>NC_054476.1:109658135-109958135 GCF_017639515.1 Carcharodon carcharias | reverse complement strand
GGGTGGAGCCAGAGGACATCGGTAGAGTGCTGAACGAATACTTTACATCTGTCTTCACCCAAGAGAATGAGGATGAAGGTATGGAACTTGGGGAGAGAGACTGCGAGGTTCTTGAGCAAATTGTTATAGGGAATGAGAAAGTATTGGAGGTGTTGGCAGGCTTAAAAGTGGACAAATCTCCAGGCCCGGATGATTAGTGTCCCAGACTGCTGAGGGAGGCAAGGGAGGAGATCGCAGGGTCTCTGGCCCAAATTTTTAATTCCTCTCTGGCCACAGGGGAGGTGCCAGAGGACTGGAGAACAGCTAATGTGGTTCTGCTATTTAAGAAGGGTTGTAGAGAGAAGCCAGGGAACTACAGGCCAGTGAATCTCACGTCAGTGGCAAGGAAACTATTGAAGAAAATTTTGAAGGAGAGAACCTATCTCCACTTGGAGAAGCAAGGTTTGATTAGGGATAGTCAGCATGGCTTTGTCAGAGGGAGGTCATGCCTAACAAATTTGATTGAATTTTTTTGAGGAGGTGACCAGGTGTGTAGATGAGAGTAGTGCATTTGATGTAATTTATATGGATTTCAGCAAAGCCTTTGACAAGGTGACTTGGGAGACTTATAAAGAAGGCAAAGGCACATGGGATACAGGGTAATTTGATAAGGTGGATTCAAAATTGGCTTAGTTGTAGGAAACAGAGGGTGATGCCAGAAGGATGTTTTAATGACTGGAAGCCAGTGTCCAGTGGCGTACCACAAGGATCTGTGCTCGGTCCCCTATTATTCGTCGTTTATATAAACAACATAGATGACTATGTGGGGGGTAAGATTAGTAAGTTTGCGGATGACACAAAGATTGGCCGGGTGGTTAACAGTGAAGTTGAGTGTCTTGGGCTACAGGAAGATATAGACAGGATGGTCAAATGGGCAGATAAGTGGCAGATGGAATTTAACCCTGAAAAGTGTGAGATGATACACTTTAGAAGGAGTAATTTGACAAGGAAGTATTAAACGAATGGCTTGACACTAGGAAGTTCTAAGGAACAAAGGGACCTTGGAGTGTGTGTCCCTAGATCTCTGAATGCGGAGGGCCATGTTAGTGGGGCGGTGAAAAAGGCATATGGGGCACTTGGCTTTATCAATCAAGGCATAGATTACAAAAGTAGGGAGGTCCTTTTTGGAGTTGTATAGAACCTTGGTGAGGCCATAGCTGGAGTACTGTGTGCAGTTCTGGTCGCCACATTATAGAAAGGATGTGATTGCACTGGAGGGGGTGCAAAGGAGATTCACCAGAATGTTGCCTAGGATGAAACACTTAAGTTATGAAGAGAGGTTGGATAGACTTGGGTTGTTTTCGTTGGAGCAGAGAAGACTGAGGGGAGACCTGATCGAGGTGTACAAGATTATGAGGGGCATGGACAGGGTGGATAGGGAGCAGCTGTTCCCCTTAGTTGAAGGGTCAGTCATAAGGGGACATAAGTTCAAGATGGGGGGCAGGAGGTTTAGGGGGGGGATGTGAGGAAAAACTTTTTTACCCAGAGGGTGGTGACGGTCTGGAACGTGCTGCATGGGTAGGTGGTGGAGGCGGGTTGCCTCACATCCTTTAAAATGTACCTGGATGAGCACTTGGCACGTCATAACATTCAAGGCTATGGGTCAAGTGCTGGTAAATGGGATTAGGTAGGTAGGTCAGGTGTTTCTCACGTATCGGTGCAGACTCGATGGGCCGAAGGGCCTCTTCTGCACTTTGTGATT
Source organism: Carcharodon carcharias (assembly GCF_017639515.1). Classification (NCBI taxonomy): domain Eukaryota; kingdom Metazoa; phylum Chordata; class Chondrichthyes; order Lamniformes; family Lamnidae; genus Carcharodon; species Carcharodon carcharias. The sequence goes on along the minus strand of NC_054476.1, from coordinate 109,956,394 downwards.
CTGTAGTTAAATTCTGGAAAAGGAACGTTTTTCAGTGCCACAGGCAAAGGAGAAATGTGGAGGGCTAATTGGAAGGTTCTTTCTAAGAGACAGTAGAGATGTGTTTGTGAACAGCCTCTTTCTGAGCTGTCATCGGCATCATTCCATCTCCGTAAGGTGAAGAACATGCAGCCAATCAAATCCTCTGGTGATAGGATGTTTCACTTGGTGCACTTTTGCTGATGGCTGGAGACCAATCTGAGAGAAGCAGGTTCTTCCACAAGTGCAGCTGTAGGAGAGGTGGTTACTAGGTGGTGTTGTTTTCAGTGCTGGTGCCTGTTGCCAAGCTGCTGTAGTCACTGATTGTCATGGTGATGCATGTTGGCACGCAGCTAATGTTGCCGTTTCCCTCTCTTGTTGACTAGTGGCTTCCACTTGTGAAAATTGATGTTTAGGGCTATATGATTGAATGAAATTCTATTTTACGATAAAGTCTCAACAGGACAGTCCCATTTATGCAGGTAGCGTTATGTAGATATATGAAGACACAAATATGATGGGTTGAATGGCCTCTTTCTGTGTTGATTTTAATAATTCTGTAGCTTTGAGTTGACTGTAATACATTGACATTTATGGGTAGAGATCATCATCTGGTGGCAAAACATTGAATAGCAGTGCCAGCCCACGATACACTGTTCACTGCAAAATGCTGATCATTCACAACACTTGCCCATCAATGTGCTCATTTTCTCATCTCTCAGTAGATAGATGATTCAAATTAAATATTTTGATAAGATCACTATTTGCAAGGGTTCCAGTAGATGCAGATACATTTTTTATTCTGTAATGAGAGTGATTATAATTTTGCTCACCTACATCAAAAATTTAGCAAAATCTTAAATCAACCATTTTAGCAAAGAATTGTTTTCAGCTGCTGAGGAAATGAGCTCTTTTGTCTCTTTGCCAGAAAATTCCAGGCCCCAGAGCCAGGAATATAGCAATACTCTGTAATCCCTGCAATCCAGGATGTTTCGGACCAAGTCCTTTCTGGGCTTCAGAATTTTCTGGATTATAGAATGACACGAGAATGTCTAACCACAAGTGTGGGTCTCTCAGAGACTGATGTAAGGGGCATATCCTTTTATTTCTGTTGGACTGAGGATTAGAATTACAATGGCTAAAGGTTGAAAGATATGTCCACTGGAACAGGATGAGAGATATATACAATGTTGCAGTCCTTGATCAGAGTGTGCCATGGTGCAGGATGGTGCAGGAAAGGAGTCCTGGACCAAGGCAGCCACCTGACAAATAACGTTTTAATTGGCTCCTGACCAGGTGATCAAGTTTTGTGTGAGAAACAGTGCAGCTGAATAGCTCCAAGTTTGAAAGGAACAAGACCTAAAACCAAGAGATAAAAACAAAAACAAAAAACTGCGGATGCTGGAAATCCAAAACAAAAACAGAAATACCTGGAAAAACTCAACAGGTCTGGCAGCATCGGCGGAGAAGAGCAAAGTTGACATTTCGAGCCCTCATGACCCTTCAACAGAACTAAGTAGAAAGAGGAAAGGGGTGAAATATAAGTTGGTTTTGGGGGGGGGGTGTGGAGAAGGGGGTGGGGTGTTGGGATAAGCAAGCAGTGATAGGAGGAGTTAACCAAAAGATGTCACAGACAAAAGAACAAAGAGGTGTTGAAGGTGGTGATATTATCTAAAAGAATGTGCTAATTAAGAGTGGAGAGCAGAACAAGTAAGGTAGCTCTAGTGGGCGTGGGGTGAAATAAGCGATGGGTGGAATACATTTAAAAATAATGGAAATAGGTGGGAAAAGAAAAATCTATATAAATTATTGGAAAAAACAAAAGGGAGGGGGAAGAAACGGAAAGGGGGTGGGGAAGGAGGAGGGAGTTCAAGATCTAAAGTTGTTGAACTCAATATTCAGTCCGGAAGGCTGTAAAGTGCCTAGTCGGAAGATGAGGTGCTGTTCCTCCAGTTTGCGTTGAGTTTCACTGGAACAATGCAGCAAGCCAAGGACAGACATGTGGGCAAGAGAGCAGGGTGGAGTGTTAAAATGGCAAGCAACAGGGAGGGCTGGGCAATGCTTGCGGACTGACCGAAGGTGTTCTGCAAAGTAGTCACCCAGTCTGTGCTTGGTCTCTCCAATGTAGAGGAAACCACATTGGGAGCAACAAATGCAGTAGAATAAGTTGGGGGAAATGCAAGTGAAATGCTGCTTCACTTGAAAGGAGTGTTTGGGCCCTTGGACGGTGAGGAGAGAGGAAGTGAAGGGGCAGGTGTTGCATATTTTGCGTTTGCATGGGGAGGTGACATAGTTGGGGGTTGAGGAGTAGGGGCTGATGGAAGAGTGGACCAGGGTGTCACAGAGGGAATGATCCCTACGGAATGCCGCCGGGGGGGTGAAGGGATGATGTGTTTGGTGGTGGCATCATGCTGGAGTTGGCAGAAATGGTGGAGGATGATCCTTTGAATGCGGAGGCTGGTGGAGTGATAAGTGAGGACAAAGGGGACCCTATCATGTTTCTGGGAGGGAGGAAAAGGCATGAGGACGGATGCGCGGGAGATGGGCTGGACACGGTTGAGGGCCCTGTCAACTACCGTGGGTGGAAAACCTCAGCTAAAGAAGAAGGAGGACATGTCAGAGGAACTGTTTTTGAAGGTAGCATCATCATAACAGATGCGACGGAGGCGAGGAACTGAGAGAATGGGATGGAGTCCTTACAGGAAGCGGGGTGTGAGGAGCTGTAGTCGAGGTAGCTGTGGGAGTCGGTAGGCTTGTAATGGATATTGGTGGACAGTCTATCACCAGAAATTGAGACAGAGAGGTCAAGGAAGGGGTCAGAGATGGACCATGTGAAAATGATGGAGGAGTGGAGATTGGAAGCAAAATTAATAAATTTTTCCAAGTCCCGACGAGAGCATGAAGCAGCACCGAAGTAATCATCGATGTACCGGAGAAAGAGTTGTGGGGGGGGGCCAGAGTAGGACTGGAATAAGGAATGTTCCATAAAGAGACAGGCATAGCTGGGGCCCATGCAGGTACCCATAGCCACACCTTTTATTTGGAGGAAGTGAGAGGAGTTAAAGGGGAAATTGTTCAGTGTGAGAACAAGTTCAGCCAGACAGGGAAGAGTAGTGGTGGATGGGGATTGTTTGGGCCTCTGTTCAAGGAAGACCTAAAACCTCTTTCTCTTGTGTGTGGAAGATTCCAGTATTTCCACAATAATAGCTAGCTGGCTTTTTCTCCTCATGTCTCTATAACCTGCTTTCTCTCTGAAAACCCCTGTCATGAGGCAAAGGGCAAATTTACTTTAACAGACATTGAACGGCAAGTGCTCAACCAGTGAACTAAATACTGAAAGTGCTTCGTGTCATCAACAAGAACTGAAAGGAATTTGGAAGACATCGATCAAAATCAACCCATCAAATTCTGTACTCCGGAATTGGTGCTATTAAACTGTTTTATCCACCCTTAAAGTCCATGTTTTTGTGGTCTTGTGTGTGTGTGTGTGTGTATAGGGATTTAAGAAGGGGGTAAAGTTTAAGTTATAGTGTTAGAAGTTAGCAGTTCATATTTCTTTCTTTTGCCACTGGTTAATGACAGTTTGTTCAATAAACAGTTATTTGCAAGCCTGGTGCTTGTATTCAGTTAACCTAAACAGGTAGGCAGAATTGGGGCAATCTGGTGGTTTGGTCAAATTTTTCACATTTGTCATGGCTCAGGGAGCAGTGGGGTTTGATATTACAGCGCACTATCCCCACTGAGTCGTGACACTGAAGCTATTAATAGGAAATAAGAAAATGGTAGGGGCATTAAACTAATATTTTGCACCGACCTTCATGATAGAAAACACAAAAAATATTCCATAAATAATAGGGAACCAGAAGTCCAGGAACAATGAGGGACATAAAGGAATTGGTACTGGTAAAAGTATAGTACTGGAGAAATTAAAGGGGCTAAAAGCTAACATTCCCCAGGACCAGGTGCCCTGTATCCTAGGGTTTTAAAAGTGGAAGCTACAGCGATAGTGAATGCAATGGCTTTGATATTTCATAATTCCCTAGATTTTAAAATAATTCCAATGTAATGGAAGGTAGCAAATATATCAAAATAGGGAGAAAGGAAACAGGATCCATTGACCAGTTAGCCTGACATCAGTGCTATGGAAAACACTAGAAGCTATTAGAGATGTGCTAACAGGGCATTTAGAAAGTCACAATATGATAAAGCAGAGACAACACAGATTTATGAGGAGAAACTTCCATAGAATGTTTTACAAATCTGTTAATGTTTTGAGCGCCTAACTAGAAGATTAACCAGCAGATGTAGTGTATTTGGATTTTCATAAAGCATCAATTAGATGCCACACAAGATTGGGCTCATGGGACTGGGAGTAATGTATTAACCTGAATTAAAGATTGATTAATGGACTGAAAACAGAGAGTAGGATTAGATAGGTCAGTTGCAGGTTGGTGGTGTGTAGCTAGGGAGATACCACAAGGATCAGTACTTGGGCTAATTACAGCTAATTACAATCTATATCCCTGATTGAGATGAGGGAACTGAGTGAAATGTATCAGAATTTGAGTATTGCTGAAAAGAAAATGCTATTGAAGCTTTTCAACTTGCACATATCAGGGCAGATACCCAAGAATACCGATAGTAAAGGGAACAACAATTTATCCTGCATAGTTCATTCCCACGGCAATGCCTTGACCAATCAGAGTTGATGTGCCTGGTTTGAATTTGAAACAGAAGCTAGGCAGTTAACTGCTGTATTCTCCATGGCAACACCTCTAGCAATCAGAGTCCACTTACTAACCAATTCATCTAGTACAAATTTTTGTTCCCTTTGCAGTTGGATTATGCTTGGCCTAAATAGCCAAGTGGTTATGGTACTGGGTTTGTAACCCCAAGATCAAGAGTTCAAATCTCACAATGGCAAACTATGAAACAATGTAACTTCATCTGAAACAGATGGAAACAGGTTTACTCAAAAGAGTATCAAGAGTTCAAATCTCACAATGGCAAACTATGAAACAATGTAACTTCATCTGAAACAGGTTTACTCAAAAGAGTATCAAGAGTTGCCGCCATGTTGTGGTATCGGCTGGTCACTTTGACCCCTCCCCCGGACTTTGTCACAAGAATCCAGAGATTGTTAGTCGACTTCTTCTGGGACAAAAGATTGCACTGGGTTGCTGCCGAGGTTCTGAGTCTCCCGCTTAGGGAGGGTGGTCAGGCGCTAGTGTGCCTACGCACACAGGTGGCGACTTTCCGCCTTCAGACCCTGCAGCGATACCTCTACGTTGAGCCTCCTCCTAGATGGTGTGCCCTGATGACGTATTTCTTCCGTCAGGTGCACGGCCTGAATTATGACGTGCAACTCCTGTTTATAGAACAGCTGGGCCTCGGTGGCTCCTTGCAGGCGTTGCCCGTCTTTTACCAGGACCTGATCAAAGTCTGGAAAGTGGTCGCCTCGCGACGCAGCTCTCCCCCGTCAGGAGTAGCGGCTATCGTCAGAGAGCCGCTGCTCAGGAATCCGCCCCTCCGTCCTTTTCAGTGGTTGGCGGAGAGGAGGGCTGTGGCCGCAGGGGTGACCAGGATCGGGGACGTGCTGGGTGGCGGAGGACTGGGCTGGATGCTCCCGCAGGAGTTGGCGCGACACGCGTCTGTGAGTGTCCAGGTCGCAGCCGATGCCATCCAAGACCTGAGAACGGTCGTGCTCGGACCCGACGTTATTTTGGGTCTTGAGGTGGCCCAGGTGCGCGGTGGTCTTCCGTCTGAGCGTTCCCCTGTTCGGACGGAATTCCACATTGGCCCCAAGCCCCGAACCCTCCCTTGGGTGCTGGTGCCCCGCAATATGAGCCGCCTCGGGGACATGCCCTCTGTGCCTTTTGGCACAGCAAAGAGGGGCTTTTTGTATGGACTGCTGCTGCACACCTTCCATTTTCTCGCCCTTGTCCGTCGACCGGACACGCCCTGGCGTGCCTTGTTGCCGTCCGGCGGCGGAGGCCCTCGATGGGAGGCCCTCTACGGAGGTGTCCTCCCCCTTTCTATCGGGGACCTGGGTTGGAGGGTGTTGCATGCAGCAGTCCCTTATAATAAGAGGATGCATAGGTTCACGGACTCTCAGGACACATGCCCTTTTTGCGGTCTTGTGGAGTCCGTGGACCATGTATACATAGGGTGTTGTAGGCTGCACTCCCTTTTTAGTTATTTGAAAAACCTTTTATTGATGTTTTGTTTGCACTTCAGCCCCACGCTCCTGATCTATGGGCACCCGGTGCGGAAGGGGGTCGGGAAGGAGGAGGACCTCCTCGTGAACCTGCTCCTGGGCCTGGCCAAGTTGGCCATTAACAGGTCCAGGCAGCGGGCGATCGACGGGGGAGTCCCGCCCGATTGTTTGTCCCTCTTCCGCGGCTACGTTCGCTGCCGGATGTCCCTGGAGAAGGAGCACGCGGTGTCTGCTGGCACTCTCGAGGCCTTCCGTGCTCGGTGGGCACCGCGGGGACTGGGGTGTTTTGTTGACCCCTTTAATCACATTTTGATTTAAAGTTTGTAAGTTTCCTTTAAACTTTGTTCTTGGTTTTACAGCTGACCTGAATTAGGGGCTGTGCCTGATTTATCCCAATTTTGTTGATTTGGTTTTCATTTAAAAGATTATCAAGAGTTCAAATCTCACAATGGCAAACTATGAAACAATGTAACTTCATCTGAAACAGATGGAAACAGGTTTACTCAAAAGAGTATCAAGAGTTCAAATCTCACAATGACAAACTATGAAACAATATAACTTCATCTGAAAACAGATGGAAACGGGTTTGTACTCAAAAGAGAGAGTTACCTGGTCTGGCTTTGCTTGGCCTAAATAGCCAAGTGGTTATGATACTGGGCTTGTAACCCCAAGATCAAGAGTTCAAATCTCACCATGGCAAACTATGAAACAATGTAACTTCATCTGAAACAGATGGAAACAGGTTTGTACTCAAAAGAGTTACATGTTTTTAAAAGATTATCAAGGGTTCAAATTTAAAAGATTTAAAAGATTATCAAGAGTTCAAATCTCACAATGGCAAACTATGAATCAAGAGTTCAAATTTGAAAGATTATCAAGAGTTCAAATCTCACAATGGCAAACTATGAAACAATGTAACTTCATCTGAATAGGAACAGATGGAAACGTGTTTGTACTCGAAAGAGTTACACCTCCTTATGACCCTTTGCTGATCGCCACCATGTTGTGGTATCGGCTGGTCACTTTGACCCCTCCCCCGGACTTTGTCACAAGAATCCAGAGATTGTTAGTCGACTTCTTCTGGGACAAAAGATTGCACTGGGTCGCTGCCGAGGTTCTGAGTCTCCCGCTTAGGGAGGGTGGTCAGGTGCTAGTGTGCCTACGCATACAGGTGGCGACTTTCCGCCTTCAGACCCTGCAGCGATACCTCTACGTCGAGCCTCCTCCTAGATGGTGTGCCCTGATGACGTATTTCTTCCGTCAGGTGCACGGCCTGAATTATGATGTGCAGCTCCTGTTTATAGAACAGCTGGGCCTCGGTGGCTCCTTGCAGGCGTTGCCCGTCTTTTACCAGGACCTGATCAAAGTCTGGAAAGTGGTCGCCTCGCGACGCAGCTCTCCCCCGTCAGGAGTAGCGGCTATCGTCAGAGAGCCGCTGCTCAGGAATCCACCCCTCCGTCCTTTTCAGTGGTTGGCGGAGAGAAGGGCTGTGGCCGCAGAGATGACCAGGATCGGGTACGTGCTGGGTGGCGGAGGACTGGGCTGGATGCTCCTGCAGGAGTTGGCGCGATGCGCATCTGTGAGTGTCCAGGTCGCAGCCGATGCCATCCAAGACCTGAGGACGGTCGTGCTCGGACCCGACGTTATTTTGGGTCTTGAGGTGGCCCAGGTGCGCGGTGGTCTTCCGTCTGAACGTTCCCCTGTTCGGACAGAATTCCACATTGGCCCCAAGCCCCGAACCCTCCCTTGGGTGCTGGTGCCCCACAATATGAGCCACCTCGGGGACATGCCCTCTGTGCCTTTTGGCACGGCAAAGAGGGGCTTTTTGTACGGACTGCTGCTGCACACCTTCCATTTTCTCGCCCTTGTCCGTCGACCGGACACGCCCTGGCGTGCCTTGTTGCCGTCCGGCGGCGGAAGCCCCCGATGGGAGGCCCTCTACGGAGGTGTCCTCCCCCTTTCTATCGGGGACCTGGGTTGGAGGGTGTTGCATGCAGCAGTCCCTTATAATAAGAGGATGCATAGGTTCACGGACTCTCAGGACACGTGCCCTTTTTGTGGTCTTGTGGAGTCCGTGGACCATGTATACATAGGGTGTTGTAGACTGCACTCCCTTTTTAGTTATTTGAAAAACCTTTTATTGATGTTTTGTTTGCACTTCAGCCCCACGCTCCTGATCTATGGGCACCCGGTGTGGAAGGGGGTCGGGAAGGAGGAGGACCTCCTCGTGAACCTGCTCCTGGGCCTGGCCAAGTTGGCCATTAACAGGTCCAGGCAGCGGGCGATCGACGGGGGAGTCCCGCCTGATTGTTTGTCCCTCTTCCGTGGCTACGTTCGCTGCCGGATGTCCCTGGAGAAGGAGCACGCGGTGTCTGCTGGCACTCTCGAGGCCTTCCGTGCTCGGTGGGCACCGCAGGGACTGGGGTGTTTTGTTGACCCCTTTAATCACATTTTGATTTAAAGTTTGTAAGTTTCCTTTAAACTTTGTTCTTGGTTTTACAGCTGACCTGAATTAGGGGCTGTGCCTGATTTATCCCAATTTCGTTGATTTGGTTTTCATTTAAAAGATTATCAAGAGTTCAAATCTCACAATGGCAAACTATGAAACAATGTAACTTCATCTGAAACAGATGGAAACGGGTTTGTACTCGAAAGAGTTACAGTTGGATTATCTTGTGTAGCTGTCCTGATGAGTGCAGGATGAAAAGCTTCAATAACATGCCTCTTTTCTCAGCAATCCTCGGGTTCTGTACCACCAAGTGACTATTTGTATCAGAATTTGCTGACGATGCAGTGAGATGGAAAAGTAAGCAATGCGGAGGGTATAATGAGGCTGCAATGGGATATAATTAGATTGAGTGGGCAAGCAGCTGGAGTATAATGGAGGATTGTGGAGTCATCCATTTCAATCGGAAAAATAGAAAAACAAAATATCACAGAGTGGTTATAGCAGAGAAGGTGGCCATTTAGCCCATCATGTTTGTGCCGACTCTGCAAGTGCAACTCAGCTAGTCCCACTCCCCCATACTTTCCCTGAAACCTTGCAAATTTTTTTCTCTTCTGATAACTATTCAATTCCCTTTTGAAAGCTGCAATTGACCTTGCCTCCACCACACTCTAAGGCAGTGCATTCCACATCCTAACCACTCGCTGTGTGAAAGTTTTTCATGTCATCATTGACTTTTTTGCCAATCACCTTAAAACGGAGTTCTTCTGGTTCTTGATGCTTCCACCAATAGGTAGTTTCTCCCTATCTACTCTGTCTAGAGTCCTCATGACTTTGAACACCTGTCAAACCTCTTCTTAATCTTCAAGAACAGCCACCCCAACTTCTCCAATCTTTCCACTCAAGTTCCTCATCTCTGGAACCATTCTCGTGAATCCTTTCTGCACCCTCTTCAAGGCGATTACATCTTTCCTAAAGTGCAGTTCCCAGAACTGATACTCCAGTTAAGGCTGAACCAGTGTTTTATACAGGTTCATTATAACTTCCTTGCTTTTGTACTCTATGCCTTTATTTATAAAGTTAAGATCCTGAATGCCTTTTTAATCACTTTTGCAACCTGCCCTGTATTTCAAGTACTTTTTAAAGAATTCATTCATGGATGTCACTGGCAAGACCAACATTTACTGCCTGGCATAAATAAAGCCCTTGAGTATTGGTGATCGTGAAAACTACAGGCTGCAGTTGCTGGAAATACAGATCAGTTTCAGTAAAAAGATTGATGCCGTGCGAGTGGTCACATTGTCAAATCCAGGAACGTCCGACTCCTCTCCAGATACAGCTCCTCCTCCTCTCTCACCATCCCGCTAACAAACCAAATCATTCATCTAAAATATCTCACTCCCTACCCAACTTCCCTGATAGACAAGTTCCTGTGGGATACAGGCTATTCTTCCTCTACGCTGAATTCCACATCCTTTCCCCATAGCATTTTCCTTCCTTATTCATTCTTCCAAGTCGCCATCCAGACATCACTGCACTACACCCCCACCACCTCAAACATAGCTTCCATGCAATGACAGCCATAAAGTCCATGCATCCGCCAGCACAGTAGGGTATTGATTGCTCCTGTACCAGATGGTCACTGTGCCAAACACCTCTAACTCCCCAAAGGTGTGAACCCTCTGCCCTGCAGCTCTTCCTAGCTCAGCCTCCCAACAAACCCAGCACCATTCATAGCCTCAGGGCATGCCAAGGCACTTTACAGCCGATGAAGTAATTTGTGAAGTTCGATCACTGTTGTAAAGCAGGCACAAACAGCAGGTAATTTGTGCATAAAAAGCTCCCATAAACAGCAATGTGATAATGACCAGATAATTTTTTTTGAGCTGTCACGGCTCACTGGGGATAATGCGCTGTAATACCAAGCCCCACTGTCCCCCGAGCTGCGACAAATGTGAAAAATTTGACCAAATCACCAGATTTCCCCAATTCTACCTACCTGTTTAATTTTAGGTTAACTGAACACGAGTACCAGGTTTGTAAACTTAATAAGTAAATAACTGTTTATTGAACAAACTGTCATTAACTAGTGGCAAAAGAAAGAAATATGAACTGCTAACCTCTTACACTATTACCTAAACTCTACCCCTTCTTAAATCCCTATACACACACACACACACACACACACACACACACACACATACAAGACACACAAAAACATGGATTTTAAGGGTGGATAAGAGTTTAATAGCACCAATTCCGGAGTACAGGATTTGATGGGTTGATTTTGATTGATGTCTTCCAAATTCCTTTCAGTTCTTGTTGATGACACGAGCTGGTCTTCTAGCACTTTCAGCATTTAGTTCACTGGTTGAGCACTTGCCTTTCAATGTCTCTAACAGTGATTTTCCCTTTGTCTCTTGACAGGGGTTTTCAGAGAGAAAGCAGGTTATAGAGATATGAGGAGAAAAAGCCAGCTAGCTATTATTGTGGAATTATTGGAATTTTCTACACACAGGAGAAAGAGGTTTTAGGCTAGGAGCTATTCAGTTGCACTGCTTCTCACACAAAACCTGGTCACCTGGTCAGGAGCTAATTAAAACATTGTTGCCAGGCAGCTGCCTTGGACCAGGACTCCTTTCCGGCACCATCCTTTCATGGCACACTCTGTTCCAGGATTGCAACATTGTATATACCTCTCATCCTGTTCCAATGGACATATCTTTCAACCTGCAGCCATTGTAATTTAATCCCCAGTCCAACAGAAATAAAGATATTTTCCTTACTGTGATGTTGGTTGTTGGATATACATTAGCCAGGAAACCAAGAACTCCTCCACTTTTCTTCAAAATCATAACATGGGATCTCTTACGTCTACCTGAAAGGGCAGATGGAGTCTTGGTTTAACATTGCACTTCTGAGAGTGCAGCATACCCTCAGTACTGCATTGGAGTGTCAGCCTGGATTATGTGCTCAAATCTTTGGATTGGGACTTAAACTCACGACCTTCAGACTAAGGAGAGGGTGCTGCCCAATAAGCCATGCTGACAAATGTAGAGGTTGCCGCTAAGTGTGGGGGATCGAGTGGAGTGACTTCCCTCTAATGGCCACTGTGAAAACAGCTTCAACTGTAACTCCAGAGACTTTCAGCACTTAAATTAGAACTGGGGCTATAACTAACTACAACTTTGTTCTGCTAAAAGACAATGAGCCCTTTTCCAAGTAAAGGGTCTGTCCCCTCCCTCTGAAACATTCAGGAGCAGAGGTGTGACCTTAGTTGGGTGCTAACAGCCAGAGAATTGAGATAAGGTGCTTGCTCACTTTCTGATTGGCAGATAGCGCTGACTCTCAGGGACATGGTGTCTTGACTCCATGACGGATTGGAAGATTGAGGGGAAATGTATTGCAAATTTACAAATGACACAAAGCCAGGCGGACTGGGCCTCTGGATTGGCGATAGCATCCCCGGTTAAGTCAGGTGATAAAGGGGGTCTAGGCCCCATCGAGCCTCGAGAGATTGGAGCACTAACTATGAATACTGGGTTGACATCCAGGGGCTGCCCCCTTCCCCATTATAAGGGCAAATGGGGACTGACTGCAGCTCAACTAGGAGTTGGTCCCTGAAGATAGAAAGGGTGAGCAAGGCAAGACAAAACCCCCAAAGCTATTCTTCCCCAGTAAGTGGTTCAAGAATCTCACATATGAGACTCAAACCAAGAGTTGCCCTTAGGGCAGACACAGCAGTCAGATTAAGCTCAGAGGCATAATGAATTGTAAAATCAGAACACTGCAAAGAGGACCTAGGTGAAGCAAAAGGGAAGAAATATGGCAGATTCAGTTTAATCTGAGAGTGAGGTTGATACTCTGAATACAAAATGGGCATACAGTGTAAATGGGGAAGTGAGGCTAGCAGCAGGGGTGTAAGAAGTTCATATACAAATGTCATTGAAAACACAAGTACAAAAAGCAATTAAAAAGGCTAATACAATATTATGTTGCTTCACAAGGAAAGCAAGAAATCATTCCTACAATTATACAGAGCTGCTGAGAGCTTATTCAGGGCAGTGTTTGATTCAAGGTTTCTTGTTTGAGGAGGGGTATACAGGCCTTCGAGAGCAACAATTCACCAGGCTGACATCTGGGATAAATGGGGTTAGCAAGAGACTGGACAAACATGGGATGGACTCTCTCCCAAACACTCAGGCTCTATTTCCCTCCTCTCCTCTACCAGACATCCCTCCAGCCAAGGTTTCACTCTTTTCTCTCAACTTCCCCACTTGGTGACCTCCTCTGGTTCTACACTCAATGTAAAATTACCCTGGAGGTGAGTGCATAAAGGATACATAAAATACTGAAGGGAATTAATGCTTCAACTGTCTGTGTGTAGGGAACCAACAGAGCCTGAGCAAAGAATCAAAACGAATTAACATGTCCTGAGATCGTGAGGCACAGGACTATGTGTGTCAAATGGACTGAAATGTTTAAAAGGGAGACAGTGCTTAGCTGGTGTTGAGGGGACTGGAGAACAGGCTTTACTGTTGCTCCTATAACATCCTGTGATACCCAATTCACAATGGCAAGTGTGTCCTAGGCCCATCCTGCTTCATCAATGACCTTCCCTCCATCAAAAAGTCAGAAGTGGGGATGATCGTGGATGACTGCACAATGTTCATCACCATTTGCGACTCCTCAGATACTGAAGCAGTCCAAACACAGGAAGACCTGGATGACATTCAGGCTTGGGCTGATAAGTGACAAATAACATTCACATGAACAAGAAAGAATCTATTCATATCCCCTTGACATTCAAAGGCATCACCATTACTGAATCCTCCACTATCATCCTAAGGGTTACCATTGACCAGAAACTTAGCTGGACCATACGTATGTTCGTATGACCAGCCATATAAATACTGTGGCTACAAAAGCAGGTCAGAGGCTGGTAATTCTGCACAGAGTAACTCACTTCCTGACTCACCAAAGCCTGTTCACCATCTAAAAGGCTCAAATGGAGAATGTGATGCAATACTCTCCACTTGTCTGGATGAGTATGGCTCCAAAAACACTCAAGCTTGGCACCAGCCAAGATCCCCATCCCATCCATCACCTTCAACATCCAATCCCTCTATCACTGACTCACAGTGATAACAACTCATCAAGGCTTCATCGGCAGCACCTTCCAAACCCGTGACCTCTACCACATAGAATGACAAGGCCAACAAATGCATGGAAACTTCACCACCTGCAAATTCCCCTCCAAGCCACTCACCATTCTGACGTGGAACAATATTGTTGTTCCTTCAATGTTGCTGGGTCAAAATCCTAGAACCTCCCCACTCCAAATGGTGATGAACATTGTGCAGTCATCCACTGTGGGTGTACTAAACCAGATGGACTACAGCTGCTAAAAGTAGCAGCTCACTACCACCTACTCAGGGACAAGTAGGGATGAGCAATGCTCACATTCCATGAAAGAATTCAAAAATGTTATGTCAGTCTTAAACTTTACCTGGAGTTAAATCTTCTGACAAAAGACCTATAAATGGGCACAAGGTTCACACATTAAATCTATAGTTGTATAAAATGTTTTACTAATTTTTTATGTTAAATACACTGTACAAGAGTCAGGACTTACAAATGCATTTTCCATTTGAATATCAAATGTTCCAGAAAAATTACTTCACACAAAATTGAAAGATAGATCTTTTGCTTGTTCTATGCTTAGAAAAGGCAGCCTGGGTTCAAAGTACCAAAGCAAAATGCCGCAGATACTGGAAATCTGAAATTAAAAGAATAGTTCTGACAGAAGGACTGAAACGTTAACTCTGTTTCTCACTCCCTGGATACTGTCAGACCTGCTGAGTATTTCCAGCAAATATTTTTATTTTGGGTTCAGAAGTATTGGATGAACAAATCTTCCACAATCTCAGATTCCCGTGTTAGATTGAGTTCTTGTTTCATCAGGGCTCAGGTCACCGACCACCCATCACAAAGCTGAGTTCTTCACTATCGTCTACCTTCTCTTTTGAGGTTTTCACCTCTTCCTTACTGCTGGAATCTTCATCAGGTCCTAGAGCAGAGGTTGGAAAGGTTATACCTGGATTCACAGAGGGACACTGAGTTTAACCCTTTTCCTCCTAGCAACTCAAGGCAAAAAACTCCCAGGATATTTGTTCATATAAATCAGTGCTGTCCTTACCCACTGTGCCTCAATAATAGCATAACTGCATTGAAATCTGCTCTGTGGACAATTGTTTTCCAAGTCTGAGTATAAGCAAGAGGGGAGTGGTATCTGTTAGCCCTGATTTTCACCAGAGGTCAAGAAATTATCAGCTCCTGTCAAAATGGTTCTAAAGTTTATGTGCCATCTTGCTTGCTTTGATATGTTTTGGGCAAACCAAGTGTCATTGCTGGAGAAGAGATACACCAGCCAGTTGCACAGGAGAATCAGACTGATGAAGATTTACCAAACTGCACAGGATGGGAGTGCGGGATTTTCTGAACAGTACTTGGCTACCCGTCTATGTTGGGTCTGGGGATAATATCGACTTTCAGAGAAGACAAAATATAGTCAAAACCTGATCAGAGATTCTCAAAAAGCAGCTAAGTTGATCATGCAATTGCAATATTTGCCATTTTTAGTGCCTATTATGCAATAAACTTTACTGTCAGTGTCTTTTCCAGACTGACTGAAAGGAAGAAATGTGAAAATATATTCTGAGCAGCTTGATGGGCTAAATTTCTTTATTTTAATTAACTGCTATATTTTTCTCACGTTATATTGATTTCTCATTTGTTTTTATATGGAATTGAAATGTGAATCCTAGACAGAGACAGAACACAGGCAGTGGCGCAGCCTGAGACAGACATGGGACTGCCAGTGGCGCAGCCTGAGACAGACAGAACACTGATAGCGGGACAGTATGAGACAACACGGCAGACAGGCAGTGCACAGGCAAGGGGACAGCCCGAGCCAGACGGGGCACAGCCGAGCCAGATGGGGCACAGGCAAGGAGATAGCCCGAGCCAGACGGGGCACAGCCCGAGCCAGACGGGGCACAGGGAAGGGGACAGCCCGAGCCAGACGGGGCACAGGCAAGGGGACAGCCCGAGCCAGACGGGGCACAGCCCGAGCCAGACGGGGCACAGGCAAGGGCACAGCCCGAGCCAGACGGGGCACAGGCAAGGGCACAGCCCGAGCCAGACGGGGCACAGGCAAGGGCACAGCCCGAGCCAGACGGGGCACAGGCAAGGGCACAGCCCGAGCCAGACGGGGCACAGGCAAGGGCACAGCCCGAGCCAGACGGGGCACAGGCAAGGGCACAGCCCGAGCCAGACGGGGCACAGGCAAGGGCACAGCCCGAGCCAGACGGGGCACAGGCAAGGGCACAGCCCGAGCCAGACGGGGCACAGGCAAGGGCACAGCCCGAGCCAGACGGGGCACAGGCAAGGGCACAGCCCGAGCCAGACGGGGCACAGGCAAGGGCACAGCCCGAGCCAGACGGGGCACAGGCAAGGGCACAGCCCGAGCCAGACGGGGCACAGGCAAGGGCACAGCCCGAGCCAGACAGGGCACAGGCAAGGGCACAGCCCGAGCCAGACGGGGCACAGGCAAGGGCACAGCCCGAGCCAGACGGGGCACAGGCAAGGGGACAGTCCGAGACAACAGGACACATTTCAGCGAAACAGTCCAAGACAGACACAGCACAGACAGCAGAGCAGCTCAAGATAGACAGAACACAGTCAGGGCACAAACACTGATGCCACCTGAGACAGACACAGCACAGACAGCGGGACAGTCTGAGACAGACACTGCACAGACAGCAAGACAGCCAGAGACAAACAGGGCATAGACAGAGGGACATTTTCCTAACATGAACACATATCTGCAGTAACTGAATTCGATCAAGACAGGCTCCAACATGTGCTGATCTTCAACCCCCAGGTCAGGTGACCCCATAACTAGTACAGAGTACCATATAGTATCTAATAGTGGAGTTCACTACCACAATCAACTATTATCATGACAGTCACAACCTGAAATATTAACGCTTATTTCTCTCCCCATAGACGCTGCCTGATCGGCTGAGCATTTCCAGCAGTTTCTGCTTTATTTCTTAAGCAGTTCTAGAAGCGGTATCTAAGTCACAAAACGAGCAGCAATGATTTGGATGGGTCCTTCAGCATTCTATGTTCATTAAACCAATCCAGGGAGGAACAAGTTGAAATAAGCATCCTATCACTTTTATGCAGGCAGGAATGGATTTCAAATTGAGCATAACTCACCTTCTGTAGTTTTCGTCAGCTCATTCTTGGCTTTCTTCACCAATATTTTCTTCTCCTTTAACTTCTGACTACAAAGAGGAAAATAATTTGAAATATAAGGAGCAAATTACAACTCAACATTGTTGATTAATTCTTCCCAACTCGGGTAAAAATCTTTGCTTACAGCTAGTATGTAGTATGTATTAGATTGGCTAGTGATGGCTGCAAGTATCTCCGTGATCAATAACTTTTCCCTTGTGCTGAATCCAAGTGAATTCCTGCTTGGAGAAAAACCTGATTTTTACAAAATTCATTCATAGGAAGTGGGCTTCGCTGGTTAGGCCAGTATTTATTACCCGTCCCTATTTGCCCTAGGTGGTGAGCTGCCTTCTTGAACCACTGCAATCCACGTGGTGTAGGTACATCCACAGTGCTGTTAGGAAAGGAGTTCCAGGATTTTGACCCAGCGACACTGAAGGAACGGCGATATATTTCCAAGTCAGAATGTTGAATGACTTGGAGCGGAACCTCCAGTTGGTGGTGTTCCCATCTATCTGCTGCCCTTGTCCTTTTAGATGGTAGTGGTCGTGGGTTTGGAAGATGATGTCTAAGGAGCCTTGGTGAATTCCTGCAGTGGATCTTGTAGGTGGTATACACTGCTGCTACTGTGCGTCTGTGATGGAGGGAGTGAATGTTTGTGGGTGTGGTGCCAATCAAGCAGGCTGCTTTGTCCTGGATGGTGCCCAGCTTGAGTGTTGTAGGAGCTGCACTCATCTAGGCAAGTGGGGAGTATTCCATCACACTCATGACTTCTGCCTTGCCGATGGTGGACAAGCTTTGGGGAGTCAGGAAGTGGGTTACTTGCCGCACTATTCCTAACCTCTGACCTGCTCTTGTAGCCACAGTATTTATATGGCTAATCCAGTTCAATTTCTGGTCAATGGTAATCCCCAGGATGTTGATAGTGGGAGAATATAGTGATGGTAATGCTACTGAACATCAAGTGGTGATGGCTGGATTCTGTCTTGTTGATTGTCATTGCCTGGCACTTGTGTGGTGCGAACACAAGCAAATGGGGATCCTGTAGATGTAGTATATCTGGACTTCCAGAAGGCCTTTGATAAGGTGCCACACAAAAGATTAACACACAAGATAAGATCACATGGAGTTAGGGGTAATATATTAGCTTGGATAGAGGATTGGCTCACCAACAGAAAACAGAGAGTCGGGATAAATGGGTCTGTTTCTGAATGGTGAGCTGTAACCAGTGGGGTGCCACAGGGTTTGGTCCTTGGGCCCCAACTATTTACAATCTATATTAATGACTTGGATTCAGGATTAGAAGGTATTATAGCTAAATTTGCAGATGACACCAAAATAGGTGGGAAAGTAAGTTGCAATGAAGAAATAAGAAAATTACAAATGGATATGGACAGGTTAGGTGAATGGGCCTAAATTTGGCAGATGGAGTTTAACGTGGATAAGTGAGAGGTTTTCCATTTTGGTTGGAAGAATAAAAAGGCGACTTATTATTTAAATGGAGAGAAACTTCAGAATGCTTCTGTGCAGAAGGATCTGGGTGTCCTCGTGCATGAATCACTGAAAGCTAGTATACAGGTACAGCAGGTAATAAGGAAGGCAAATGGAATTTTGGCATTTATTGCTAAAGGAATAGAGTATAAAAATAGGGAAGTGTTGTTGCAACTGTACAAGGCATTGGCGAGACTGCACCTGGAGTACTGTGCACAGTTTTGGTCCCCGTATTTGAGGAAGGATGTAGTTGCATTGGAGGCGGTTCAGAGGTTCACTAGATTGATTCCAGAGGTGCGGGGTTATCTCATGAGGAGAGATAGAGCAGTTTACACCTATACTCGCTAGAGTTTAGAAGGATGAGAGATCTAATTGAGGTATATAAGATGCTAAAGGAGATGGACATAGTAGATGTGGAGCAGATGTTTCCCCTTGTGGGGCATTCTAGAACGAGAGGCCATAGTTTTAGGCTAAGGGGTGGTAGATTTAAATCAGAGATGAGGAGAAATTACTTTTCTCAAAGGGTCATGAATCTGTGGAATTCACTACCTCAGAGTGCAGTGGATGCCGGGAGGCTGAATAAATTTGAGGAGGAGATAGACAGATTTAATTAGTAATGGGTTGAAAGGTTATGGAGAGAGGGAGTGAAATTGGAGTTGAGGCTGAAATTAGATCAGCCATGATCGTAATGAATGGCAGGGCAGGCTTGAGGGGCTGAATTGCCTACTTCTGCTCCTAGTTCTTACATTCTAATGTTACTTGCCACTTGTCAGCCCAAGCCTGGACATTGTCCAGGTCTTGCTGCATTTGGACATAGACTGCTTCAGTATCTGAGGAGTCATGAATGGTGCTGAGCATTGTGCAATCATCAGCGAACATCCCCACATATGACCTTATGATGGAAGGATGGTCATTGATGAAGCAGCTGAAGATGGTTGGGCCGAGGACACTACCCTGAGGAACTCCTGTGGTGATGTCCTGGAGCACAGATGGCTGACCCCCAACAACCACAACCATATTCCTTTATGCTAGGTATGACTCCAACCAGTGGTGAGTTTTCCCCTGATTCCCATTGACTTCAGTTTTGCTAGGGCTCCTTGATGCCACACTCGGTCAAATGCTGCCTTGATGTCAAGGGCAGTCACTCTCACCTCACCTCGAGAGTTCAGCTCTTTTGTCTATGTTTGAACCAAGGCTGTAATCATTCGGGCTCTTGGTAAATTTGGCTGCAGTTTCATGTGACCGTATTCCCAAACTAATGCAGATGCAATGCTGGTTCAAAACAAACTGTAAAACCACAGACCACCCTGGCTGCGATCAGCTATCTCCACACAGGGAGGGGATTGACCCCGTAGCCTTCTTACTTTGTAGGTTAGTGCTCCATCAAAGGACGCATCATTGTAATTACAGATAGAAACTGCTCAAACCCATAACTGAATCTGACAAAACAACAGGTATGATGGGATGACAATTCCAATCACACACTGCACCAGTTCCACTGAATCCAGTGGGAATAAAATGGGAATGTGTTAAGAATTGTAATGTCCAATCACTTTCAGGGTCTCCTGGATCCAGGAGCAGTCCGGCTGCTTTTACCGTTTCTTCCTGCGCTTCTCTGTCTTCTCTTCCGCTACTCTCCGATTATTGTCTAATTTCCTCTGGAATTCGTCCTCCAGACGTTGCTGTAAAGTAATAAGTCCTCAGGTGAATCATGCAGCCAAACAGCACAGCCTCGTACTCATCACACTTCCAGGAGATATTTCAAAGACAATCGCATGTTTAATGTCATTGCAAGAGCAGATGAGCAGAAGCTTGTTTTCCTCTCCAATGTTTTAGGCATCTCAATTCTATTGAGAACAGGGTACAGTAACAGAGACTTTCAGAATTACAACCCTTGCTGAATTAATGCAGCAACAATACTTATGATGCCAACTGCCCACACTGAGTGATTAACTACAAGGGAACCATTTACAATATATTAAATGCACTATTTCCATTAGACCGGGCTGTTCCATAAAAATTCCTCCCACCTGGTTACAGCGCAATTAATTACTTAATGCTCAGGATTTACTGATTTAAAAACTCTGCTGATTTCAGTCAAACCTAGGTCTTCAAACAGTTCTTCCATATACCCTATTACAGTATGATTATTTTACTTGCTTACTGTCAAGTCCCAGTGTGGAAATATATATTAGGTTTCAGTCCACCTCATACGAGGCGGTGACATAGTGATATTGTCACTGACTAGTCTTCCAGGGACCCAGGGTAATGTGCTGGGGACCAGGGTTCAAATCCCGACACAGCAGATGGTGACATTTGAATTCAATAAAAAAAATCTGGAATTGAAAGTCTGATGATGACCACCAAACCATTGCTGATTGCTGTAAAAACCCATCTGGTTCACTAATCTTTACCTGGTCTGGCCTACACATGACTCCAGACCCATGGGAATGTGGTGGTTGACTCTTAAATGCCCTGTGAACAAGGGCAATTAGGAATGGGCAATAAATCACATCCCATGAGCGAATTAAAAATAGATATAGCAGGCAAATTGTGTAAAGACCAACATGTTAATGATACACTTTTTATTTTAACAGAATACATATTCCACAGGCCACAAACATGAAAAGTGAAATTAGTCACCTTTTCTTCTGCCACTTAATGTGAAGCAATAACAGGATCACCTTCATTGTATTGATTAGGAATGGAAGTCCTATTGAGCAGACTGCATTCTACTATCTACAGCAGTGAAACTTGATTAATTCAAATTTCCCAATCTGTCTCCATATTCTTGCTTCCTGAACCACCATTTGAAGACTTCAACTGATTCTGTATCATTGATCTTCTGGGCTTGTTGCACTTCACATCCGAACAAATCCCAATATCAACACTGTTTCCTGGATTTGCTTAGTTCTCATGGTAAGACTTTGTATTCCTACTGGAAGGAAGAGTTAAGCCCCATCTAGTTTGTCATTTCCCTTCATCATTTTAATTAACCTCCCCAGGTCCATTAAGTTACCCAATCTATCACAACTCATTCCTTTCATCCCTGATGTCACTCTGGTGATTTGTTGCTGGACTCCCCCAAAGTTTAGTATATCCTTCTTCAGGCAAGGAGTTCAGAACTGAACACAATACCCCAAATAAACATTGATCACCTTTGCAATTGCTGTAATGAGTTCCTGTTTTCACATTTTCTAGCACGTGATGCAGCCCAATACCCAATTAGTCTTCTGCTTTTGGACTAGTGAGCCAGTTTTTAATGACTTGTGTGCTTGAAACTCTTAAATTCCAGTTTAATCACCGGTCTAAGGTCTCTTTTATCCCAACCTATTTCCTGCGCATCTAATATAATTTTAGCAACACCTTTGTGCAGGCATTTATGAAAACACGTGTATGGCTGCTACAATTTAGGCTTTCTCCCAACATTTGTAACCCCATGTTCATAGTCGAAAGACATTGCCATATGTGAACTTTCAATTCTGACTAACAGAAAGCTGATTGTTAAGAAGTGTGGAGACAGAATAGTGTGCAACAGAAACAACCACATGTGCTGCAATACACACCTGATACTAACAGGAGGCCAGTCAATATTATCCTATCAACTTCAAATACACAGTCAGACTACATTATTCAGGCAAAATCTAATCATTAATTAAAAGTTTCAGAGTTAGTATTTGGAGGCAGTCTAACCAAGCTTTCCTGTTTAAAATCTCTGCTCTTCAGTGTTGCTGAGGCTTTGGAGTTCATACTAACACTGCTTTCTCTTTACCTGAAGTTTTGATAGGAAACAATCATGCAGCTATACACACCTGTGCTGCTTGCTTTTCCATGAATTCTTCTCTCATATACTCCCTTCGACGTAGGTGTCTGTAGACATGGAACTCTCCACTGCCTGCACCGGCACTAGATCCTATTATCACAGCACGATTATGACATTTAACATGGAGGAGAGGAAGAGTGTGTAGTAGAGAGAAAAATGATTAACACTCAAGGCTTGCAAATCAAGAACTCCAATTTATGTCTGATCTAAAGGACTGTCAATCACACATCAGCAACCCATCGAAGTTACTTGTATCAACATCCAGAAAGAAGAGAGAATAAAGTGTGACCTGGCTACACTCTCAGCATCCAACAGGCAGCTCTGCATATTGTCAGATGGAAGAACAGTCATTGTTCAGACTGTCTAAAAAGTTTCAGCTAATCTGTTACCACTGTACCTCTCTCTCCTCCAAGTAAATAATATGTTCTCTCATTATTAATGTATAATTGTAGAAGGTGATACAATTTTGCCTAAGTGTGCAAGAGGAAGAGAGATGAGCTTTTAAAGACACTTCCACAAAGTCAATTAGTTGCTTGTCTCGGTTTTACACACCCTTCTTAAATGAAACTATAGAACTCTCTCCCTTGTCACAACAGGGGTTTGGTGTTCAGGACAGAAGTTCAGCTATGTATTTAAAAAGGATGAGGGGAGGGAGGGAAATGCCACAAGCCAACCTCCAATTTACATTTTTCTTTCAGGAGAAACAACCACAATCATAGGAGTTATTGTCTCAGCACTGATTTGTTGGGATCAAACAAATAAAATAGGACACCAATGGCAGGTTGGTAACTATCAGTAACTGGCTGGTAACTGCCCAAAGTTTAGGGATTTGGTGGGTCATAGCCAGAGGGTGGCATTAAGTTCAAGTTAAATATTTTGATGTTTGTGCTTGGGGAAAGAAAACGCACACTGGGTGACCACTTTGTGGAACACCTCCAGAGTGTCCACAAGCATGACCCAGACCTTCCGGTCACTCACTATTTTAACACTCCATCCTGCTCTCATGCCTACATGTCCATCCTTGACCTGCTGCAATGTTCCAGTGAAGCCCAACGCAAACTGGAGGAACAGCACCTCATCTTCCAACCAGGCACTTTACAGCCTTCCAGACTTAACATTGAGTTCAACAACTTCAGACCATGAACTCTCTCCTCCATCTTCACCCCCCTTTTTCCTACGTTAATTTTTATTTTTTATCCATTTATTTTCATTGTTTTGCAGTTATCTCTGCTTTCTTACCTTTACGCCACTATTAGCACCTTTTACAGCACTAACCACTACCATCAACACTCCTTTTGTTTTCAGGTCATGGCATGTGTCAATCTCTCCTTTGTCCCTACCTATCGCTGGCCTTCTATCCAGCTCCACCTGCCCCACCACCCCTTAAACAGTATAAATTTTATCACATTCCCACTTTTCTTTAGCTCTGAAGAGTCATACTGACTTGAAATGTTAACTTTTTTCTCTCTCCTCAGATGCTGCTAGACCTGAGTTTTTTCAGCATTTTCTGTTTTTGTTCCCTAATAAATAGTCCAGCATTAATTTTAAGGTGGGTTTTCTGTATATCAACCAACTTCCTATCTATGCTGCCACATTTCTTTAAAACCATACGCTTGAATTTTTCAAAAGTCTTCTGTGACACCTTATTGAACACCTTCTGAAAATCTTTATGCATCACACCTATTGCATTTCTTTTAACTAAGCAATTATTCACTACTAAAAAAACTATAAAATTTGTCAAGCTTGACTTCTCTTTATCAAACTGTGCCATCCTTAGTTAATCCATACATTCGCCCCCAGCCGGGGGGGGGGGGGGGGGGCATGGTCCTGCCCCCACTGGGTGGTCTATGGTAATTTCAGTGGCTGGCCTCCAGTTTATCCACCTATTTCCTTTCAACTTCAGTACTCTCCTCTCACACCATGATGACCTTTCCTCTCAGTCTTTCTAACAGCCTAGGGAACAGCCATCAGAGCCCAATCACTTTTCCAACTGGAGTTCTTATTTTTTTCAGAAGCAATTGTTTTCTGACAGTTGCCTCTTCCTGCCTCTTCCATGCTCTGCTTTAGCATCCTTCTCACTTCCATCATAATTTATAAAAACCAATTCAATATATTTACTTAACACCTCTGCTCCATAACCATCCTGCTCAGTTAGAGATTTCCCTTCACCACTTTGAACATTACAAACTATCTTTAAGGTGCAAAACAAACTTTTCAAAAGATATGAAATGGGCGTTTATAAACAGAAACTAGAGCACTGCAGAAGAGAGAAAGGAGAATTGTAAAGATTCACTGCCTAGTCAGCAAAGAAAGCCAAATAGATTGCTTAGTGCCACACTGCTTAAGAGTCATTTATTCATCAGGTGAAGGAAGAATGGAAACATGTATATCACTATAACCAGACAACACAGTATGTTAACCAGAAAAGCCCAGGTAACAGAACAGACTGCAGAAGAACAGGCATTTTCCTTTCAAAAACCCTGAAGGGATCCTAGCACTCAGCTGGGTATGCTGCAAGGCCCAAGTATGCTGAGTGTTCTGATCTCATTTCTATAGTGGGTCTTCAATGGATCCCGGCACCTTTGGGGAGTGGAGGAGCCAACTGGGCTACAGCCTCTAATTATTAACAAAAACAAAAATACCTGGAAAAACTCAGCAGGTCTGAGAGCATCTGTGGAGAGGAACACAGTTAACGTTTCGAGTCCGTATGACTCTTTAACAGAAGTAAGGAAAAATAGAAAAGAGGTGAAATATAAGCTGGTTTGGGGGGGGTGGTGGTAACAAGTAGAGCTGAGGGCCAGTGATAGGTGGAGATAACCAAAAGATGTCATAGACAAAAGGACAAAGAGATGTTGAAGATGGTGATATTATCTAAGGAATGTGATAATAAAGGGACAGATAGCCCTAGTGGGGATGGGGTGGGGGGAAAGGGATCGAAATAGGCTAAAAGGCAAAGATAAAACAATGGATGGAAATACATTTAAAAATAATGGAAATAGGTGGGAAAAGAAAAATCTATATAAATTATTGGAAAAAAGGGGGATCGGAAAGGGGGTGGGGATGGAGGAGAGAGTTCATGATCTAAAATTGTTGAACTCAATATTCAGTCCGGAAGGCTGTAAAGTGCCCAGTCGGAAGATGAGGTGCTGTTCCTCCAGTTTGCGTTGAACTTCACTGGAACAATGCAGCAAGCCAAAGACGGACATGTGGGCATGAGAGCAGGGTGGTGTGTTAAAATGGCAAGCAACAGGGAGGTCTGGGTCATGCTTGCGGACAGACCGAAGATGTTCTGCAAAGCGGTCACCCAGTCTGCGTTTGGTCTCTCCAATGTAGAGGAAACCGCATTGGGAGCAGCGAATGCAGTAGACTAAATTGAGGGAAGTGCAAGTGAAATGCTGCTTCACTTGAAAGGAGTGTTTGGGCCCATGGACGGTGAGGAGAGGGGAAGTAAAGGGGCAGGTGTTGCATCTTCTGCGATTGCATGGGAAGGCGCCATGGGAGGGGGTTGAGGTGTAGGGGGTGATGGAGGAGTGGACCAGGGTGTCCCGGAGGGAATGATCCCTGCAGAATGTCGCCAGGTGGGGGTGAGGGGAAGATATGTTTGATGGTGGCATCATGCTGGAGTTGGCAGAAATGGCGGAGGATGACCCTTTGAATGCAGAGGCTGGTGGGGTGATAAGTGAGGACAAGGGGTACCCTATCATGGTTCTGGGAGGGAGAGGAAGGTGTGAGCGCCGATGTGCGCGAGATGTGCCGGACACGGTTGAGGGCCCTTTCAACCACCATGGGTGGAAAACCTCGGTTAAAGAAGACATGTCAGAGAAACTGTTTTTGAAAGTGGCATCATCAGAACAGATGCGACGGAGGTGAAGAAACTGAGAGAATGGGATGGACTCCTTACAGGAAGCGGAGTGTGAGGAGCTGTAGTCGAGGTAGCTGTGGGAGCTGGTAGGCTTGTAATGAATATTAGTGGACAGTCTATCACCAGAAATTGAGACAGAGAGGTCAAGGAAGGGAAGGGAATTGTCAGAGATGGACCATGTAAAAATGGAGGGATGGAAATTGGAAGGAAAGTTAAAAATTTTTCCAGGTCCAGACGAGAGCACGAAGCAGCACCAAAGCAATCATCAATGTACCGGAGAAAGAGTTGTGGGAGGGGGCCGGAGTCTCTAATTATTATCTGGTTAGTGCATGTCCAGAGTCAGGAACACCTCATGGGAGAAACTGAGTGAGGACAGGCAGGAGTGGACACAGCTGTAGGATTGAATGTCTTATTACCAAACAGTGCTACGTATTATTTTAGATATTTCTCGTCATCTACTACCCACTAACTGTTCTGTGTGGAGGAATTCAGCTCCAACTTAATGAATTTAAAATTGTTAGAAACTGGATTACACAGTCTCCTAACACACTAAGTCTGACTGCTGAAGAAAGATCACTCATCAAAGGAACTGCACTTCAGTGGAGTTAATCACTGCAAAGCAGCAAAGTGAGAGTGGGACACACTGGGGGTGGGGAGAGTAAGGGAAAGTGCTGGTGCAGGGGGGAGTAAGCCTTCGATCACATTCACATCTTGAAGACACAGGTTTCCTAACATAAAAGAAACATTTACCCATAACATCACGAACAAATTCTGGTGGTGGCCGTGGAGCCCAGTCCCTGGGTTTCTCCAAGATTGGAACTTGCTTTTCCTAAAATGAGAAATTTGGGTAAAACTTTGATCAAAACAGAACATTCCAAACTGCCCTCAACACGAGCAAGATTTCAGCAGGGTCAAAAAATGCTAAGGTCGACAATAACATCACACTGCTGGCACAACCTCCCCCTCCTGCTCAACACCACTCCCCCCTCCTCCCCCTGACACCACTCTCCCCTTCCCCTCACACCAATCTCTCTATTCCCCCCCAGTATTCAGTCTACCTTGTCTCCACCCCCTCCCCAAGCATTCAATCTCCCCCTTTCCAGGTAATCAGATTCCCCCTTTCTCTCGCAAATTTAGATTCCCCCACTCCTAACAGTAGCTATGCCATTGGGCACAGCATTAAGTGAGAAATGATTGGAACTTGTAACAAAGGCAATGTAATAATTGTGAAGGACTTTAATCTTCATATAGACTGGACAAGTCAAATTAGCAAAGTTAGTCCGGAAGATGAGTTTGTAAAATGTTTTCATGATGGATTCCTGGAGTAATACATTGTGGAACCAACTAAGGATAAAGCTGTTTTAAATCTAATATTGTGCAATGAGGCAGGGTTAAGTAGTAATCTCATTGTAAAATATCCACTGTGAAATAGTAATCATAATACAATTGAATTCCATATTAAGTTTGAAAACAATATGCTCCAATCCCAATCACGAATCTTAAACTTAAACCAAAGCCAATTACATTGGTATGAAGGGAATAGCTTGCTAAGGTTGATTGGTTAAAAAGACTAAAAGGTATGGAAGTAAATAAGCAGTGGGGAACAATTTACAGAAACAATTCAAAATGTTTATCAAAAATACATTCCATTGAAAAACAAAAACTCAGCGAGAAAAATTAATAGAAGGTGCTTGTAATGTTATAAAGAATAGTTGACGATTGGAAGTGCTTTAGAAACCAGCAAAAGGCCAACAAATGTTGATTAAAAAGGGGCAAAATGAAAGTAAACTAGCACTCTCTCCAATGCATTCACATCCTTCCTAAAGTGCAGTGCCCAGAACTGGACACAATACTCCAGCTGAGGCCAAACTAGTAACTTATACAAATTGAACATATCCTTGCTGCTCTTGTACTCTATGCCCTTATTAATAAAACCCAGGATACTGTATGTTTAACTAACTGTTCTCAACCTATCCTGCCACCTTCAATGATTTCTACACATATACACCCAGGTCCATCTGCTCCTCGACCCCCTTTAGAGTTGCACCCTTTATTTCATATGTGCTGTCCACGTTCTTCTTACCAAAATAAATCACCTCACACTTCTCCATATTGAACTTCATCTGCCATCTGTCTGCCCAATCCACCTACTTGTCTTTTTCCCTTTGCAGTTCTACACCATACACCTCATAGTTTACAATTCTTCCAAGTTTTGTATCATCTGCAAACTTGGACATCAAGGTCTAGGTCATGAATATATTTATCAGAAAAAGCAAGGGTCCCAATACTGACCTCTGGGGAATTCTACTACAAGCATTCCTCCAGCAGGAAAATCATCCATTAATCACTGCCCTCTGTCTCCTGTTGTTCATATCCAATTTCATATCCATGTTGCTAGTGTGCCTTTTATTCCACGAGTTATAACTTTGCTCACAATTCTGTGGTGTGGCATTGCATCAAATGCCTTTTGAAAGTCTGTACACCACATCAACAGCATTACCCTTATCAACCATCTTGGTTACCTCATCATGCAACTCCAGCAAGTTAGTCAAGCATGATTTTCCCTTAAGAAATCCATGTTGGCTGTCATTAATTAACCTACATTTGTACACGTGACTATTAATTTTGTACCGAATTATTGCTTCTAATAGTTTCCCCGCCACTGCAGTTAAACTGGCTGGCCTGTGGTTGCTGGGCTTATTCTTACACCATTTTTTAAAAAAAGGTTGTAACGTTTGCAATTCTCCACTCCTCTGGGACCATCCATGAGTCTAAGGAAGACTGGAAAATTATTGTCAATGTTGCTGCAATTTCCATTCTCACTTCCCATTTTGTGCCTGTTTTCAAAGTTGGAGGCATAAGTTACATACCAAAAATAGAGAGTAAACTAGGAGCTAATAAATGCGAGGAACCTGAAGTAATTAGCAGATAAAAGTATTGGAAAACCTAAGGAACTAAAATACGACAAATCCCCAGGATCTGATTGTTACATCCTAGTGCTCAAAAGGGGATAACTGCAGAGGTGCACTGGTTACAATTTTCCAAAATTCCCTGGATTCTAGAACAGTCCCAGCTGATTGGAGTTAGCAAATGTGACACCGCTATTCAACAAAAGAGAGAGAGAAAATGGAGCTACAGACCAGTTAGCTTGACATCAGTTGTCAGGAAAATGCTGGAATCTATTAAGGAATCCTTCACACTGCACTTAGAAAATCACAGTGTGATCAGACAAAGTCAACATGGTATTACAAAAAGTAAATAATGTTTATTAAAAACTTTTTTGAGGATGTAACTAGTAGGGTAGATAAAGGGAAGTGGTAAATGGAATATACTTGGGTTCCAAAAAGGCATTTGATAAGGTGCCACATAAAAGGGCAAAATAGTCAATGTAGGGGCTCATGGAGTAGGGGACAGTAAATTAGCATGAATGGAGGATTGGTTAATGGCCAGAAAGCAGAGAGTATGGATAAACAGGGCATTTTCAAGTTGGTACGTTGTGATTAGTGGAGTGCACCAAGGATTAGCGCTGGGACCTCAGCTATTTATAATCTATATTAATGACAAACGAAGAAACAGAAAGCAACGTGACAATGCGAGCTGTGAGGACACAAAGAGGCTCAAAGAGATACCGACAGGTTAAGTGAGTGGGTGACAAGGTGCATATGGAGTACAATGTGGGGAAGTGTAGGGATATTCATTTTGGTCATAGGAATAGAAAAACAAATATTTTTTAAAGGCGTGAAATTTGTAAACGTTGATGTTCAGAGGGACTTAGGTGTACTTGTACAAGGAACACAAAATTTAGCATGCAGGTACAGCAAGCAATTAAAAAGGCGAATGGCACATTGGCTTTTAGTGCAAGGGGAATGGAATATAAGAATAACACACAGTTCTCCAGGTGTGATCTCCTCAAAACCCTGTACAATGGCTGCAAGTGTATAGCTTTGGTCCCCATATTTGAGGAAAGATATACTTTTATTGGAGGAGGTACAACAACACTTCACTAGATTGGTGCCTGAATGACACAGTTGTCCTATGATGAGAGGCTGAGTAAATTGGACACGTATTCTCTGGAGATTGGACAAGGAGAGGTTGAATTTGAAACATTCAATATTTTGAAGGGACTTGATGGGGTAAATACAGAGGTTATTGCCCCTGATTGGGGAATCTGATGCACATAGTCTGGAGGGCCGGTGTAGTCTACTCATGTTCTTATTTCTTATATTTTCCACATCATCCCCTCTAGTCGATCTCCACTCTCCCCACCCTGGATATTCAATCCCCCCTTTACCCGCAGCCCTCGGGAACCCGCTTGCCTCCCTGCCCCCGGGAGCCCGCTCGTCTCCCGGCAAGGGTATTCCTCCCACTGCCCCCAAGATCCACTAATTCACCTCTCAACCCTCCTCCAGGGATCCTGTCTTCCTCCCCACTCCTTCCCTCCCAATCATCCTCCCTCCTCCTCCTGCAGGGATCCTCACCCTCCCTCTGCGAGGATCCCATCCCCCCCAACCCACTCTCCTCCAGTGGGGATCCCATTCCTCCTCCCGCCTCCTGCAGGGATCCTGCTCCCCCCCACCCCCCCGCCTCTTGCAGGATTCTCATCTCACTTGCTCCCTCCCTCCCCCATGGGCATCCTGTGCCTCCTGCCCACCCCCACCCCCTACAGAGATCCTACGCCCCTTCGCCGTACAGGGATCCAGTTGCTCCCTCCTCCCTCCCTCTGCAGGGATCCCTCCCCCACACTCCTTCCCCACTCCCGCCAGCCCCCTGCGGGGATCCTGCCCCTCTTCCACCTATGAGATTCCTCCCTAACTTGTGGGTCTCCTGTCTCCCCACTCACACTCCTGCAGGGATCCGTCCGGCTTCCTTGTCTCCTTCTGTGGGGCTCCCAACCCTCGCCCCTTCCTTCCTTTTTCGATGGGGATCTCGGCCCGTCTTCCCTTTCTCGACTGGGATCCTGCCCCTCCTCCCTCTCCCTGTGGGGATCCTGCCCCTCCTCCCTCTCCCTGTGGGGATCCTGCCCCTCCTCCCTCTCCCTGTGGGGATCCTGCCCCTCCTCCCTCTCCCTGTGGGGATCCTGCCCCTCCTCCCTCTCCCTGTGGGGATCCTGCCCCTCCTCCCTCTCCCTGTGGGGATCCTGCCCCTCCTCCCTCTCCCTGTGGGGATCCTGCCCCTCCTCCCTCTCCCTGTGGGGATCCTGCCCCTCCTCCCTCTCCCTGTGGGGATCCTGCCCCTCCTCCCTCTCCCTGTGGGGATCCTGCCCCTCCTCCCTCTCCCTGTGGGGATCCTGCCCCTCCTCCCTCTCCCTGTGGGGATCCTGCCCCTCCTCCCTCTCCCTGTGGGGATCCTGCTCCTCCTCCCTCTCCTCCCTCCCTGTGGGGATCCTGCCCCTCCTCCCTCTCCCTGTGGAGATCCTGCCCCTCCTCCCTCTCCCTGTGGGGATCCCGCCCCTCCTCCCTCTCCCTGTGGGGATCCCGCCCCTCCTCCCTCTCCCTGTGGGGATCCCGCCCCTCCTCCCTCTCCCTGTGGGGATCCCGCCCCTCCTCCCTCTCCCTGTGGGGATCCCGCCCCTCCTCCCTCTCCCTGTGGGGATCCCGCCCCTCCTCCCTCTCCCTGTGGGGATCCCGCCCCTCCTCCATCTATCTGCTCTTGCAGGGGTTCCGCCTCTTCCCCCCACCACCTCCTGTGGGGATCGCATTTCTAAACCCTTGCACCCGCCTCCTCTAGCGATTCCTCCCCCCTCCTGCCGGGATTCTCCTCCTCCCCCTGCCCTCCCGCGGGGGGTCTCACACCCCTTTCACCCCGCCCACTCCCACTGCTGGGATCCCCTCCCTCTTTTAACCCACCGGGTTCCTCATTAACCGCTCCAGCTTCAGGCGCTGTTCTTCGGCCGCGTTCCTCGGGATAACCAGCGGCTGCATCACCTTCTTCACGGGCCGCTTGGCTCCTTCCGCCATCTTGGAAATCCGTCGCGGAGGTGATGACCTCATAGCGCCGGGGAATTGTGTCGCAATTTAGTGACGGAGCGTGACGACACCCCCCCCCCCAGAGAAAATCCCATTGACTCCAGCTGAGGATGAAGGTGAATTGGGAGGAGAGGCTGGAGTCAGTAGTTGACTGAAAGAACTTATTGTTTGGAATGGTGAGGTGGTGAGAGAGTAAATCCCTGAGTCTCTTCCACATTCTTCCTAATCGGTAAATATCAGCCTGCAGGCAGATGGAGGGTCAGCATTGTGAATCTTCACCTCCCTCACTCCAGCTCTCCAAGGTCAGATAAAGCAAACAATTATGCTGCTAACTGAAGGAATTCTATCCCTGAAGACCACTGTTCAATCCTCATCAGATACAGGGGAGCTACCAAAGGATTGAACATCTGCCAGCTTTGTTGTTTAAAAAAAGGAGAGGCCAAAAAATTAGAGCCCAGCCAGTGTAACTTTGATACAAAAACAAAAATTGCTAGAAAAACTCAGCAGGTCTGACAGCATCTGTGGAGAGAAAGACAGAGTTAACGTTTTGAGTTCAGATGACTCTTCTTCAGAACTCAGTTACTCAGTGTAACTTTGATGGTGGGCAAATTATCAGGGAGCCAGGATAAACTGTCACTTTGAAAAGCATGAATTCATCTGGGACAGTCAGCATGGTTCTGTTCAAGGAAAGTCATGTCTTACTAACTTAAATGAATTTTTTGAGGAAGTAACAAGGAGGATCGATGAGGGTAGTGTAGTGGATGATGTCTACGTGGCTTTTAATAAGGCATTTGACAAGGTCCCACATAGCAGACTGGTCAAATAAATAAAAGCCCATGGGCAATGTGACGAGTTGGATCCAAAATTGGCTGAGTGACAGGAAACAAACTGTAATGATCAGCCAATGGGTTTGTGAATGCAAAGTGGTTTCCACTGGACTGGGGGTGTGGTGGGGAGGGTAAAGGAGAGAGCATGATCTGGGGTAAGGAGAGAGTCAGAAAGATACCTGGATGTGCACCTGAAGTGCTGTAACCTGCAAGGCTATGGACCGGGTGCTGGAAGGTGGGATTAGAATGAGTGGCTAGTTTTTTTCAGCTGGTATAGACAAGATGGGCTGAATGGCTTCTCTCCGAGCTATAACTTTTCTATGATTCCTCACCCACAGTATGGAAGTCACATTCAAACCCAGAGTGATTGGCCTCGATATCAAGGCAGCATTTGACCAAATGTGGCATCAAGGAGCCCTAGCAAAACTGGAGTTAAAGGGAATCAGAGGGGAAAACTCTCCACTGGTTGGTGTCATACCTAGCACAAAGGAAGATGGTTGTAGTTGTTGGAGGTCAATCCTCTCAGTCCCAGGACATCACTGTGGGACTTCCTCAAGGTAGTGTCCTAGGCCCAATCATATTCACCATTCCAATGACCTTCCTCTTTTCATAAGATCAGAAGTGGAGATGTTTGCTGATGATTGCACAATGTTCAGCACCATTCACAACTCCTCAGATACTGAAGCAGTCCATGTCCAAATGCAGCAAGACCTGGACAATATTCAGGCTTGGGCTGACAAGTGGCAAGTAACATTCATGCCACACATGCCAGGCAATGACCATCTCCAACAAGAGAGAATCTAACCATCCTTGACATTCAATAGCATTACCATCATTGAATCCCCCACTATCAACATCCTAGGGGTTACCATTGACCAGAACTGAACTGGACCAGCCATATAAATATATTGTGGCTACAAGAGCAGGTCAGAGGCTAGGAATCCTGAGGTAAGTAACTCACCTCCTGACTCCAAAGCTTGTCCACCATCTGCAAGGCATGAATCAGGAATGTGATGGAATACTCCCAACTTGTTTTGGTGAGTGCAGCTCCAACAACACTCAAGAAACATGACACCTTCCAGGACAAAGCAGCCTGCTTGATTGGCACCACATCTACAAACATTCACTCCCTTCACCACCGATGCACAGTAGCAGAGTGTGTACCATCTACAAGATGCACTGTAGAAACTCACCAAGGCTCCTTAGACACCTCCTTCCAAACCCATGACTGCTATTAACTAAAAGGACAAGGGCAGCAAATTCCTGGAACGACCACTACCTAGAATTGCCCCTCCAATCCGCTCACCATCCTGACTTGGAAATATATCGCCATTCCTTCACTGTCGCTGGGTCAAATTCGGGGAACTCCCCCTTTAACAGCAATGTGGGTGTACCTACACCACAGAGACTGCAGCTGTTCAAGAAGGCAGCTCACCATCACCTTCTCAAGGGCAATTAGGGATGGGCAATAAATACTGGCCTGGCCAGTGACACCCACATCCTGTGAATGAATTTTGAAAATCAGTAAGAACAGAGCTCAGGTAGGAGTCACAGGGATATGTGGGGAAGGATTCAGAGAGGAAAATCCAGCTAGATCACTGAGAGAGTGGAGAAAACTGCAGTATTCACCAATGAGGTGAAAGTCTGTGGATGGAGAGAGTCAGCACAGACTGAGGGATTAAAGGAGACAGTCAGCACAGACTGGACTGAGGAGGTAGAGAGTCAGCACGGACTGAGGAAGTAAAGGAGAGAGTCAGCATGGACTGAGGGTGTAAAGGAGAAAGCATGGACTGAAGGGGTAAAGGAGAGAGTCAGCAAGGACGGGGTAAAGGAGTGATTCAGCACAGACTGAGGGGGTAAAGGAGAGAGAGCACAGACTGATGGGTTAAAGGAGAGAGTCTGCACAGACTGAGGGGTAAAGGAGACAGTACAGACTGACGGGGGACAGGAGAGAGCACAGACTGAGGGGGTAAAGGAGAGAGCACAGACTGAGGGATTAAAGAAGAGAGCATGGACTGGGGTTAAAGGAGAGAGTCAGCATGGACTGAGGGGGAACGGCCTGAGGTGGTGGACCCTTGTTGTTAGGCAACAGCACTTTTTTCTATCTTGTGTTTGTTTTAACTTCCCTTCAAGAGTCATAAAACCTCATTGGATTGCAGACATCGTTTAAAGTGAAACCAAACTCAAGTTCCCCCCTTTCTTAACACACAAACATAGAAATACAAGTTAAACTTAAACTTAAAGCTATAGCTCATTCCTAACACCCAGAAATACAAACATAACTCACTTGAACTAGCTCCAGTTCCTAACACCGCGCCTTGAAAGAAATAAAGTTTCATTACAGTGAAGGTTTCTTTACAATGGTCTAACATCTGCTTCCCATAAATTTAACATCATAAATATCCAACAAAATAGTTTATTACATATCAGACAAATAAACTTTTCATCTTGTTTCACAACTACATATCTTCTTGTACAATTACAAAGATTTAAGCAAAACAAAGTCCATAAATGTAACAAAATTAGCAGAATTTGTACATAATAGCATTATCATAACTCAACCCTTATGTTTCTTTTTCCTCTTATTCCCAGTTCTTAACATCAAAGAATGTTTTATTTAAGACCACAGTCCAATCATCCTTTTCATTAGCTGTGGGTGTAATTCCATCCTCAAGCTCATTTTCTGAACCCAAATGCGGTAAATTCTCATTTCAATATAGCAAAGTCAAAAAGACATTTTTGTGCATTAACATCTCATTTCTTCTCTGGCCAAAATCTCTTTTCACTGTTTCAAGGATATTGTTGAGCTGCTTTTTATGTTCTCGCAAAAGGATTTTGTACTCCCCTTTTTGATCTTTAAACTTTCTATGATCTTGTTCCTCCCAAACCCATTTCGATCAGGTCTTTTCCACTTCCTTTTGAGCAGTATCGATTATTTGCTCCCTTTGGAGTTTCATAGTTCTTTCCAACCCTCCAACTCTTTTGCATCATCCACAAACTATTTCATGCCTCTCCTCTACAGGTTTTGAATGATCTTTTGCAAACTGTCCTCTTGCCTGGATTCCAACTGCTGTATCTTATGTGTCAACACAGGCAGGCACCTATAAAACAGCGCCTCTGGTCATTGACCTGGAAGGGTCATTTTGCACTTTCAGTCCTTTTTGTTGACAATCCTTAATTTCCAAATCTGTAGGCACTTCAGTTGCTTCTATATTGTCCATTACTGAAGTTGATACGTCAGTAATATTAAATAATTCAGTTCTCTGCTCAACTGGACCACAATTTGACAACGAATTTTTATTCACGAGAACAACTTCATTTTCTCCAGTTTGCTTCGGAGTTCAAGAATCTCATTGCTCTTTTCATGACAAAGTCCTAACAGTTTGTTAGTCTTGGGGCGGAATTTTATGGAAGCGAGATTTTATGTTCCTGCCGAAGTCAATGGAGTTTAGAATGGCTCGCCACTTTTAAGGTCCTGTCCCCGCTGCGATGGGGCTGTAAAATTCCGCCCTTGGTTTTTAATTCAACCAACTATTTTGATTTACCAACAATTCCTATTTTTGTTCAAGGCATTTTCCACAATATTTCATAGTGACTACTGATGCTTAAAGTTCATTCAGTTTTAACTGAACATCGACCTTTATCAAACTTGCTTCTACAACTTTATCATTTAGACATTTCAAGTCCTCAGTCAAGTGTTCCACTTTCTGTGACTGATTCTCAATTGCTCTTATCAATTCTCGGTTTCATTAACAAATTCTTCTTTTACGCATGAAAGTTGGGTTTCTATGTTAATAAGGTTTTCTTTCAATTTCTTGTTATCGGACATAACGGTTTCATTTTTGGCCACGGTAGCTTTCAGGAATTGGTTAAGGTCAGCATGATGAACCGCCTGCTGCAATACAGCCATTGCCATATTATTGTCTCCACTAGCCAAATCATTACCCAGAATAAAATCTAGTCCTTCAATAGGTTATCTAGGAATAACTCCCACCATAACAATTCCGTTTATAAAGTGACTTTGTAAATTGACTTCACACAATGAAACAGGTTCATAAATTCCATTAATACCTCTTATTAATACTTTTTCCTTCATAAAACTATCCAGAGGACAAATTGTATCATCAGCCACTCCCAATGATTGATCTGCCCCAGTTTCTCTCAAAATTTTA
Organism: Carcharodon carcharias; assembly: GCF_017639515.1. Classification (NCBI taxonomy): domain Eukaryota; kingdom Metazoa; phylum Chordata; class Chondrichthyes; order Lamniformes; family Lamnidae; genus Carcharodon; species Carcharodon carcharias. Next base: position 109,919,268 of record NC_054476.1, on the reverse strand, counting down.
ATTTGTTTACTTATTTTGTTGGAGGAGTAAGGGAACACTTCTCCCTTTGAGACAAAACATCCAGACCCTCTCATAGCCTGACTTCCTTCACCAGTAATCAAAGACGTATTCTCTGGATTATCCTGAGCCACATCCCCCTTTCTCATAGGTTCTGAGGGAATACATTTCACCTGTACCACTGCTATAGTTTTAACAACCATTTCCTTTTCCGATGCAACCTTTCCTGAGGATTCCTTAAGCATTCCTACTACTGCAATAGGTCTCCCGTTTATTTTCCTGCAATCTGCTCGAAGATGTACCACCTAGTTACAATGGAAACTCTTAGATCTTCGAATGTCACTTCCATCCTCAGCACCTTCCTTTCTGGTCTGAAAGGAGGAACTTCCTGGGAATTCCCCACTGGCCCTTCTCTTCCCTGGCTACTTGCCTTGCTTTCACCTTCCCACCTTCTATTCTTCTGGGGTTTGTGGGGGTGACAGAAAAAAGGTTTAGATTTATGGACTAGCTCATAATTGTCAGCCATCCCCGCTGCCTGTCTAATGGTTTTTAACTATCTGGTCTTTAACATGGGTTCTAACAACAGGAGGAAGTGAATTTTTAAATTTTTCCAGGAGAATTATTACCCTAAGGCCTTCATACATTGTCTCTATGTTTAATGCCTGCACCCAATAGTCAAAATTACTTTTTTATGCTCTCAAATTCAATACAGGTCTGCCCAGGCTGTTTCATTACATTTTGAAATTTCTGCCTAATGCCTCAGGGGCCAACTCATATGCACTAAGAATAGTCTTTTTTACTGCATGATAATCCACAGAAGTCGCTTCTGACAGCAATGCGTAAACCTCATGAGCTCTACCCACCAACCTATTCTGCAAGACCAATGTCCAGATTTCTTTTGGCCACTTCATTTGCTTAGCCACCTTTTTAAACATGATAAAGAATGTCTCTATATCCCTTTCCTCAAACTTTGGGAAGCCATGTACAAATTTAAACATCTCCCCACTGGGTTTTGGGTTGAAGGTGTTTTTTTTTTCATCATCCAACCCTTCCTTAGCATCTGAGGCCCCTTTTTACAAGTCAAGCCTTTTAAGCCAGTATTACCTTTCTCATTCCTTCTCTCTTTCCTCCATTGTTAACTTCTCTCTTTAGAGGTCAAATTTTTGTATTTCTAATTCTCTTCTCTTTTTCTCTCCCTAGCCTTTCTGATTGGTCCCTTTGCAATGCTTTCTCTTTTTCCTTTTCCTCTTGTTCCCTTGCCTTTTCCTTCAGTCGAAAGTCTAGTTCCAAGTTCTTCTGTTTTAACTGAAACTGTGCCCATGTAAGCTTGTCTCTTTCTGATTCTACAGCTTCCTCTGGTTTTATCACTTCCATTTTCAGCTTTTTGGCCACTAATTTTTGAAGTTCCACTTTCTTAGCTCTTGCTCTAACTTCTTTCTGTAACTTATCTGTCACACTCACCAACTGAGTGATGGTTAATATCATTAAAGAATCATAATTTAACCCAGGTTGTTTCAAAAACTCATTACATCAAAGGTAGCCGTTTTGAATTCCAACCCGTTTAATATACCTCACAGTAGCTCCAATTCCTATGTCCAGTACCTCAGTGCCTCCGCATACTAATTTTTTAAGGATTCACAGATCCCACTGAAAGTCAAGGATTTCTAATCGCACAAGAGATCCCACCTTATAACAATAATCCCGTATCATCCCCCACTTTGTTATGATCCCAGCTGGTGTTACTACTGGACATGCCAGATCCCAGGGTGGAACCCAGCTTGATAGATGCTAACTTTTATTTTTTGTTTAGAAACATGGAGGATGGCCACCGAACAGAGTCACAGGAATCAGATCATGAACTTTTAAGAAAAGAATAACTTATTTATTAAACAAGAAAAGACAAACCATATTACAATACTCCTTCACCCACAACTATAGCTTTACAGATATATAAAAATTGGTAAGGATAACACAAGTTACAAAAGTACCTTATACTCTATTGTTCACAGTAAGTACACAACTCATGTAAATCAATAGGCGACCTGTGGTCAGACACACCACACTCTGAAACCAAGGCAGGAATTTTCCAGCTCCTCATACTGGTAGGATCTTCTAGTCACGCTGATGTGAATGGAGACTTCAATGGCTTGGCAGCTCCACTGCAGTGGCGGGTTGGGGCCGGGGGGGGATGTGGGGGGGGGGGTGGGGGGCTAGAAATTTTCAGCCCGAGTGACAGATGCTATGGATCTCCCATCAACTAGCCCCAAACGCCTATCACACTGTGAGCCAACTAGTCTCACTGAACTCTGTCTTTCACACAAGGGTTTCCAATTTCCACTCATGAAGAACTCACTTTGTAATCTTCTCCCCAAACAACGCTTTCTCTTAGATGCCTTCCACAAGGGTCCACCTCCAGGGTTTCAAACTCCCCTTCCAATGTTCCCCTCCCCAGATCACCACATGCATTCAAGTTTTGTCTTCCGTGCACTTTCTCTCAGGTATTCAGCCATGCCAACAGAACAACACTGCTTCACGTGCCCATAGTAAGGAGTCACCAACCTTGTCTCCTTGAATCTTCTGGCTTCTCACAAGCCTGTTTTAAGTTTGTGTTCTGCAGCTTTCTCCCTTTAATCTTGGAGCATTCCTCTGCATCTCACTCTTGACTTCACTTAACAGGACCTTTTCCAGATTCCTGTTCTTCCTTTGACTAGAAGGTCTTCTTGGGATGTTTTCTCCTGTTCCACTCCGTGGTTTTGGCTTCTTCTTTACTTTGGGAATTACTATCTGTCCCTCTCCTATGCTGCTTCTCCTTGAAACTTCTTGCAACTGAACTTAAAAAACTTTTCTGTTTTTCTCTGTCTCTGTAGGTCCCTTTCTCTGGACCCCTGTTATTTTCTACCTTGTGTTTGTTTTAACTTCTCTTCAAGAACCATAAAACCTCATTAGAATGCAGGCATCTTTTAAAGTGAAACCAACAAACACACAAATACACTTAAAACTAAAACTCATTCCTAAAACCCACAAACACAAATATAACTTATTTAAACTATTTCTAGTTCCTAACAACACCTTATCAAATGCATTTCAAAAATCCAAATATTCTACATCTACTGGTTCCCCTTTATCTACCTTACTAGTTGCTTCCTCAAAATAATTAAATGGAGTTGTCAAACAGGATTTCTCTTTTGTAAAACCATGGTGACTTTGATCATACTATGTTTTTCAAAGGCATTGTTAAGACTTCCTTAATAATAAATTACAACATTTCCCCAATGACTGATGTCAGACTAATTGCCTTGAAGTTCCCTGTTTCCTCTCTCCCTCCTTTGAATAGCAGTGTCACATTTGCTTACTCCAATCTGCCAGGACCATTCTAAATTCTAGGCAATTTTGGTAAGTCATAGCCAGCACACCCACAATCTGTGCAGCTATCTCTTTTGGAACCCTAGGGTGTAGGCCTTCGAATCCCAGAGATTTGTTGGATTTTAGTTCCTTAAGTTTTCCAATACTTGTTCTCTGCTGATATTAATTACTTTAGGTTCCTCACTCTTACTAGCCCCCTTGTTACCTTCTATTTCTGGTATGTAATTTGTGTTTTCTACTGTAAAGATAGACAAAATATTTGTTCAGTGTTTCTGCCATTTCCTCATTCCCCATGATAATTTCTCCTGTCTTTGCTTCTAAAGGACCAATTTTTACTTTAGCTATTCTGTTTTTATATACTTCTAAAAGCTCATAGAATCTGTTTTTATATTTCTGGCTATTTTACTCATATTCTATTTTTTCCCTTTTTATCAACTTTTTGGTGGTTCTATGCTGGTTTCTCAAAGACTTCCAATCCTCGGAGTACTGTTCTTTGCAACATTATAAGCCACTTTTAATATGTAATACTATCATTAATTTCCCTAATAAACCAGGGATGGATCTTTCTCACTGAGTTTTTGTTAGTGTTTCTTTAATTGTTTTCCACTGTTTATTTACCCAATCAACCTGAGCCAGTTCTCCCCTCACACCAATGTAAATGGCTTTATTTAAGTTTAAGATTTTTGTTTGCGATTGGAGGATGTCACTTGGAAACTTAATATGGAATTCAGTTGTGTCAGGGGGCTAAGACCTCAAATTCCATATTTTTTTATACACATATATATCCCCATGGCTAATTTCTAAAATTTTTAAAAACTGGACAAAGACTTTTAAAATGGCTGAAGCTATGTCTGTCTGTGACCCTCAAACAATAGGAGCTAATATGGCAATTTTGCAGCAGCTGACACCTCATTATCTCTGAAGAGACCCTAATGACCCCCTGTGGGCTGCAGAGATAAATTTCAAAGGGAATAGTACAAAGAGCATCTACATTTCATAAGCCTGGCCTGGCCAACTGGAGCTGATTTGTCTGCTTGGACAAAGGACTCCGCAACCTTCCATTCAAGACTTAATGATTGGAACATTAACAATCTCAGGGACACAGTCAAATGGATACACACCCTTTGTCGAAGCCAAATCGGAGAGGTAGGAGTCATGTGACATGACCCTATAGCTGGTGGAACCAGCAATATTGCCTTGTGGAGCTGCGAACTCAATCTGCCATCTTTCCATTTACCTAGCAGTAGCATAGAAAAGGGGCGCTACCTAGGTTTGAATGTCTGGCCCTATTTATATATTTCGACTGGAACTTCTATATCATCGCCTACAAGACTGATTCGTCTCTGAATGCCTATCTCATCATGGAAGTCAACTCTACTGGAAAAGTGTATTACCCAGCATCAGTTCAGCCTGCTGACCTCTGTGAAGGAATACACCATTGGACTTTGATTCTGGACTCTTGATTCAGGTGAAACAATAATTCTTTTCTCTGGTATTGGCCCTTTAAATCTTTCTTTTCTCTATCCCTCTTTATTGTATGAATGAACAGGGGGCTATGTTTCGACCCTCGTCCTGCATTTGAGTGGGTGCAAATAAACTAACCCCATGAGTTTACCCTATCTGGTGTTTGCTGTTGGGTTATTGATAGAAATTGGATGACAGCAAAACTGCGAAGTTGGGAAATATGCCACTGCTGAGAAAAAGGGGGAAAAGCAAATCAAAAACACCTTTCTGTTTACAAATGGGTGAAGAAAGGAGAAATCAGGGCTGTTTAAATTAATAACCCCCCCTCTCCCCACAACAATTGTATTATGATCACTTTTTCCTTGTGGATCTTTTACCATGAGATTACTACTTAACTCTACTTCATTACAAAATACTAGATCTAAAATAGCCTTTTCTTTGGTTGGTTCCACAACATATTGTTCCAGGAATCTGTCATGAAAGCATTCCACAAACTCATCTTCCAGACTACCTTTCTCAATTTGATTCATCCAGTCTATATGAATATTAAAGTCTCCCCCACAATTATTATATTGCCTTTGTTATGAGCTCCAATTATTTCTTGCTTAATGTTCTGTACAATGGAATAACTACTATAAACTTCTCCCATCAATGTTGGTCAGCCAGCACAGGGGTGTTAAGAGAATGGGACTTGGTGTCATCGACCTGAAATGTTATCCTGTTTCTCTCCACAGATGCTGTTTGACCTGTTGACTGTTTCCAACATTTTCTGTTTTAATTTCAGATTTCCAGCACCTGCATTATTTTGCTCTTGTCCAGTTGTTTGTTATGGTGGATCATTTGACAAAAGGGGAATGGAATTGGAATATGTGTAAAAATCTGAATTGGCCTGCATTCCCATCATCTTTGTTGAAGAAAGGGTCAGTACTTCTCTGTTCAACTGTTGCTCTGTCTGGTAACAAAAGCGTTTCTTGCTTGCAAAAAAGAAAACCATAAAGACGCATGTCCTTTATGCTCTCATGAATTCTGGTTGTTTTTAAAATGTTCAGGGTTGTGAAGTGTTCCCTTGTCTGACTTTGTGTGTGGAGGTGTTGAAGGAATGCTCTGGGCATTATTACTAGTCTGCTAATCCAAACATGATTCATCCAACCACAAGCAGCTTAAAGCCTCAGAGGAGCCCTGCGTCTTTATAATGAGAATCGATTGCAGCCCCAGGTCATTAAACTGTGTGTGAATTCTCTGTGCTCCTTGATGTTCCAAGGAGAATCTGTTAGATGTAACACTGAACAATCATAGATATGTAAAAACTCATAGTTATTTGCATTTTTATTTCGGGAAGTGGATGCAGTTAATCTTAGTCGGGTTTGCGATTTTTCTATATCAATGCTGCTCAAGGTGTTTGAATAGAAGTGCATCAGTCCTCAATAATTGTCAGTGTTGATTTATGAGCTCTTCTGACACTGTTTATCTATGTAATTAATGTCGGTATGTTTGAAGCAGCCTGACATGATTTATGCCAATGAATTCTAGACCCTGACACTGCCAGGAGCAGCCTGAAGCTGAAATAAGGCTGTGTTCCAAGGCAATTAGACACTTGTGTGGTGTATCTTATGCATCGAGTGAAAGAAAGATTTAAAGTTCGACCTCACTTTCTAGTATTCACGGTCAACAGTGCAGTATGTGGCTGCCACTGACCCACTGACACACCTACCAACACATCCACTGACCCACTGAAACCTACTGACAAACCCACTGACCCACGGACATACTTACGAACACATCCCCTGACCCACCGACACACCTACCAGCACATCCACTGACCCACCGATACACCGACCAACACATCCACTGACCCACCGACACACCGACCAACACATCCACTGACCCACCGACACACTGACCAACACACCCACTGATCCATTGACACACCTACCAACACACCCACTGACCCACCAATACACCTACCAACACACCCACTAACCCAGCTACACACCCACTAACCCACCCGCTGATCCACTGATAGTTACCAACACACCCAATGATCCACTGACACACCCACTGACCCACCGACACACCTACCAACACACCCACTGATCCACTGACACACCTACCAACACATCCACTGACCCACCGGCTCACCTACCAACACACCCACTGATCCACTGACACACCTACCAACATACCCACTAACCCACTAACACACCTACCAATATACCCACAAACCCACTGACACACCTACCAACACATCCACTAACCCACCTACACACTCACTAACCCACCCGCGATCCACCGATAGTTACCAACACACCCAATGATCCACTGACACACCCACTGACCCACCGACACACCTACCAACACACCCACTGATCCACTGACACACCTACCAACATACCCACTAACTCACTGACACACCTACCAACACACCGACTAACCCACTGACACACCTACCAACACATCCACTAACCCACCTACACACCCACTAACCCACCCGTGATCCACCGATAGTTACCAACACACCCAATGATCCACTGACACACCCACTAACCCACTGACACACCTACCAACACACCCACTGATCCACTGATACCCCTACCAACACATCCACTGATCCACCAACACACCTAACAACACACCCACTAACTCACTGACAAATCTACCAACACATCCACTAACCCACTGACTCACCTAACAACACATCCACTAACTCACCGACACATCCACCGACAAACTGACACACCTACCAACACATGCACTGACCCACCGACACCTACCAACACATCCACTGACCCACCGACCAACACACCCACTAACCCAGTGCCACACCTACCAACACATTCACTAACCCACCTACACACCCACTAACCCACCCGCTGATCCACCGATAGTTACCAACACACCCAATGATCCACTGACACACCCACTGACCCACCGACACACCTACCAAGTCACCCACTGATCCACTGACACACCTACCAACACATTCACTGACCCACCGACACACCTACCAACACATCCACTGACCCACTGACATACCTACCAACACACCTGCTGACCCACGACACACCTACCAACACACCCACTGACCCACTGACACACCTACCAACACATCCACTGACCCACCGACAAACCTACCACCACACCCACTAACCCACTGATACCCCACTAACCCACCAACACATCCACCTGGCCTGTTGATGATCCGTGTGACCTATTTATAAATCCACATAGGTGGCCAAACAAAGATCTAGGAAGGTACAATTATGTAAATGGAAGCAGTATGACGCATACGGAAAAGGAAAGATCTGGATATTCTCATTGACAGTAAATTCAAGTTATTGCAACACGGCTCAATGGCATTGAATAAAGCAAATTAGATGCTGGGAGTATTAAAGAGTTAATATTGAGACAAAATCGTGAGGGATGTGAAAACAGAACAATTTGAAAATAATGGTAGGATTAGGCAGAGCCAATGTGGATTTATGAATGGGAAATCATGTTTGAGGATGTTTTTTGAGGATGTAACTAGCAGAATAGATAAGGGAGAACCAGTGGATGTTGTGTATTTGGATTTTCAGAAGGCTTTTGATGAGATTTCACAGAAGAGATTAGTAGACAAAATTAGAGCAGATGGGAGTGGAGTAATATATTGACATGGATTGAGAATTGGTTAATGGAGAGAAAACAGAGAGTAGGAAAAACAGGTCATTCTCAGGTTGGCAGGCTGTGACCAATGGATTACCACAAAGATCAGTACTTGGACCCCAGCTATTCACAGTCTATATCAACAATTGGATGTGGGGACCAAATGTAATACTTTGAAGTTTGCTGATGATACAAAATTAGGTGGAAATGAGAGTTGTGAGGAAGATGCAAAGAGGCTTCAGGGGGATTTTAACAGGCTAAATGAGTGGGCAAGAACATGGCAGATGGAATATAATGTGGAAAAATATGAAGTTATCCACTTTGGTAGGAAAAACAGAAATGCAGAATACTTATATGGTGAGAGATTGGAAGCATTGATGTCCAAAGGGACTTGGATGTCCTTGTTCATGAATCACTGAAAGCTAATGTGCAGGTGCAGTAAACAATTAGGAAGCCAAATGATATGTTGGCCTTTATTGCAAGAGTAGAGGAGTAAATAAATGTTGCTGAAGTTGTATAGAGTCTCCATGAGACTACACCTGGAGTATTGTGTACAGTTTTGTGGAGGTTCACCAGACTGATTCCTGGGATGGTAGATTGTCCTGTATGACTCTATGATAACATATGAGGAAAGATTGTGTAGTCTGGGCCCTTCACTGGAGCTTAGAAGAATGAGAGGTGACCTCATTGAGGCATACAAAATTCTTACAGGGTAGATGCAGACAGGATATTTCCCCTGGTTGGGGGTCTAGAACCAGGGGAAACAGTCTCAGAATATGAGGCAGGCCATTTAGGATTGAGATGAGGAGGAATTTCTTCACTCAGAGGTGTTGAATCTTCAATATTCTTTATCCCAGAGGGCTGTGGCGGCTCAGTCATTGAGTGTATTGAAGACAAAGATTGATAGATTTCTAATTATTAAAGATATCCAGAGATATGGAAGTAGTGCAGGAAAATGGCATTGAGGTAGATAATCAGCCATGATCTAGTTGAATGATGAAGTAGGCTCAAGGGGCCAAATAGCTTACCCCTGGTCCTGTTTCCTATGTTCCAAAATAGTTAAGCTTATAATATCAGCTCGAAAACACATTTGAAAACCAGGCTGAATATAGAAGGTTCAAATGGGAGGTGAAAAACCAAATAAGAGAAGCAAAGAGAGAGTAGGAAAGAGACTGGCAGCTAACATAAAAGGGAACGCCAAAGTCTACTGTAGGCAGATAAATAGTGAAAGGGTGGTAAAAAGAGGAGTAGAGTAGATTAAGGACCGAAAAGGGGATTTATGCATGGAGACAGAGGCCATGGTTGAGGTATTAAATGAATACTTTGCATCCGTCTTTCCCAAGGAAGAAAATGCTACCCAGGCCAGGGTGAAAGATAAGGTAATTCAGACAAGGGTTTAACATTGATAAGGAGGAAGTATTGGATAGTCTATCTTTACTTAAACTTGGGTAAGAGACCAGAACCGTATGAGATGCATCCAAGGATACTGAGGGAAGTGAGAGCGAAAATTGCGGAGGCACTGACCATAATTTTTCAGTTTTCCTTAGACTTGGAGAATTTCAAATGTTTCACCCTTTTTTGAACAAGGGTGTAAAGATAAGCCCAGCAACTCCAGGCCAGTCAGTTTAAACTTGGTGGTGGGGAAACTTCTAGAAACAATAAATGGGGACAAAATTGTCACTTGGACAAATGTAGGTTAATTAAGGAAAGACAGCATGGATTTCTTAAGGCAAATTGTGTTAACTAACTTGCTGGAGTTTTTTGAAGAGGCAACAGACAGGGTTGTTGAGGTTTATGCTGTTGATATGGTGTACATGGACTTTCAGAAAGCATTTGATACATCGCTGCTTGTGAACAAAATTATAACTCATGGAATAAGAGGGAAAGCAGCAACATGGATATGAAATTGACTGAGTGGCAGGAAACAGTGAGTAATGCTTAATGGATTTTTTTGGGCTGGAGGAAGGTTTATAGTGGAGTTCCCCAGGGCTCAGTGTGGGGACCCTTCCTGTTCCTGATATATATTAATGACCTAGACCTTGTGGATGATACGAAACTTGGAAGCATTATGAACTGTGAGGAAGATGGTGTGGAACTTCAAAAGGACATGGACAAATTGATGGATTGGGCAGACAGATGGCAGATGAAGTTCAATATGGAGAAATGTAAGTGATTCATTTTGGTAAGAAGAACATGGAAAGACAATATAAAATAAGGGGTACAACTCTAAAGTGGGTGCAGGAGCAGAGGGACCTGGGCAGGAGCAGAGGGACCTGGGTGTATATGTACATAAGTCATTGAAGGTGGCAGAACAGGTTGAGAGCACAGTTAATAAAGCAGTTCAGCCTCAGCTGGATTAGTGTGTCCAATTCTAGGCAGTGTACTTTACGAAGGATGTGAAGGCCTAGGAGAGAGTGCAGAAAAGATTCATGAGAATGGTTCCAGGGATGAGGAACTTCAGGTATGAAGATAGGTTGGTGAGGTTAGGACTGTTTTCCTTGAAGAGAAGGCTGAGAGGATATTTGATAGAGGTGTACAAAATCATGAAGGGTCTGGATAGAGTAGATAAGGGAGAAACTATTCCCACTTGTGAAAGGATCAAGAACAAGAGGGCACAGATTTAAAGTAATTGGCAAAATAAGTAAAAACAATTTGAGAAAAAAGTTTTTAATGCAGAGAGTGGTTATGGTCTAAAATACTCTGCCTGAGAGTGTGGTGGAGGCATTCAAAAGGGAATTAGACTGTTAATTGAAGAGGAGGAATGTGCAGGGTTCTGGGGAAAAGGCAGGAGAATGGCACTAAAAGCATTGTTCATTCAGATAGCCAGTGCAGACACAATGGGCTGAATGGTCTCCTTCTGCACTGTAATATTTCTGTGATTCTGTGAATTTACTTTTGATACACAGCCATCGCTCTCCTAGGGTGTAATTTTACCTTTTATGATGAAGTAGTGGTGAGATAGGATTTCTGCCTGTTACTTGTGCTCTGTCACATCCCTAACACATATTCTTGGGTCAGAGGTCAGTTGTCCTGCAGCTTGAGATTTTAGGCACCAGAGGACAGGCAGGAGAACTCCAGTGGTGTCAGGCATTTAAAGAGACAGAAAAGCACTGAAGAGAAGGCAAAAATATTTTTGAGGCTTGGCTGAGATTGAGGCCAAGGAGGTTAAGTTTGAGAATCTGAAACACAGGAGCAGGAGAAGGCTATATAGCTCCTTAAGCTGCTCTGCCATTCAGTAAGATCATAAGAACATAAGAAATAGGAGGAGTGGGCCATTCGGCCTCTCAAGCATGCCCTGCCACTCAATAAGATCGTGGCTGATCTGCCCCAGGCCTCAACTCGTCTTTCGTGCCAGCTCCTCATAACCCTCAACTCCCTGATATTTCAAAAATCTATCTATCTCCCCTATAAATGTTTTCAGTGATCTAGCCTTCACAACTTTCTGGAGTAGAGAATTTCAGACATTCGCTACCCTCTGAGAGAAGAAATTCCTTCGGATCTCAGTATTAAATGTGTCCCCTTATTCTGTAACTATGCTCCCATGTTCTAGATTCCCCCACTAGTGGAAACACCTTCTCAACATCTACCCTGTTAAACTCCCTCAGAATCTTGTATGTTTCAATAAGATCACTCCTCATTCTTCTAAACTCTAATGAATAAAGGCCTAACCTGTTTAGCCATTCTTGATAAGTCAACTCCTTCATCCCAGGAATTATCCCAGTGAATCTCTTTCGAACTGCCTCCAATGCCAATATATCCTTTCTTAAATACAGGGAGAAAAACTGTACACAGTACTCCAGGTGTGGCCTCACTAACACCCTGTACAGTTGTAACAAGACTTCCCTATTTTTAAACTCCAACCCCTTAACAATACAGGCCAAAATTCCATTTGCCTTCTTAATTACTTGCTGCACCTGCATGCTAACTTTTTGTCTTTCATGCACAAGAACATCCAGATCCCTCTGTGATGTACTTTTTTGGAGTCTCTCTCCATTTAAATAATAGTCTGCCTTTTGATTTTTCCTACCAAAGTGCATGACCTCACACTTTCCGACATTAAACTCCATCTGCCATGTTTTTGCTCACTCACTCAACCTGTCTATATCCCCTTGCAGATTGCTTATGTCTTCATCACAGCATGCCCTCCCATCTATTTTTGTATCATCAGCAAATTTGGATACATTACACTCTGCCCCCTCCTCCAAGTCATCAATATAGATAGTAAATAATTGAGGCCTTAGGACTGCCCCTTGTGGCACTCCATTAGTTACGTCTTTCCAACCTGAAAAAGACTCCTGACTCTTTGTCTTCTGTGTGTTAACCAATCCTCAATCCATGCTAATACATTATCCCCAATACTGTGAGCTCCTATCTTGTACAATAACCTTTTATGTGGCACCTTATCGAAAGCCTTCTGGAAATCCAAATCCTACTGGTTCCCCTTTATCAACTCTGCTTGTTATATCCTCAAAGAATTCTAGCAAATTTGTCAAACATGATTTCCCTTTCACAAAACCATGTTGACTCTGATTGCGTTAAGCTTTTCTAAATGTCCTGCTATTTCTTCCTTAATAATGGACTCTAGCATTTTCCTCAACGACAGATAGGCTGACTGGCCCATAGTTTCCTGCTTTTTGTCTCCCTCCCTTCTTGAACAGGGGCAACAGTGAAGATCGATACAAAATATTGGTTTAAGTTATCTGCCATTTCCCTGTTCCCCATTATCAATTCTCTAGTCGTATCCTCTATAGGTCCCACGCTCACTTTAGCTACTCTCTTTCTTTTTATATACCTGTAGAAATGCTTGCTGTTTGTTTTTATATTTCTTGCCAATTTACTTTCAGAATCAATTTTCTCCCTCTTTATTAGCTTTTTAGTCATCCACTGCTGGTTCCTAAAAAATTCCCAATCCTCTGGCCTACTACTAGTTTTCACCACTTTGTATGCTTTAGTTTTTGATTGGATACTGTCCTTGACTGCCTTTGTTAACCATGGGTGGTTCATCCTTCTCATCGAGTCCTTCTTTATGATCGGGATAAATTTTTGCTGAGCATTATGAAGTATCTGCCTAAATGCCTGCCACTGCTCATCCAATGACTTTCCCCTTAGTCTATTTTCCCAGCCTGATTTAGACAACTCTATTCATACCTCTGCAATTTCCCTCATTTAAGTTGAGGACACTAGTTTGAGACACGAGTTGCTTACCCTCAAACTGAATTTGAAATTCTACCATGTTGTGATTGCTACCCCCTAGAGGATCCTTAACTACGAGATCTCTTATTAATCTTATCATGACACATTACTGCATCTAAAATAGCCTGTTCCCAGGTAGGTTCTGCAACGTATTGCTCTAAGAAACAATCCCTGATGCACTCTACAAATTTGTCTCCCATTATACCCCTCCAATCTGAATTGTCCAGTCAACTTGCAGATTAAAATCACCCATGACAATTGTATTGCCCTTCTTACACGCTTCCATTATTTCCCGATTTATACTTTGTCCTACAGTGAGGTAACTCTTCGGGGGCCCCTAGACGACTCCCACCTGTGATTTCTTCCCCTTGCTATTCCTTATTTCTATCCAGACTGATTCCACATCCTGATCTATTGCACTTATATCACTACTGACCACTGCACTGATATCTCCCTTTATTAATAAAGCTACCCCACTTCCTTTTCCTTTTTGCCTATTTTTCTGGAACATCTAATGACTAATTTTCATTCTCAACTCCACTTTCCCACCATTCCCCATATCCCTCAATTCCCTGGTCAAAAATCGGTCTGTCTCAGCTTTAAATATATTCAACAATGGAGCATCCGCAACCTTCTGTAGCAGAGAATTCCAAAGATGCACAACCCTTCAAATGAAGAGATTTATCCTCACTTCAGTCCTAAATAATCAAACCATTATGCTGAGACCATGTCCCCTTCCCACCCCAAGTCCAAGATTCTGCAGCCAGGGGCAACAATGTCTCAGTGTCTACCCTGTCAAGTTCTTTCAGATCGTATATGTTTCAATAAGATCACCTTTCATTCTTCTAGACTTCAGAGAATATCGGCCAATTTGCCAATTTACTCAGCCTCTCATCACCAAGCAACCCTGTCATCCCAGGGACCAATCTGCTCTGCTATACTGCTTCCAATGCAAGGATATCCTTTATTAGATATGGAGACCAATATTTCAGTTGTGGTCTCATCAAACCTTGTACAATTGCAGCAACACTTCTTTATTCTTCAGCTCCAGTCCCCTTGCAATAGAGGCTGTCATGCCATTTGCCTTCCTAATTGCTTGCTGTACCTGCATGCTAACATTTTGTGTTGCTTGTATAAGTACACCCAAGTCCTTTGAATATCAACATTTAGAAGTTTCACGCCTTTTAAAAAGTAATCTGCTTTTCTATTCTGACTACCAAAGTGAATATCACAATTCCTCACATTATCCTCCATTTACCACCTTGTTGCCTACTCACTTATCTACCCTACTAGTTGCATACTGTACTCAAAAAACACTCAAACAAATTTGTCAAACACAATTTCCCTTTTGTTGAACCATGTTGACTTTGTTTGGTCATACTGTGATTTTCTAAGTGCACTGTTAAGACTTCCTTAATAATAAATTCCAACATCTTCCTGTTGACTGATGTCTGACTAATTGGCTTGAGGTTCCCAGTTTTCTCTCTCCCTCCTTTCTTGAATAGCAGTGTTACATTTGCTAACTTCTCGTCTACTGTACCCATTCTAGAATCTAGGAAATTTTGGAAAATCATAACCTATGCATCCACTTTTTCTGCAACCACCTCTTTAATAACCCTAGGATGTAGGCCATCTGGTGATGGAGGTTTGTCGATTTTTAGTCCCTAATGTTTCTCTAATATTTATTCTCTACTAATATTTCTTTAAGTTCCTCATTCTTATTAGCCCCTGTCCAGCAATGGTGGTGGATGAGGCCTCCTCCAAGTCGTCTCTTTCCAGTAGGAAACACGGGGGCCATTATGATCACTACCCTGGGTTGATCAGCACTCTCCATCATGATACAATGGGAAGCAGAATAGGTGGGAGGGCAGTCAGGCAAGTTGCCAGGCCCTACCTCCGTGCCAGCATTTATGTACATCAGGTCAGAAAGGAATGTCTTTTCAGGGGTAGGGGAGCCAAGTGAATCCAATTCGGGACAGGGAGATCGCTGGAGGCTCGGTGCCTCATTCATCTCTTGCTTGCTCTGCTGTCCTGCCTAATTTGGGATAGGAATAGAGGAAGACCAAGTTCCACCTATCTCCATTCCTGCTTTTACTTCATGTTTAAGCAATAACATTTGGAATCGACGTTGTGTTCTTGCTAGATTTCAGCTCCCTAAATTGTGGGCAAATCAAAACCCTAGGGTTACAACACTCACAAAGATGTAAACAAACACCCGTTCTTCAAATGTACACATACTCTTATTACCAGCTGTCTTATTTTTCACACCCAATAGAATAATTGAAGCATTCCTGGTAATCCAACGTTTCTGAATCCCCAGGATCCTGATCATGTACCCTCAGCACTGGGTTGAGTCTTCATACACAAACTTTCCTGAGCTGGAAGCCCTCTTAACAAAAACTTCAAATGCAATGTCTGCAAGTTCACAGAATTTTAGTGGCACAGAAGGAGGCCATTCGGCCCACGTCTGCTCCGGCTCTCCAGATGAGCATTATGATCTAGTGCCATTACTCTGCCATTTTCCCCATACCCCTGCGCATTGTTTCTATTCAAATAATCATCTAATGCCCTCTTAAATGCTTCAGCTGAACCTGCCTCCACCACACTTCCAGGCAGTGCATTCCAGACCCAAACCATTTTTGTGAAAGAGGTTTTTCTCACGTCTGCTTCTTTTGCAAATCCCTTTAATTCCGTGCCCTCTCATTCTTGGTTCTTTTATGAGCGGGAACAGCTTGACCCTATCTTCCTCAGCCCCCTCATGATTTTGAACATGTCTATCAAATCTCCTTTTAGCCTTCTTCTCTCCAAGGAGAACAGTCCCAACTTTGCCAATCTATCTTCATAACTGAAGTTTCTCATCCCTGGAACCATTCTTGTAAACCTCTTCTGCACTCTCTCCAATGTGTTTACATCCTTCTGATAATGTGGCGCCTAGAACTGTACACAATATTCCAGCTGAGGTCTGATGAGATTCTTATATAAATTTAGCCTAACCTCCTTGCTGTTGTGCTCAATGCCACAATTAATAAAGCCCAGGATACTATATGCTTTACTAGCTGTTCTCTCCACCTGTCCTGCCACTTTCAATGATCAATGCACATATGCAACCAGGTTTTTCTGCTCCTGCACCCCCTTTAGAACCTTACCCCTTATTTTATATTGTCTGTCCATGTTCTTCGTACCAAAATGCATCACCTCACACTTCTCCACACTGAACTTTATCTGCACCCTATCTGCCCACTCCACCAACTTGTCTATGTCCTTCTGAAGTTCTACACTGCCCTCCTCGCAGTTTACAACTTCGTATCATCCACAAACTTTGAAATTGTCCCCTGTATACCAAGATCCAGATCATTAATATATATCAGGAAAAGCAAGGGTCCCAATACTGACCCCTGGGGAACTCCACTACAAACCTTCCTCCAGCCTGAAAAATATCCATTGACCATTACTCTCTGCTTCCTACTTTAAGCCAATTTTGTATCCACATTGCTACCATCCCTTTTATTCCATGAGCTATAACTTTTCTCACAAGTCTGTTGTGTGGCACTGTGTCAAATGCCTTTTGAAAGTCCATGTACACCACATCAACAGCATTACCCTCATCGACCTTTTCTGTTACCTCTTCATAAAACACCAGCAAGTTAGTTAAACACAATTTCCCCTTTAGAAATCCATGCTGGCTCTTCCTTATCAACCCATATTTTTCCATGTGACTACTAATTCTATGCCGAATAACTATTTCTAGAATCCTGTCCACCACTGAGGTTAAACTGACTGGTCTGTAATTGCTGGGCTTATCCTTACAACCTTTACTGAACAAGAGTGTAATGTTTGCAATTTTCCAGTCCTCTGGCAGCTCCCTTGAGTCTAAGGAAGACTGAAAAACTATGGCCAGTGCCCCTGCAATTTCTACTCTCACTTCCTTCATATATCCTTGGATGCATCTCATCTGGTCCTGGTGTCTTGTCAGCTTTAAGTACCGACAGTCTATTCAGCACTTCCTCCTTATCAATTTTGAACCCTTCTAGTGACAGAGTTTCTTCATCTGTCACCATGGCCTGGGTAGCATCTACCTCCTTTGTAAAGATGGATGCAAAGTATTCATTTAATACCTCAGCAATGGCCCCTTCGACTATGTGTAAACTCCTTTTTAGGTCCCTAATCAGCCCTACTTGTTTTACCACCCTTTTACTATTTACATGCCTGTAGAAGACGTTGGGATTCCCCTTTATGTTGGCTGCCAGTCTTTTCTCATAATCCCTCTTCGCTTCTCTAATATGCTTTTTCACCTTCCCTCTAAACCTTCTGTATTCCTCTTGTTTCTCAGTTGTATTTTCTACCTGACACCTATCATAAACACACTTTTCTTCTTTATCTTCATTTCTATCTCCTTTTTCATCCAGGGAGCTCTGGATTTGTTTGCCGTCCCTTTCGATGGAATATACTTTGACTATGCCCGAACCAATTCTTTTTTTTGAAGGTAGCCTATTGTTCAGCTACAGTTTTTCCCAATCTTTCAGTCCAGTCTATCTGACCCAGCTCCATTCTTGCCCCATCGAGTCGGCTCTCATCACTCTGGATTATCTATCGTCTTTGTCTATCATCATCCTAAAACGTACAATACAATGATCACTGTATCCTAAATGTTCCCCCACTAACACTTGATCTACTTGTCCCACCTCATTTCCAAGAACCAGGTCTAACAGTGCATCTTTTCTTTTGTTGAATTGGACACACATCACTGTAGAAAATTTTCCTGAATACAATCTAGGAATGTGGCGAAGAGCAGTTGCAAACCAGGGGATTGAGAAGACTACAAAGACCAAAGAGGACAACTAAAAAAGAAATAAGGAGGGAGAAGATTAAATATGGGGGTAAACTAGCCAGAAATATAAAAGAAGATTGCAAGAGTTTTTTTTAGATATATAAAGGGTAAGAGAGAGGCAAAAGTGGACATTGGGCCGCTGGAAAATGACGCTGGAGAAGTAGTAGTGGGGAACAAAGAAATGGTGGAGGAACAGAATAGGTACTTTGCATCAGTCTTCATGTTGGAAGACATGAGTAGCATCCCCAAAGTTCAAGAGAGTCGGGGGGCAGAGGTGAGTATGGTGGCCATTACCAAGGAGAAGATGCTAGGAAAACTGAAAGGTCTGAAAGTGGATAAATCACCTGGGCCAGATGGATTACACCCCAGAGTTCTGAAGGAGATAGCTGAAGAGATAGTGGAGGCGTTAGTGGTGATCTTCCAGGAGTCACTGGAGTCAGGGAGGGTCCCAGAGGACTGGAAAATCGCTAATGTAACCCCCCTGTTTAAGAAGGGAGTGAGGCAAAAGACGGGAAATTACAGGCCGATTAGCCTGACCTCGGTCGTTGGTAAGATTTTAGAGTCCATTATTAAGGATGAGATTTCAGAATACTTGGAAGTGTATGATAAAATCGGGCAAAGTCAGCATGGTTTCATCAAGGGGAGGTCATGCCTGACAAATCTGTTACAATTCTTTGAGGAGGTAACGAGTAGGTTAGACAAAGGAGAGCCAATGGATGTTATCTACTTGGACTTCCAGAAGGCATTTGACAAGGTGCCGCACAGGAGGCTGCTCAGTAAGCTAATAGCCCATGGTGTTAGAGGCAAGGTACTAGCATGGATAGAAAATTGGCTGTCTGGCAGGAGGCAGATAATGGGAATAAGGGGGTCCTTCTCAGGATGGCGGCTGGTGGAGTTCCGCAGGCGTCAGTGTTGGGACCACAACTTTTCATTTTATACATTAATGATCTAGCTGAAGGAACTGAGGGCATCCTGGCTAAGTTTGCAGATGATACAAAGATAGGTGGAGGGACAGGTAGTATTGAGGAGGTGGGGAGGCTGCAGAAGGATTTGGACAGGTTAGGAGAATGGGCAAAGAAGTGGCAGATGGAATACAACGTGGGGAATTGTGAGGTCATGCACTTTGGTAGGAAGAATAGAGGCATTGACTATTTTCTAAATGGGGAGAGAATTCAGAAATCTGGAGTGCAAAGGGACTTGGGAGTTCTAGTCCAGGATTCTCTTAAGGTTAACTAGCAGGTTGAGTCGGTAGTTAGGAAGACAAATACAATGTTGGCATTTATTTTGAGAGGACTAGAATATAAAAGCAGGGATGTGCTGCTGAGGCTTTATAAGGCTTTGGTCATACCACATTTAGAATATTGTGAGCAATTTTGGGCCCTGTATCTCAGAAAGGATGTGCTGGCCCTGCAGATGGTCCAGAGGAGGTTCACGAGAACGATCCCAGGAATGAAAGGCTTAAACTATGAGGAACATTTGAGGACTGTGGGTCTATACTCAATGGAGTTTAGAAGAATGAGGGGGGATCTGATTGAAACTTACAGAATACTGAAAGGCCTGGATAGAGTGGACGTGGGGAAGATGTTTCCATTAGTAGGAGAGACTAGGACCCGAGGGCACAGCCTCAGGGTAAAGGGAAGACATTTTAGAACAGAGATGAGGAGAAACTTCTTCAGCCAGAGAGTGGTGATTCTATGGAATTCATTGCCACAGAAGGCTGTGGAGGCCAGTTCATTGAATGTATTTAAGACTGAGATAGATAGGTTCTTGATTGGGAAGGGGATCAAAGGTTACGGGGAGAAGGCAGGAGAATGGGGTTGAGAAACTTATCAGCCATGACTGAATGTCAGAGCAGACTCGATGGGCCGAATGGCCTAATTTTTGCTCCTATGTCTTATGGTCTTATGGAATGTTTGCCCCTCTCCACCCTTTACACTACGACTGTCCCAATCTACATTTGGGTAAACAAAGCCCCCATTATAATTACTCTATAATGCCTGCAGATTTGTTCTTCTACATCCTTCTCACTAGTTGGTGGTCTATAGACTACACCGAGCAATATAATTGCCTCCTTTTTTTCCTTAGCTTTAGCCAAATTGATTCTGTCCTTGAACCCTTTGGGACATCCTCTTTCTCCAGCACTGCAATGCTCTCCTTATTCAATACCACCACCCCTCCTCCTTTCCTTCCTTCCCCAACTTTTCTGAACACCTTGTACCTGGGAGTATTTAACACCCAGTTCTGCCCTTCCTTGAGCCAGGTCTCTGTTATTGCCACAACATCCTATTTCCACATGGCAATCTGTGCCTGTAACTCCCCAATCTTATTTTCTTATTTATGCATAGATTTAGATTTTGTTACTTTCTCCCTTAACCCCGACTTCACCTATTAATTTACTATTCTCTATACTAGTGCTATCTGTCCCTTCCAGTATTTTGTGTACCCTGGTATTCCTCTTTAATATTTTTTCTTGGTTCCCACACCTCGGTCGAGTTAGGTTAAAGCCCTCCCAACAGCACTAGCAAAACGTCCCACAAGGAACTCAGTCCCAGCTCTGTTCAGGTGCAACCCATCTGGCTTGTTCAGGTGCCATCTCCCCCGCAGCCAGTCCCAATGTCCCAGGAATTTAAAGCCCCCCCCCCCGTCCTGTATCATCTTTCCAGCCACGCATTCATCTGCCTTATCTTCCTACTTTTCTAATTTACTTACCAGGTCGTACTTATCAAGGCCGCTGCTCCTCTTTTTGAGGAAAGGTAGAAAAGGAAAGGAGCACCTCCTCCCTGCTCACCATACTCACTGGCACATGGCACAGGGAGCAACCCAGAGATTACTATATTTGAGGTACTGCTTGCTAATTTTCTACCTAGCTCCCTAAATTCTGATTGCAGGACCACATCCCTCTCTTTACCTAAGTCATTGATACCAATGTTGACCACGACCTCTGGCTGTTCAGTCTCCTCCAGAAGAATATTCTGCAGCCGCCCTGTGGCATCCTTGACTCTGGCATCAGGGAGGCAACATACCATCCTGGAGCCACATCTGCGGCCACAGAAACGCCTGCCTGTTCTGCTAAGCAATGAATCCCCTATCACTATAGCTCTTTCTTTCTTTCTTCTTCCCCTCCTGTACAGCCAAACCGCTCAAGGTGCCGCAAACTTGGCTCTGACTGCACTCCTCTGAAGATCCAGCGCCCTCACCAGCTTCCGAAACGGAAAACCAATTTGTGAATGGGACCCCAGGGGACTCCTGCATTACCTGTTGGCTTCTCTTGGACTGCCTGGTGGTCACCGTTTCTCTCTGTCTCAAGACGCAGTGTGACCACCTCTCCGAATGTGTAATCCCTATAGCTCTTAACCTTGCAGATGCACAACAGTGAGTCCAGCCCGAGCTCTGAAATCTGGAGCTCAAGTTTCTGTGGCTAACAGCTCTTCCTGTACATGTGGCCTCCTAGGACACCGGTAGCCTCCATGACTTCACACATATTACAAGACATGCATTCCACTCAACTGAGCTGCCCTGGCATGTCTTAACTCTACTTCCCTTATGTTAGCTTTATTCTTCTTCGGATTATTTATTTTACTTTATTATATTGGCCCTAAATCTCCTTAATTCCTGGCGCTTCTTAGTTAAATCCAAGTATACCTACGTGTTTAAAAATATTACACTTTTCTAATTTACCCCCCAGATCCTTCTTAACAAGGCCGCTGCTCATCTTTTTGAGGAAAGGTAGAAAAGGATAGGAGCACCTCCTCCCTCCTTACCCAACTCCCTCAGCCACTTCTGCTCTTGGACTCTTGCCACTTTTGGCGCTGTTTTTACAGCTCCTTTGCTGCCCTCTCGGTGTTGCTGATTGCCTGGCTCAGGGTCCTCCTCTCACACTCTCCTCTAGGTGCTGCTTGACTGCCTCTCCAAGGGTCCTTCTCTCTCACTCTCCTAGTGCAGTAGAAAGGAATGCTGCAAAAGACCAGGATCAAGCCAATACTTGGCTTTAGAAAAGTGCAAACACTTGGGAAGACATTCCCTTAACACTCGTTTGCCGCAGTTTCTGAAGGTTTGAACTGGAGCTGTTGCTGATTGAAACATTTTTCCCATATTCTGCACCTCAAAAATACATGTTTAAAATGACAGTATCCCTTTCATTGGCTTGTACATGCAGTGTTGATAGCCAAAACCAGAAATGGTTAAGTATAAACTGGTCACAATAAGATATGGGAGAAATTTCAGAATGTTCCAGCAAAGCGTTAGCACAAACCCAGTGGGCCAACTAGCCTCCTTCTGTGCCATATGTATCTATAGTTCTAAACATTTGAGTGATTTGAAAGATAAGCTGTTACCTTCTAAGGTACACTTAGCCAAGGGTTACCACCTTGGTTGCAAAATCAGAAAAATTGTGCTTCTTTTGCAAAGTGAATATTTTACTTAAGTTTCCACTCAAACTCATTTGCATACAGTTACAATTATGAGGCTTATAAGATTATAAGATCTTTGGACTGCATTTTTAAATTTAAGATAAAAATGAAAGGGATCATGTGACCTATTCTGACATCTGTTGGACAGCAAGCCTGTGTTGTTTGATTGTCAGAGATTAAAGGGGTCCAGACTGTTTTGCTGAGGAGAAGGTGCAAGGTATTTATGCTTGGAGACAATGGTAGCACTCTGTGTGGATAGACTGCTGAGTCCCCAGAGTCCCAGAAAAGTGCTGAAAATTGTCAGGTTGTAAACAGTTGTGCTATAAATTGACCATTTAGTTACAAAATGAAAAAGAGTTGGCCTCTCAAGCATAACCACCTAGATACAAGGCACATGTGATTCACACTGCCATGGGGAATGATGCTGAGGAAGCCTTTGTAAAGATCAGGTTACAGGCTTTCCTAGAATATCACATACCATGTTTTTAGTCTGCCTGGTTCCAGGAGGGAGCAGCTAAAAAGCCTCTATTGGTTTGCCATGCAGGAATGCAAGTGGGAGCTCAAGCTCAGGTGGAGAAGGTTAACTTCATGAGGAGTTAAAACGAGGCTGGAAAAGTCACCTAGCTTTAGCTCCAGGGATAGTCTCTGGGAAAAGAAAACCTCACTGAGAAAGATAGTCCTGGAGTTAGTAGTTACCAGGCTGTGAAAGGAAAGGAACAGGAATGATCCTCAGGAGTGAATGATCACTTTGGACTGATTCTGGGAAAATTGAATGTTTACTTAAAGGACAGTGTGATGTATACTTGTGAAGAGTTTGGAATGGTCTGGAATGCACTGCCTGGAAGTGTGGTGGAGGCAGACTCAATCGAGGCATTCAATATGGCATTAAATTATTATTTGAATAGAAACAATGTGCAGGGCACTAGATTATAATGCTTATTTGGAGAACTGGTGCAGACATGGTGGGTCGAATGGCCTCCTGTACCGTTAAAATTCTGTGATTCTGTGTTTATCAGTTGGGATAAAAGTAAGGGGGCTATTCTGTTCTGTGGTTTAAAGTACATGTTGCTTACAAAATTAGTGTTTAGTTAGAGGTGTTTTTAGTCTTTTATTATGTAAAAATCTTAATGTGAAATCTTGATGTGTCATTCTTTCAGCTATTAACTGGAAGTTCAAATTTCTTTTTAAAATTTATCGGCCTCTATGAGGATTGGAGTAAAAAATTTCTATAAATATAGCAGTGTTTCACTGTAATTTTTAAAAAAATTAACGTTAAAAATATTCCTTGATGCATTTGAGTGGTAACCAGGTGTAGTTTATTAATACAGCTGAAAATGGTTTCATCGTCAAAAATAAAAGATTTTTAAACACTGGCCAGTTCTCCATGAGAAAGAAGCCTGGGAGTGAATTTTATGGGCACCTAATAGAAAAGCTTGTTGGCAGTTCGCCAACTTTAAAACAGGTAGTACCACATTGATAATATCCTAGGGATGGTCTTAACGAGGTAAATGTTGGACTTCTGCCCCTCAGGGACAGGAAATACCACCCTCGAAATCTGCCAGCCAATCTGATTGGTCGACAGCTGAGTAGACCTAGCAGCGTCAGATCGTAGTAGTGACCACTGCTGGGAGTACAAAGGAGTCCAAAGAAGATCAGGGATACTGAATGAAAAGTAGGTTTGGGATTTTTGGTCAACATTGGGAGGGGAAAGAGGTTTGAGATGCCAGGGGAAGCAGATGAGGGGTAGTATTTTTGGGGGTGCTCTCAATGGGTCCTTAAGTGGCCTTTAAGTGGCAACTTAAGGGTCTCAATAAGCCTTAGGGCATGTAGGCTGGCTATTGCCTTACCCACCTACTGTAATATGGGGGCAGCACAGGAATGGGCGGGAAGGAGGTGGGCTGGCCACCCATTTTACGTGGACAGCTGGTTTGTGATGCCGAGTGACTTCAACAGTGCAGGTTCAATTCTCATATTGGATGAGGTCATCCATTAAGGATGACCTTCTCGCCTGAAATGTGATGACCCTCAGGTTAAACTCACCACCAATAGCCTCTCTCTAATGAGAGAGCAGCCTATGGTCCTCTGGGACTATGGCAACTTTCACTTCACTTTATTTTACCTGCCTCCCACCTTCAAGTGCAGCTCCAACAACTCAAGAAACTTGACATCATTCAGGAAAAAGCAGCCCGCTTGATTGGCATCACATCCACAAACAATCACTCCCTCCATCACCGACACAGTGGCAGCAGTGTGTACCAACTACAAGATGCAATGCAGAAACTCACCAATGCTGCTCAGACAGCACCTTTCAAACCCATGACCACTACCATCTAGAAGGACAAGGGTAACAGACACATGGGAACACCACCACCTACAAGTTCCCCTCTGAACCACCTACCATACTGACTTTGAAATGTATTGCCGTTCCTTCACTGTTGCTGGGTCAAAACTGTGGGTGTACCTGTACCACATGGACTACAGTGGCTCAAAAAGGCAGCTCACCACCACCTCAAGGGCGATTGGGAATGGACGATAAATGCTGGCCTAGTCAGCAATGCCCACATCTCATAAAAATGAATTTTAAAAAAATACGCCAGCTGAGGGCTGTAAAATTCCCACCTTCCCGATTTTAAATAACTGAAAATGGGTTTAAATACTATACAGAATCACTTACTGGGTTCATTGATATACAGCAGGTACATTTCTTTGTGAAGAAATCTTTCCTGATATCGAACAATACCTTGTTTTTACCACTTTGGACCTATGTTCCCTTGATCCTGAAATCATGGAATAATGTGAAGTGGCACTCCAGATTAAAAAATTCAATTCCATTTTACACACCTCTATAAGGTCCCCGGCCCCTTATTATGCTCAAATAGTTGTTTGGAAATGAAGACTGAAACCAAGGCAGACTTCTTTAGACAGAGTTCTATTGCTGGTTATAAAACTTTCCACATATAGTCTCACTTTTATGCAACCAAATGGATACTTAGGTTGTTAACTAATAATTAGCAATTGAAATCCTTCAACTATTTCCTTCCCCTCTCCCTCATTCCCTTCTCAAAGCTGCTAAGTTTGATTCTTTCTTCAGAACTCGGTCTTCTCAATACTGCTTCCAGAGTTTGGATGTTTCCTTTCTATGCTGGTGGCTCAGACTGAACACAGGCCTGACTAGGGGACTATACACATCAGCAGAACAATCTCAGATAATAATTAGTAAATTTAAAAAAATATTTATTAGTTCTTAAAAAGTATTTATTCGTGTCCTTATCCCTAAAAATATCAGCTTCATTTTTGAGCCTTCTCAAAATCCTGAAAATGGGAGTAATTAGCGGAAACTTGCAAGGGTGATTAATGCTGTCTGGGGCACAGCTAGTTTTGAGGGTGGGGCTGGCTTCCAGCGTAATGCTTTTTAAAAGTGAAAATGATCTTGGAACATAAATTTGTGCTGAATCTAATTTGTGCAAATTTGTGCTAAAAATTCCTCAATCTTTTACATTAGTCTTGCCGATTTTAGGAGAACTGCACTGAAAGAAAATGAATGTAACCTAGCAGAAACTCCAGGCCCAGAGCTCTCATTAGCCTTCACTGAACTTATAACCACTCAACAGACTGTATAACTTTATTTACAGGAATCATAAAACATCTCTTATGGAATCTTTGTGACATTACGTAAAAATCTTAATTTATCATTTTTCATAAAATTTTCAAAATTGTACATCAGTTTCATGAAGTACAAATGGACACATTATGATATATTTCCTAATTTACAATACTTGCAGTGAACAGTATCCAAGGTTTCATTGTCTTTCATTGATCTCTGTTTTCTCTATTTGTTGTTCTTTCACTTCATGTAATTTTCAGCTTTCCTGTTAGATGTCCAGTATCCCAGGCTGCGCTGTAAAGTTCTTCATGACCATTGCCAATGTCATTCCCTCATTAATTGAAATGATTTAAGGCTAGTTGGATAATGACAGCATAGATGTCCTTGAATAAAACACACAGACCATCATACATCCTGGCGTGCGTGCCAGCAAAATTCACTCAAGTGTGATGCTGAATGATGGGCTGTGTGGACCTCGATGCCTTCTGGAGCCGAGAACACCAAATGCTGATGTTGCTGAAACCTGTGGTAAATGGATTCAGATGGATATTGAAATGCTTCTTCACACTTAAACAGGTTAATCTCTCTTCTGATCTCAGCAGCGTACTCTAACAGCTCAAATCATACTTAGGCCTTGGAATGACTATTCACTTCAAAAATCAGTCAGCGCCTCCCCCGCTAAAGATAACAGGACAAAGGGATGTCATACAAGCTAAATCTTTATCTGATCATATCAACAGCAGGCTCACTAAAAACAATACTACAGACAAAATAATGAGTAAGACAGTTCATTGTTAACTCATTGTCTGTGCACAAGTCCATCAAAACTCTTTCTTCACAGTAATAGTGAAAAGTGCAGATACAAATCCTTAGAACATATTTAATAAGGAAAGTTGGTCTTTGCCAATTGATCTGAACCAGATGTGGCATCAAACACTATAATTCACATTAAACAACCACTCTATGTGGAGCAGTTTCCATTTTCATCGCTAGTAGTCAAATGACAGGGATGCTGTCTCTTTACCCTCATTTGTTATTTTCCCTTGTTTTGCTGAGCCGACGTATCTTGTCAAGTATCCCTGTTTATATATAGGCATTCTCCTAGGCTTGCTACATTGGGTTTCCTTGTGTTAGTAGAAAGAATATTGATTTTCCACAGCTCGCGCTCGATTCCTTGATCCATCGCTGTCATGGTAGTCCTCTGAGGTTGCAGCTTGAGGTTGTAGTAGGCGTTCGGAGATATTGGTACGAATAGCGATGGCAGCCTCTGATCTGTGGTGTGCCGGATGGGTGCTGGGTGATGTCCCTTCAACTTGGGCAGCAGATTGAAGGCTGCCAGCTACAGAGTTGGCAAAGTAATGTTGTGATTGATGGGTATCACTTCTGGAGCTGGGTTGTGTAGGGGCAGCTGGAGGTGTGGCATTGTGTGAAGTATTCATCTCTGTAAGGGATAACAAAACATGTTGGAAGATAGATTTATTGCATAAAGAATCCTGCAAATTTTAAAACATGAGAAACAATAAATTGTAGGATGACTAAAGAAATGCTTTTTCAGCATTTCCATAGGCTTTCAGAGCTTTTGTCACCTGTTGTAAAGTTCTATTTTAACTATTTCTATCCCTCCCTTTGTAAAAATCACAAAGTACAGATGAAGAAGGCCATTGACAGAGAGATCTAACTTTGTACCCTACTGCCTTTAAAATAACTTCAAGGGAACCCCATTATCCCACACTGGCAGATTACCACAGCTTTTTGTGAATAAATCTGATATTTGAACCTTACCTTGTCTTTACCACTTTGTACCTATGTTCGCCTGACCTCAAAATCATGGAATAATGTGAAATGGCATTCCAGATTAAAATTTTCAGTTTCATTTTACATTTTATACACCTCTATAAGGTTCCCATCCACTTCATTCCCTTCT
Organism: Carcharodon carcharias; assembly: GCF_017639515.1. NCBI lineage: Eukaryota > Metazoa > Chordata > Chondrichthyes > Lamniformes > Lamnidae > Carcharodon > Carcharodon carcharias. The sequence goes on along the minus strand of NC_054476.1, from coordinate 109,890,844 downwards.
CAAAGCTGTTGAGTCTGATTCTTTCCTCAGAACCCAGTCTTCTCAATACTGCTTCCAGAATTTGGATGTTTCTTTCTGTGCTAGTGGCTTAGACTGAACACAGGCCTGACCAGGGGACTATACATTTCAGAATAATAATCTCAGATATTATGATTTGGCAATACAGCTTAGCGTTCTGTTTCTGTTGTTCAAAGATGTTCTGCAGTGCCTGGAGATGATAGCCTAAATGTTCAGATATAGATTCATTTTACACCAAAATGATTGGAAATGGATTTTGTACTGATACAGATAGCTTTTCGCTTCTAATTATTGTAATGATCCAAGGGCAGATTTAGACCTGGCCAAGAGTACCCAGTGGTGGAGATGGGTGTTGAAAAGTGTTTGGCTGGTGATAACAGTAAAAACAAGTCAGTCAGTCATTTCTGGATGAGATAAGGAGTTGCTATATGTTGTCGAGGAACTCTGCAATGAGGCTTTACTAAAGACAATCTAGCAGCAGCTGTGATGGTGACCAACTGGGCAATGTTGATTGAAGAGTAAATAATGGGGAAGAAAAGAGCAACAGTGGCATTAAATGGTGGGATGGCAGGTTTTAGGGGGATCGTAGAATGTTTGCAGAGATACAGGCTAATTGGTGAGAACCACTGTGGACTTACTCTGGAAGTCGAGCCAGATCAATTTGATAGAATTTTTTGATAATGGAATAAAAAACATAGGTATGGAAAGCAGTGTAAATATGGCTTAATTTGATTTTTTAAAGCTTATAAAGTGCTCTTAGTAAAATTAGTAGAAAGAATTAGCAGGTTCATTATTGGTGTGAGGGTGCTGTGCTGTATCAAAATATGGCTGAGTATTAGGAAATAAAGAACTTGTGTAACAATGCAGGATTCCTTACAAGAGGATTGGGATCCTATGGGGCTTGTGTACTGGAATCGGTTCTCTTTAACAACTTCACCAATGATCTGGGAGAGGTCACCAGTACCTTTGTCTCAGCAGATTACAGCTATAGCAAGATGGTTAATAATGTGGAAGATGGAGATAAGCTATAGGGGGACTTAGACTGTTTGGGAGATGGGCCAAGAACTGGCAGATGCAGGTTAAGGTAGATATATATAAATTGTGTGCTTAGAGATACAGGACAGACAAAGGGATTACAGGGTTAAAGGAAATATGCTGATAGAACAGAATATTAATCCCTTAAACCAATGTCCGTCTGCTAGAAAGAAAGCAAAGAAAGGGGATCTTTCCATAGAATCATAGAATGGTTACAGCACAAAAGGAGGCCATTTGGTCCGTCGTGTCTGTGCTCTCTCTCTGAAAAGTAATTTACCTAGCGCCATTCCCCTGCCTTCTCCTCATAGCTGCAGACTCTTCTTTTGTAGACAATATTCCAATTCCCTTTTGAATACCTCGATTGAACCTGCCTCCACCCCACATTGAAACACATAAGATCCTGATGGGATTTGACAGGGTGGATGTGGAGAAGATGTTTCTTCTTGTGGGAGAAACTAGAACTAGGGGTCACTGTTTAAAAATAAGGAGTTGCCCATTTAAGACAGAGATGAGAAGAAATTTTTTTTCTCAGATGTTCACGAATCTTTGGAACTCCCTCAAAAGGCAGTAGAGGCAGTCTTTGAATATTTTAAAGGCAGAACTAGATAGATTCTTGATTAGCAGGGGGTGATAGGTTATTGGGATAGGCAGAAATGTGGAGTTGAGGTTAGAGTCAGATCAGCCATGATCTCATTGAATAATGGAGCAGGCTCGAAGGGCCAAATGGCCTACTCCTGCTTCTAATTCAAATGTTCATATGTACAGTCTCATGCAATGCCTTCCAGATCCTAATCACTCGCTATGTGAAAAGGTTTCTCCTCGTGTCGCTATTGCTTCTTTTGCCAATTGCCTTCAAGCTGTGACCCTCTGGTTCTCGATCCTTTCACAAGTGGAAACACTTTCTCTTTATCTACTCTTTCCAGACATCTCATGATTTTGAATACCTCTGTCAAATCTCCTCTCAGCCGTCTCTTTAAGGAAAACAGTCCTAACTTCTCCAATCTATCTTCATACCTGAAGTTCCTCATCCCTGGAACCATTCTCGTGAACCTTTTCTGCAAATTCTCTTCAATGCCTTCACATCCTTCCTAAAGCATGATGCCCTGAACTGGACGCAATACTCCAACTGAGACTGAACCAATGTACTATATAAGTTTAATATAACTTCCTTGCTTTTGTATTCTATGTCTCAACTGATAAAGCCCTGGATACTGTATGTCTTATTAACCGTGCTCTCAGCCCCTCTGCCACCTTCAATGACTCATGCACATATACAGCCAGGTCTATCTGCCTCCACCCCCTTTAGAGTTGCACCCTTTATGTCGCCTCTCAGAGGGATCAAGGACAGATTCTATTTGGATGGAGCTAAGGAGCAAAAAGGTGTAATTACATTGTTCGGTGCAGTCTATAGGCCACCAACTATGGAAAAGATATAGAGGAACAAATTTACATGGAGGTGCAAGAATTATAGAGTAGTTATAATGGCCAACTTTAATTACCCAAATAGAGACTGCAGACTACCCTGTGTAGGGACTCCTCCCAGAACAGTGGTGGCCTAGCTGCAAAGGCCTTTCCTCATTTTAAATTTAAAAAAGCTGATGAGAGAGTGTCCCCATTTTGGGGTGCAGGCTCCCTCATTTACTGACTTGGTATCCTTCTGCTGCCGTCAAGCACTTCCACCTTCAAGACCCTGGTCGCCATTCTTAATTGGATGGCGAGCCCGTCTTCTGTTCACTAATTGGCCAATTCAGGGAAAAATCACGTGACCATTTCCTGGAGTGGGCTGGATTTTGTGTGTCCCCACCAGGTGTGTTTTCGACAGGGAGGCACGTAAAATAGGTCGGTGGCTAGCCCACCACTTTACTGTTCACTTCCAAGCTGATCCTTGTAAGATGCTAGGTGAGTGGATACCAAAATTGGCAGCCAGCCAATGCCATATGTAAACAAATAATTAAAAGTCAGTTAGGTTTTTTGGCCTATTGACCAGGATAATACACTGCCCACACCCTAATATAGTTGGCATGAACAGGCAGGCGATAGTGGGCAGGTCATTTCTTATGGCCTACATGCACTGCAAACTGCCCCCCCCACCATCACCCTCTTCCCCTCCCAGGTCTCTACAATCCCTCCAAGCTCTAAAACCCCAGGTATTACCTTTCTGGGGCAGCCATAATCTTCTTCGACCTCTTTCTTGCAGTCCTGGCAGCACCCACTACTGAGCTCTGGCGCTGCCAGGGAGGGTTGGACTTCCTCCCACTGAGGGACAGAAGTCCTAATCACAATCAATTTAGTCCACACCCAGCATGTATGGCTGCGGGGCAGGCTTGTTCCGGTTGTGTCAGCTTCCAGCCGACTTTTCTTCTGGTGCAGTGAGCAGTCTGCCCCTCCTGCAAAATTCAGCCCCATATGGGGTTCAGAGCCCCATTTGAGCCTGATGGCAGGGTCCTTGCATCTGTAGGGAAAATCCTGCCCGTGATCTCCCGTCTGAAGCTGTGTTGGGTCCCAGTTACACAGCTAGTTTGATGTTTTTTTCAATTCTTTCATGGGATATGGTTGTGGTTGGTAAGGCCAGTATTTGTTGCTCACCCCTAATTGCCCTTGGTATATCTAAAGTTTGTTCCTCATGGTTAATTACATTACTGCTCCTGGATGATAGAAGGTTTATGGTTACTATGGTCTGCTTTGCAACTGTTGTCACATCAACCCATTTTTATTTGTGTGATTGCTCCTGTAATTAAAGTTTCACATGATAACTTGTTTTATTTCTTATTGGGATATGGGTGTTGCTAGCAAGTCTAGCATTTATTGATATCCCTATTACCCCTTGAGAAGGTGGTGGTGAGCTGCCTTCTTGAACCACTGCAGTCCATATGGTGTAGGTACACCCACAGTGCTGTTAGGGAGGGAGTTCCAGGATTTTGACCCAGTGACTGTGAAGGAATGGTGATATATTTCCAAGTCAGGAAGGTGTGTGGCTTGGTGGGGAACTTGCAGGTGGTGATCTTCCCATGTACCTGCTGCCCTTGTCCTTCTAGGTGGTAGAGGTCATGGGTTTGGAAGGTACTGTTGAAGGAGCCTTCGTGAGTTGCTGCTGTGCACCTTGTAGATGGTACATTGTAAGAAACAGGGGTCTTTAATAAACTGATATTTTCTACACAGTATAGAACCCTTATGAGATAGCTAAACAGCATTGATTTTCCCTCTTGAAAGGCAATTTCAAAACAGTCCCTGGAAGCATCAGGATCACTTGGTTCAGGCTTCCATGTTGACATTCCTAAGGTAGAATTGCGACTTGTGTACCCCCTTAACTGTGCAAGTGTTTAGAAAGAGCTGGGAAATGACCCTCAGCATGAGGTAAACCAAAAAGCTAACCTCAAGCAAGGTAAAGAACAGGGAGGGAGGTAACCACTTTGGATACTTATCCTGTAGGGTTGGAGTAGGTGATTGACACTGGGTAAACTACCAATCCCCAGAGAAAGGGTATATTAACAAGTGCTCAAGGACAGGGGCAATCCTGGTCAGGTGACAGTGCTCATCAGGCAGCCGTATTCTTCAGGTGGAAGATGGACCAGAGGAAGGGGAGAAGACTGAGGGAAGAGTTCCCTAACACTTTGACTAGAGAGCAGAATGCTGCTATCACAAGCTACTGAAATCAACACACTCTGTGCCAACTGTTTGTTCATCCTCTGGGATCGGTAAGTCACTCAACTGTCACAGGTTGTATACTTTTTCTGTCTAATTAGTTAATACAACATATCTAAACTGCTGCTTCTTAATAAATTATCTTAAAATTACTTATAAACAGCTAAATGACTATTTTAGCTATCTGTAGGCCCCCAAATCCAAAAATCTTATATGATAACTATCAGCACCTTGCACATTTTGTCCCTAATCTATCTTGGATGTTCATCCCTGAGGGCTGGGGTGAAACCCCTACCCGGCCCTGGGTACACCCCAACCTCTACCCTTATCCTATGGATAGGATCAGTAGAACAATGTAATAACGATCAGCTTAAAGGCAGGTCTTCTGCTCATTGCTCCACTCATGGCTTTGTACTTTCCTCTTCAGTTGCTGAGAGGAGCCTCCCATTTTCAATTTCAGATTGTCTAAGATCATCATTCTCTTTCTCCCACTTGGTCTCCATCCCTCTAATCTTCCTTCAATCGCCTCTTTCATCAAGTTTTCCTGCCTTAGAATATCGCCTATCCAATCTTGTAGCCTTTTCTTGATGATACTAACGACCTTTCCGCCTCTTCATTGCTCTTGTCTTCACTCCAACTGACCCACTCCATTCTTCTCCAGAACCACATTTCACAACTTTTGAGTCTTTGGATCTTTGCTTTCCTCAAGGTTCATGTTTCAGCCCCATTCAACAAGACATTCTAGATCACAGTCTTGTCTTTTCTTAAAACCTCTACTCATTCCTATGCTGAGTAACCCTTTATGTTTGGAGAATGGATTATTTGCCATTGCTATTCTAGCTCTGATTGCTTTCTGGCAGTAATCAATTTCTGATGAGATGCTTCCCAGAAAGCTGATTGGGCAATTGTTTGGTGAGTGTGGGGATTGAGAGAGGGATTCGTCTCCATTACTTTGCTGCTCCGTAAATGTGCCGACCAAAGATTTTAGAAAAGTTATTCCAGTACCTCAGTTTCTATTTTCCAGTTTCTATGGCACCAAGTTAATGAAGGGAAACTGCAATTTAAATTGCAAAAGGTAGGGTGCTGGAGGAGAAAACTGAGACAGAACTGTCAGCAGTTTTGAAACTTAACATCGTTTGCCTGCTCATGCCTTTTCTATTATGTCTCTACTGAAGGGACCTAATGAAAGAAGTGTCCCCACTGCCCCTTGCTCCACCTCCTCTTGCAGGATTTAAAAACGCACAAAGAAAGGGATGGATTGCTCGGCAAGATCCCACAAAGAACTATAAGATAAATAACCAGATGAACTGGTTTGATGGTGTTGGTTGAGGGAATAATGTTGTTCAGGACTCCATGAGAACTCGAATTATGTCATTAGATCTTTTATATCCACCCAAGAGGGCAGTCAAGGCTTTGATATCGAAATCCTCCAGGAATTAATCAGTTAATCGGTCCCATTCTTTAGTTGAATTACAATCAGAATCCTTCAGTGATCTCAGTGCTCATTCGACTCATTCCTGGGATCAGGGGCTTATTTTATGAAGAAAGATTGAACAGGTTGGGCCTATACCCATTGGAGTTTAGAAGAATGAGGTGATCTTATTGAAACATATAAGATCCTGAGGGGACTTGTAACAGGAGGATGTTTCCACTTCTGGGGGATACTAGAACTGGGGGTACATAGTTTAAGAAAAAGAGATCTCCCTTTTAAGACTGAGATGAGCAAAAAATTTTTTCTCTCAGAGGTTGTTGGTCTGTGGAATTCTCTTCCCCAGAAAGCAGTGGATGCTGGGCCATTGAATTTATTCAAGGAGAGTTAGACAGATTTTTGACAGACATGGGAGTCACAGGTCATAGGAGGCAGAGAGGAAAGTGGAGTTGAGACCACAACCAGATCAGCCATGATCTCATTGAATGGTGGAGCAGGCTTGAAGGACAAAATGGCCTACTCCTGCTCCTAAGTCCTATGCTCTTCTGTTCAATTCTCCTGACCTAGCCCACTTATGCAGGGGGGTGTTACCATAAAATTCAATCCCCCTCCCGCAGTATTACGGCAAGACTCTTCCCCCCCATCCCCACACTATCACCGGGAAAATCCCTCCCTGCTTTATTACTGGGAAAGTCTCGCCCCGCTTTATTACTGGGAGAGTCTCTCCCCACGTTATTAGTGGGAGAGTCTCTCCCCGCGTTATTACTGGGACAGTCACTCCCCGCGTTATTACTGGGAGAGTCTCTCCCCGCTTTATTACTGGGAGAGTCTCTCCCCGCGTTATTACTGGGACAGTCACTCCCCGCGTTATTACTGGGACAGTCACTCCCCGCGTTATTACTGGGACAGTCACTCCCCGCGTTATTACTGGGACAGTCACTCCCTGCGTTATTACTGGGACAGTCACTCTCCGTGTTATTACTGGGAGAGTCTCTCCCCAGGTTATGGTAGGGAGAGTCTCTCCCCAGGTTATTACAGGGAAGGTCTCTCCCCAGGTTATTACAGGGAAGGTCTCTCCCCAGGTTATTACAGGGAAGGTCTCTCCCCAGGTTATTACAGGGAAGGTCTCTCCCCAGGTTATTACAGGGAAGGTCTCTCCCCAGGTTATTACAGGGAAGGTCTCTCCCCAGGTTATTACAGGAAAGGTCTCTCCCCAAGTTATTACAGGGAAAGGTCTCTCCCCAGGTTATTACAGGGAGAGGTCTCTCCCCAGGTTATTACAGGGAAAATCTCTCCCCTGGTTATTACAGGGAAAGTGTCTCCATAGGTTATTACAGGGACAGTCACTCCCCGCGCTATTACTGGGAAAGTCTCTCCTCAAGTTATTACGGGGAGAGTCTCTCCCTGCGTTATTACTGGGAGAATCTTTCCCCGTGGTATTACCATGAGACCCTCACCCTTACTTGGAGAATCTGTTCACTGTATTGTTGGTTGCCTCTCTCTGTGTGCTATTACCAGGGGAATCTCTCTCCTGTGGTATTACCAGGGCAATCTCTCCCTGACCTAGCTTTACTCCTTTCCAGTTCACTCTTGATTTTCCAGATCTTTCTCAGAATCTGATGCTTTCTTCTGAAAGGCCATCATAGTTTTTATCCAACCTTTGTGCTCATTCCTTTTAAGAGATGTCATTCTCTTTAACAGCACAAAATCCTCCACCAGCTTCAAAGGGAAATTCTCATTACCAAATTCAGATCTTGGAGATCAAGGAGAGTGAGCAAAACAGAATGAGTGGCAAGTTATGACCAGTTTTCCCCATTTTCTAGAAGGTGGTTTGAAAGCAGCAGAGGAATGGGAATGTTGCACAGAATAATTGCAAACCAAAGAAAAGCAACTTAACAAGAAATGTTATTCACAAAATTCAAAATCCAATAGGGAATTCAGAAGAAACTTCTTTCCCCAAAGAGTGGTGAGAATGTGGAACTCACTATCACAGGGAGTGGTTGAAGAGAATAGTATGGATGCATTTAAGAGGACACCAGAAAAGTACATGAGGGAGAAGGGAATAGAGGATTTTGATGAGAGATTTAGATAAGAAAAGATGGGGGGAGACCTGAGTGGAGCATGAACACCAGCATTGACTGGTTGGGCCAAAAAGCCTGTTTTTGTGCCGTATAATACTATGCAATCCAATGAAAAATAACTTGTCCCACATTTCTTACACCATCGTAATGTAATTATAGTCAATTACTTCTTTAGTGATAATGGCAAATGGCCTTTTCAGTAATGATTGGAGTTAAACGATGTGTTTAGCAGTCTACACTTGCAGTTTATGTTGCAAATGATAATACCACAGAGAGATTCCCTGGTAATGTGACAGGAGAGATTCCCCTGCTAATACCACAGGAGAGATTCCCCTGCTAATACCACAGGAGAGATTCCCCTGCTAATACCACAGGGGGAGATTCCCCTGCTAATACCACAGGGGGAGATTCCCCTCGTAATACCACAGGAGGAGATTCCCTGGTAAAACCACAGTCTCCTTGTAATACCAAAGGGCGATCTCCTTGTAATAGCACAGGGAAAAAATCTCCCAGTAATACCACAGGAGAGAGAAATGGCAGTTTATCAAATCAGGCAAAAATAGGCCTGAGCTGGTCTCTAGCACAAGGTGATTGTAGTTCAGGGCAGGCCAGTAAGCAAAGTTCCTCTCAACTTTAACAAGCTCCTGGCTAATGAGACTTTTGCTGAGATATCTCGGTCTGGTCCACACTCGACTGGAGATTGCTAAAAGACAACAGCTCTTAAAGGAATGCAGCTGATCATTGAAGAGGAAGTTGTGTTCCTGGCAGAAAAGTGGATATGTTTTTATGATTGGACAATGGAAGCACCAAATTGATACTGTAGAGTTGAAGGGCCTGCTACAGGAGATGGAGCTAAGTTTGGGGTTGAAGGGATATCTTCTAGTGAAAAAACAGATACAGCTACACAGAAGGAGGTCACCATCCATACCTGGCTGTGAATAAGGAAGACATTTTCTTTTATCAATAGTAAGGTTATGATAAGCATGATCTTCACTTTTGTACTCGTTTTCTGTGGGGCCTATTGAGCATGGCACACATCTACTCCACTTGACGAGGCACCGTTTCAAACACTATACATGGTACCATTACCCTTTCACACACACTGGCCTGAATTTTACCTTTGGCGGACGCAAACGATCAGTCAGGAAGTGGACCGTCGACCGTGATCAGGCCCTGACTGCGATTTCATGCTGGCTGGCTAATTAACATCCAGCCAGCATGAACCATATGCTGAAAAGCTCAGTGCTGCTGGGGTGGGAAGAGGGCAGGTGATGACATCACCATGGGTGCAGGTGAGCGATGTGAGAGAGCTCCCTGAAGGCAGACAGCTGCCTCAGGGAGCTGCAGACCTTTCCAAGAAAAGAACTCCAGGATGCCCTTCCCCTTTGGAAAATGGACAATCCATAAGTTGGGAACACAGCCAACAACGGTTGTGAAATGAAGGACTTATAGCATGAATAAAGGATAACACTGCTTCATCCCAAAATCAGGTTAAAACCGTGACTCTAGATTTCCACAACTCTTCTTCACACTAAGACCTCCTGTTATTACCTCCGTAGCATCACCTGTCTCTGCCCTATCTTAATTCAGCTGCTGCTTAAACCCTCATTACCTCCAGACTTGACTATGCTAATGCACTCCTGGCTGCCCTTCCATGTTCTTCCCAGTCTAAACTTCACCCATCACCCCTGTGCTCACTGACCTACAATGGCTTCTGGTTAAGCAAAGCCTCAATTTTAAAATTCTCATCTTTGTTTTCAAATGACTCAATGGCCTCACCACCCCCTCCCCCCCCACCAACCCCCCACCCCAACACCGCCCCCTCCTCTACCTGCCATCTCTGTAGTCTCCTCCAACTCCATAACCATCTGTGGTCTCAGCACTCCTCTAGTTCTGGCCCCTTGAGCATCCCTGATTTTAATCGCTTCACCATTGGTGGCCACACCTGCAGTTGCCTAGGCCCTAAGCTCTGGAACTCTAAGCTGCCCACCACCACCGCCACCAAATTCTTCACTTTTCTTCCTCACGTTCCTCCTTTAAGACACACCTTAAAACCTATTTCTTTGACCAAGTTTTTGGTCATCTGCCCTAATATCGCCTTGTGTGTCTCAGTGTCAAACTTGCCTTGGGATGCCTTGGGACTTTTTCCTATATGAAAAGGTGCCATGTTATTATAGTAATATGTGCTGACTGTCACGTCAGTTGTGAATTCTGATCATATCATGTTCATTTCTCAGATTCACTTTGTGAACCCTAGCAGGCTAGATGGACTCTCAGTTCCCCTCTCAATACAACTCCAATTGTCAAAGCTTTTCCAGACTCTCTTCACAAAACACGATCTATTCGAGGAGCAGTGAATTTGTAAATGAGAAGAAAGCAGGTGCTTATGGAAGAATATGGTTGAGCCGAATCCCAAGTGTTTTACTTTGTTATTTTTCAGAAATATTATAGAAAAAAATTTAATATATTCAAAATTCATTTCCCAATATTATTAATGACTCGAGATGTAACTGTATTTCTTGTTGAAACTTAGCAACTTTTGAAGCTGTTAGATTGATCTTTGCAGGTTAAAAACTGCTTCACTGATTCCAATTTCCTCTTACCCCCCACCACCATTTCCAATCACCCCTGGAAGTTTAAAAATAACATAGAATGAGTTGCCCCCTCACCCCAGCCGATATTACATGATAGATTCCAAACTCTGTACTCGGTAACTATCCAATCAGTCATTATCTTAGATCTGCTTAGATGCATTTCAGCCTAAACATATACAAACGTTCACATAACTGCTTGCACATTTATGAATGGTGTGTAATTTTATATGCAAGATTTGCAGAATGTGCACGCAGATGTCATGTGACCCCCAGCTGATCCTAACCACTGATGTAAGCTTCACTGGTAAAATCAAATCCCAATTTATGCTGCAATTATTATAACCTATGCAAGGCAATACCTCAATGAATGAGAATTGGAGGCTGATTTTTTAAGTTAATCATCATGGGGGAAAGATTAGAATTCGATATTTTAACAATGATGGGACAGTTTAGCTTTAAGACTAGAATTAATTGACTAGATATTAATGATCAGTCAACTGTTGTTCTTTTCATTTGTAAAACTATTGTATCAATTAAATTCCAAATGTTGCCCTCACACTTGAGAATTAAATATTTATTAACACCTTAAATTGTTTGTGCACACAATTGGAGTTCCAGTGCAGTTGCCCCTTTAAAAACTTATTTATTTTTATTGCAATGCTTATTGAGAAATATGAAAATCTGTCGAGATAATTTTTTGTGAGATATAAGGAATCAACTTAACCGAAGAATACGTTTTCCCAGGGACTCAAACTCCTAACTGAGGGGACAGAAACTTGACATGGTGATCAGCCAGAGGCAATGGCAATATTCAGATTGATAGGGTAGATAGCAATGAGCAAACACTGAAGGGAGCATTAGATAGATATTAAAGTGAGTGGGCAGTTGAAGATGTATTAGTATGTCACACCAGCTGCAGTAATGTAACGTAGTAAATTAATAATAGGATATAATATCATGTAATGTAATATATTTCACTTTGTAACCCTGTTGATTTAGCAGTTTAGTTGTTATCGTTTGCTTGAAGATACATATAATAATTTTAGACTAGCCACAGAATATCAAGGTGTAGGAGCAATTGCATAAAATTTCACAGCTTCATACAATGATACACCACAGAAGGAGGCCATTTGGCCCATTATACCTGTGCCAGTCCTTTGAATAGGGTCAAACACAAACAGAAAATGCTGGAAAAACTCAGCAGGTCTAACAGCGTCTGTGGAGAGAAAAACAGAGTTAATATTTTGAGTCTGTATGACTCTCCTCTTTGAATAAGGTATTCAATTAGACCCATTCCCTGCTTTATCTGCACAGCCCTGTGAATTTTTACCCTTTAAGTATTAATCCAATTCCTCTTTGAAAGTTGTTATTGAATCTGCTTCCATAACCCTTACAGCCAGTGAATTCCACATCATAACAAAATATTGTGTATTGTTTTTTCCTCAAATCGCAAGAGGCTCTTTTCCTAATCTTTGCTCTTAAGGAGAACAATCCCAGACTTTCCACATAACTGAAATCTTTCATCCCACGGGCCACTCCAGTAAATCTCCTCTGCACCCTCTGTAAGGCCTTTATATCCTTCCTACAGTGTGGTGTTCAGAATTAGCCACGATACTCGGGGCCTAACCGGTAATATATGCATCTATTAATAAACCTAAGGATCCTATATGTGTTTTTAACAGTCTTGTCCTCTCACCTTCAAAGATTTGTAAACATATATCCCTGGATCTCTCTGTTCATGCACTCTCTTTAAAATTGTACCATTCAGTTTATATTCCCTCTCCTCATTCGTCCTAACAAAATGAATTATTTCAATTTCTCTGCATTAAATTGACTGTGTTTGCCCATTTTTCCAGTTTATTTCCTCCTGAAGTCTGTTACTATCCTCCTCATTGTTCACTACATTATGAGTTTTGTGGCATCTGCAAACTTAGAAATTATGTCCTGTATATCCAAGTCCAGGCCATTATTATATATCAAAAAGAGCAATCGTCATAATACCAAACCATGGTGACACTACTGTAGACTTGCCTACAGTCTGAAAAACAACAATTCACTTTCTGCTCTCTATCCCTTAGCTAATTTCTAATCCACAATTGCTACTGTCCCTTTGATCCTATAGGCTTTAATTTTGCTACCAAGTCTTTTGTGTAGTACTTTATCAAATCACCTTCTGAAAGTTCGTATACACATCAACCATTTGTTTATTTTATTTAGCAAATGCAAATCCCTGAAGCCATGCTATAGCCACCTCATTTGCTGAGTTTATGGTGATTAGTCAGGCATTTAGTCTGTAGAGGGGACACTCCTCGGTAATGTGCAGCATTGTGTCTCTCCACAAGTGCATAAAGGTTGGACTGAGACCCCAGCAGTGGAGGTTGATTGCACAGGGTCCCTGACCTGCCCTGAACCTGCTTAACAAGAACCACTCTCACCAAGGTAGTTCAAAGCTCGCCATTCGACAGATGGGGCTCATCACAAGCAACTTGTTAGTGACTTCCCATGTTTCCCATTCCTTGGTCCAAAGGATATCTGCTAGTAGATCTTGCTCAGGAATCAAAACAAAAACGTCAATGGTGAAGCAATAGCACAGTGGTATTGTCGCTGGACTAGTAGAGACCCGGGGTACTCTGGGGACCTGAGTTTGAATCACGCCACGGCAGATGGAATGATTCTGAAATTAAAAGTCCAATGATGATCATGAAACCATTGTCGATTGTTGTAAAAACCCATCTGGTTCACTAATGTCCTTTAGGGAAGGAAATCTGCTGTCCTTATTTGGTCTGACCTACATGTGACTCCAGACCCACAGCAATGTGGTTGAAATGGCCTAGCAAGCAACTTAGCTGTATCAAACCGCTACAAAGTGACAAAAAAAAATGAAACCAGATGGACCACCCAGCATTGACCTTGGCACCGGAACCTTCACTGCTGCTGGAATTCCCTTCCTAACAGCACCGTGTACCTACACTACATGGACTGCAGCAGTTCAAGAAGGCAGCTCACCACCACCTTCTCAAGGGCAACTAGGGATGGGCAATAAATGCTGGCCCAGCCAATGAAGCCCACATCCCACGAATGAATAATAAAAAATAAATAATAAAAAACTACACTATCCTCCTTAACCCTATCTCTATCTAATTATCTCTATCAAATTTTGCCTCTAACAGATCCTGCTGTTAGCCCATATCCTGGATTATCTTATGCCACAATGTCTCAAAAGTATCCTTGTCACTGATGCTAAGTTGACTGGTAGTTGCTGAGTTTATCCCTCTTCTCCCATTATGAACAGGATTGTAACATTTGCAACCCTCCGGTCCTCTGGCACCACTCCCATATCTGTGGAGAATTGGAAGATTGTGGTCAAAATCTCAGCAATTTACAGTAACCTCGGATGCATCCTATCCAGAACTGGTGACTTTTCTACTTAGAGTCCTATCAACCTTTTAAGTATGTCCACTTTATTTTCATCCTACCCAATTTCTCTATAACTTCCTTCTTTAATGTAATATTGGCAGAATTTCCCTTCTCTAGTGAGTAAAATATTAAGCAGCTCTGTTGAAAGATAATCAACTTGAAAGATCATCAACCTATAAATACTGTGGCTACAAGAACAGGTCAGAGGTTGGGAATTCTGCAGAGGGTAACTCACCTCCTGACTCCCCAAAGACAAGGCACATGTTAGGAGTGTGATGAAATACTCTCACTTGTCTGGATGAGTGCAAATCAAACAACACTCAAGCTCAACACCATCCAGGACAAAGCAACCCTCCTGATTGGCACCACATCCACCACCTTCAATATTCACTCCCTCCACCATTGATGCACATTGGCAGCAGTGTGTATCATCTACAAGATGCACTGCAGCAACTCCACAAGGCTCCTCCAACATCACCTTCCAAACCTATGACCTCTACCACCTCGAAGGACAAGGACAGCATGCGCAAGGGAACACCACCTGAAAGTTCCCCTCGAAGCCACACACCAACCTGACTTGGAGCTATATTGCTGTTCTTTCACTGTTACTTGGTCAAAATCCTGGAACTCCCTCCTTAACAGCACTGTGGGTGTACCTACACCACTTGGACGGCAGCGGTTCAAGAAGGTGGCTCACTACCACCTTTTCAAGGGCAATTAGGGATGAATGATAAAAACTGGCTCAGCCAGCAATGCCCACATCCCATAAAAGAATAATTGTTTTTAAAATTCAATTAAATAAATAGATAATCCTGAATTCAAAAATCTAGTATCATATTAGTAACCACAACGCTGGATTGTTGTAAAAACTCATCTGGTTCACAATGTCCGTTAGGGAAGGAAATCTGCCATCTTTACCTGGTCTGGCCTACATGTGACTCCAGACCCACAGCAATATGATTGACTCTTAACTGCCCTCTGAAATGGCCGAGTAAGCCCTCAGTTGTATTCAAGACGATGATGGGCAATAAATGCTTGCCTTGCCAGTGACACTCAATTCTCATGATTGAATCAAAAAATAAATCAGATCATGTTTAAACTACATCTTAACTCCATTTACTCACCTTGGTTCGACATTCTGCAATCATTAATACTTTTGCCTAATAAAAATCTATCCATCTCAATTCTGAAATTTCAATTGACCCTCAGCTTTAACAGCTTTTTGACAAGGACAATTTCAGATCTCCATTATCCTTTGTGCTTCCTGATGTCAGTCCTGAATGACCTAACTCTAATTTTTCTCTCTTTCCTGTCAAGTTCTTTCATCATCTCAAACACCTCAATTAGATCGCCTCTTAATCATCTGTATTCAAGAGAATACAAGCCTGGTCTATGCAACCAGTCCTCATAAATTAACCCCATTAGTCCCAGTATCATTCTTCTGAATCTGTGTGACACGTCCTCCCAGGCCAATGGATTCTCCATGAGATGCAGTTCCCAGAATTGAAAGCAGTATTCCAAATGTGGTTTAACCAGAGCTTTATTTATCTATAACATAACTTCCATCTCTTTGTTATCCAGCCAACATTCCATTAGTCTTTTCAATTATCTTTTTTTTCTCTAGCTGTCCACTAGTGGTTTCTCTACTTGGACTCCTAAATTTCTCTGCTTCTCAGTTTCTAGCTTCTCGCCATTTAGGAAATACCCTGATCTATCTTTCTTGAGTCCAATATGAATGACCTCACACTTCCAACTGCCACAGTTTCAGTCATTCACTTAGTGTATTAATGTCCCTTTGCAACTTTCTGTTCCCATCTGCACCATTTACTGTGCCACTTAACATGTTGTCATCAGCAAACTTAGATATGTCTGTCTCTCTCTCTTTTCATCCAAATCATTTATAAGTATAGTGAAAAGCTGAGGCCCCAGTACAGATCCCTGGTCACTTGTGACATCCTGCCAATTGGAGTATTATCCTTAATGATAATCCCTGCACATTATCCCTAATCTCTGTCTTCCACCTCCTAACTGATTCCCTATCCATGCCAATGGATTGCCTAATTCCATGTGCTTCCATTTTGCTTAACAGTCCCTTATGTGAAACATTATCGAATGTCTTCTGGAAGTCCGTATAAATAACATCCATGAGCACTACCTTATCTACTGCATCAGTAACTGCCTCAAAAAATTCAACTAGGTTATTTAGATATGTCTTACCCTTTACAAACCCATGCTGTTCTTATCTGAAAGACAGTACCTCCTACAATCTGGCACTCTCTAAGTAGATTATGTACACAAGTCACTGAGGTAGGTCTTGAACCCGTGATTCAGAGGTGAGAGGAGAAACATGACTATCCAACTGACATAAAGTGTTTGTATCTGTACTGGTGTTTAATGAACGTATGGGTGGTGATGATTGGCAGCATGAATCCACTCAGCTCTCCTTGCTTTATGAAGACAGCAGATGGCAATTATGGGTACATAAGCACAGCTATGCATCTGGGTACTTTGCTGTCAGTTCATGCAGTATTATGCACTTGTGCAGAGTGTAAATGGGCATGTTGATGTAAGATATCATAAAGGATTTGAGTAATGTGATACGTACCCCAAGAGGCTCCCTCCCAAATAAATGAACAAAGATTTCTTCATGTTCTGGGAGAGGGTCCAAATATCCTGCACTCTGTGTTCTACTTTGTGAAAATCTTGCCTTTAAACATAAGAAGAGTGTGGATTAAGGCAGAAATAGGCCTTCGAAATTCTACCCTACAGCATATTCTCTTTGTCATTGTGGCATGTGGAATATAATTTGCATTAACTTGTTGTTTCTTCTTGTACTTACCTTCCTTACTCCAGCCTTGTTAACATCTTCTCATATGAAGAGTGTTTTTTGTCTCCTTAAGAATTACAATGTCCCTCCTTGTCCCTCGATGTCCCCTGTAGAATCTGTACTTTCCCAGAATATTTTTGTCTTACCTTTCATTTCTTTTGCAAGTTGTGCAATTTTTTTCAGGACCTCCAGTCAGCTGCTTTGATGGCAGACGCCATTTTCTATATGTCTCTATGCATTTTGGCCTCTCTAACTTGTTGAAGAAATGTGCCCCATGTCATTATACCTGAACAATTGGAGACCAGGTGTACAGTGGGCTTTAGGAACTTGCAGCTCAGCCATTTTGACAAAATAGTGGGATTCACAAACTTTATGGCGCTGTTCATGGCTTAAGTAGTTCATCAGGTGATTGACAAGTGTTAAAGGAAATTTTGAAGAGGTAAGCCACTAATAACATGCTATTGCTGAAAATCATGAGTTTAGATATGGTGCACACTTGCCATTTGTTAGCAGGTCATAAAAAATAAATTAGAATAGGGTTATTAACCTTTTCTTTAAACAACAAATAGAGCTATAAGCCACAGTGGTACTGCCTTCTGAGGCACCAACATTACAAACTAGCAGAGGCAGTTCAATCTCCTCCAAGTCACCCCAAACTCAGTGCTTGACTTAAGCCAAGAAATAAGGGAAAGAGATTGAGGGCTTACATGTACCTGACTGGGGAGAAATAAAGGAGTAGACTAAAGATCCATTTGTGAAAATGAGTAAATCATTGACAGGATGTGTAATAAGTTGCCTCAGCAGAGAACTATTTAAGTTCCTGTAACATTCTTCAGCATGTCGCTAAAAACTACACACAGATGGGGCTGTGGGATTTACTCCTCAACCATATCAGCTTTGTAATGCCAAAGGGTCAGATTTGGCATAACCCATAGTGAAATAGATGGCAGGAGTTATGTAACCTAAATGGAGTGTTAAACCCTGGTCACCATCCTTTGAGTGTCTTGCTCTCCCCTTCATAAGCAATAAAGGAAATCACGACAAGCTAATTACAACCAATGTACCACAAATTTCATAAACAATTACATCAACAAGCACCCCCCTCTTGGCGATACCAGAGAGCCTGCATGGAAGGGGATGATTGTTTAATTTGACATTTCTGGGATAACATCAATAACTTGCATTTATATAGTGCCCTCAACATAGTGAAACATCCCAAGGTGCTTCTTAGGAGGGTTATCAAACAAAAACCAAGACAAAGAAGGAGATATTAGGAGAGGCTTGGTCACAGAGGTAGGTTTTAAAGGGCATATAAGAAGGAGCAGAGGGAAGTAGAAATGGAATTCTAGAGCTTACGGCTTTTGCAGCTGAAAGCATGACCACCAGTGATGAAGCAATTAAAATCGGGTGAAGAATAAGGGCAGGTAACAAGATGCAATCAAGCTGATGCTGTACTAACAGGTCACGAGAGATGAGACAGTCATGTCTCACAATCAAAAAAGATAGTTTGATTAAAAATAAACCAGCATATTCCCATAAAGAAACTAAAATCCCAAAGTAGTTTAAAAATCATGACTGTACTTTTGAAAATTCCTACCTGGGATAGGTTGTGTGACTAGCACATAACTGCGGAGAGTGATATCAGCAGAACCTCCAGATTCCAGAGGAATGGGATGAGTGTGGAAATGTTTGAGCATGTCGAGGATGGTCTGAAACCAGAGATGCTGAACATGGCACTGGCCTGTTTCATTCAGAGAGAGGCGCAGGTGCTACATAAAGTAGAAAGGAGCTTGTTACAGAATTACCTCAAAATCGCATAGAATTACATTTTTAAAATGTAGCATGGGAACAGGGCACTTAGCCTGATCATTTGTGTTTCTCCTCCTCGTGTGCAGTGTTCTATTACCACGTAGTCGCTCTGTTCCCATATCCCTACATCCCTCCTTTACTTCAACCACTTCTTTTAAATTTTGACTTGAAGTTAGATTTTCAAAGCAGGGCTGGGAACCCAATGCCAGATAAATTCCTGGTCCCTACTCTTTAACTGATGCAATGCTACTTTTAAATGTAAATCCCCTGATTGTGTGGGAGGTGAGCTTGGGGCCCATATCTCCCATGCCCTCTCCATTCCCCCTCATTTCCCCATGCCCCTTCCTTGCCCTCTGTATATCTTCCATGCCCCTCATATCCATCATGCCCTTCCATGTCCCTCATGCATCCTTCAAACTGACTCTCCCAGTATCCAGTATTATGCACAGAACCAATGAGCTATTTGCAAGTTTGGCAAGCCTTTGAAATGCTCATGATTCTGACACTATAATCAAAGAAAAAAGTGTGGATCAACCATGGCAGTTCATGCTATCAATGACAAAAATCTTATATCCACTTCACACCTCTTGATCTTGTGTAAATAAACAAACATACATTGAAAACTCTCTGGAGTAAAAACAAATCCCTGGCTATCTGTTTTAACTGCTTCTGTGGATACAGTTGTCAGATGCCCTTATTATGAATGTTTGGCAGAGCTCCAAGAGTAGCTAATATACTTAGCTCAGCAGACAATGTTGATACACCTTGCTGGGGAGTGACAGCTTTGTTCCCTTTTAATAACTAGATCTTTCTCTGAAGAAAATTACCTGGAAAAACTCAGCAGGTCTGGCAGCATCGGCGGAGAAGAAAAGAGTTGACGTTTCGAGTCCTCATGACCCTTCGACAGAACTTGAGTTCGAGTCCAGGAAAGAGCTGAAATATAAGCTGGTTTAAGGTGTGTGTGTGGGGGGCGGAGAGATAGAGAGACAGAGAGGTGGAGGGGGTTGGTGTGGTTGTAGCGACAAACAAGCAGTGATAGAAGCAGATCATCAAAAGATGTCAACAACAATAGTACAATAGAACACATAGGTGTTAAAGATAAAGTTGGTGATATTATCTAAACGAATGTGCTAATTAAGAATGGATGGTAGGGCACTCAAGGTATAGCTCTAGTGGGTTTTTTTTTTTATATAATGGAAATAGGTGGGAAAAGGAAAATCTTTATAATTTATTGGGAAAAAAAAAAGGGGGAAACAGAAAGGGGGTGGGGATGGGGGAGGGGACTCACGACCTAAAGTTGTTGAATTCAATATTCAGTCCGGAAGGCTGTAAAGTCCCTAGTCGGAAGATGAGGTGTTGTTCCTCCAGTTTGCGTTGGGCTTCACTGGAACAATGCAGCAAGCCAAGGACAGACATGTGGGCAAGAGAGCAGGGTGGAGTGTTAAAATGGCAAGCGACAGGGAGGTTTGGGTCATTCTTGCGGACAGACCGCAGGTGTTCTGCAAAGCGGTCGCCCAGTTTACGTTTGGTCTCTCCAATGTAGAGGAGACCACATTGGGAGCAACGAATGCAGTAGACTAAGTTGGGGGAAATGCAAGTGAAATGCTGCTTCACTTGAAAGGAGTGTTTGGGTCCTTGGACGGTGAGGAGAGAGGAAGTGAAGGGGCAGGTGTTGCATCTTTTGCGTGGGCAAGGGGTTGTGCCATAGGAGGGGGTTGAGGAGTAGGGGGTGATGGAGGAGTGGACCAGGGTGTCCCGGAGGGAGCGATCCCTACGGAATGCCGATAAGGGGGGTGAAGGGAAGATGTGTTTGGTAGTGGCATCATGCTGGAGTTGGCGGAAATGGTGGAGGATGATCCTTTGAATGCGGAGGCTGGTGGGGTGATAAGTGAGGACAAGGGGGACCCTATCATGTTTCTGGGAGGGAGGAGAAGGAGTGAGGGCGGATGCGCGGGAGATGGGCCGGACACGGTTGAGGGCCCTGTCAACGACCGTGGGTGGAAAACCTCGGTTAAGGAAGAAGGAGGACATGTCAGAGGAACTGTTTTTGAATGTAGCATCATCGGAACAGATGCGACGGAGGCGAAGGAACTGAGAGAATGGGATGGAGTCCTTACAGGAAGTGGGGTGTGAGGAGCTGTAGTCGAGATAGCTGTGGGTGTCGGTGGGTTTGTAATGGATATTGGTGGACAGTCTATCACCAGAGATTGAGACAGAGAGGTCAAGGAAGGGAAGGGAAGTGTCAGAGATGGACCACGTGAAAATGATGGAGGGGTGGAGATTGGAAGCAAAATTAATAAATTTTTCCAAGTCCTGACGAGAGCATGAAGCAGCACCGAAATAATCATCGATGTACCGGAGAAAGAGTTGTGGAAGGGGGCCGGAGTAGGACTGCAACAAGGAATGTTCCACATACCCCATAAAGAGACAGGCATAGCTGGGGCCCACTAGAGCTATACCTTGAGTGCCCTACCATCCATTCTTAATTAGCACATTCGTTTAGATAATATCACCAACTTTATCTTTAACACCTATGTGTTCTATTGTACTATTGTTGTTGACATCTTTTGATGATCTGCTTCTATCACTGCTTGTTTGTCGCTACAACCACACCAACCCCCTCCACCTCTCTGTCTCTCTATCTCTCCGCCCCCCACACACACACCTTAAACCAGCTTATATTTCAGCTCTTTCCTGGACTCGAACTCAAGTTCTGTCGAAGGGTCATGAGGACTCGAAACGTCAACTCTTTTCTTCTCCGCCGATGCTGCCAGACCTGCTGAGTTTTTCCAGGTAATTCTGTTTTTGTTTTGGATTTCCAGCATCCGCAGTTTTTTTGTTTTTATCTTTCTCTGAAGAGTTTTTTTAATGTCTGTTTGCTTATTTACACAGGATTATGACATGTGAAATGGATAAAAGTTTATTTTGGTATTGTTACTATGAATGACCGTGATTGATTCACAGCTTCATGAGAAAGTAAGTTGGGCAATAAAAAGAATTTTAATTGGCTGTTTTTTTTTTGTTCCCGAATCAAGTCTAGGGCTCCACTGTTTTTCATGAATCCTCTGAGGTGCCATGAACCATGTCTACCAACAGAACAATCCCAGCTCCATCAAAATTATAGTGCTGTTTTGAAATGTTCACCTCCCAATGGAGCAGGCAAGGATGGGAGTGCTGTATGTGGGCAGGCTACAGGAATGGGAGTGGGGGCAGGAATCCTGGAATCGGGTCCTGTATGTTTAAAGACTTCCTATTCGACCTGAGTCCACAAAAATCCAGACCTAACTTTGGAGTTGAATTTCACAGTTTCACCAACCTGTGTGTAAACAAAAAACTTTCCTGTTATCTCTACTAAATTTCTTGCATTTAATCTTGTGTTTCTGGCCCCTTGTTCTTAACCCCTCAATCACTGAAAATATCTCTTTCTACCCTGTCACATTCCTTCAGAATTTTAAACAGCAGCAGCACACCATCCCCTAATCTCCAATTCTTGAAAAGATGCTGATCTGAAGCCCATGGGGCTAGTTCCAACTGATCACTGATAGTTGTGCTAACCCTGCTGTGCAAATTAGGTGGTTCCACTGATTTCCTTGTCATGCATTCCTTCATTTCACCCAAAAATAAAATGTAGTGCTTGCTTGTGGAAGAGAGACTTCAGTCCCATAGCTCCTGTGAAAATTGCTGTTGGATAAGCTCCCTTTTCATGTTCCCTCTTTTTTCAGCTCTTCCTGTTATTCTGAAGTCTTGTAAATATGTCAATTGCTGCCAGCTTTCTGGGTGAATTGTCTGAAATAAATATCCAGCTAGCTAAGGATCCATAAAAACAATACCTAGATATAATAAAAATTCTTCATAAAAAGAAGAAAAAATGTCTATACCAATATCCCAGAAGAGAAATCAGTAATAAAGGTCTTCTGTAAAGTAGAAATTTTCCAAAATGCCTAAAACACACTGTGCTGTCTTAGAGTTCCATTATATTTGGAGTTTTTTTTAGCCTCAGATTGACAAAAGTGAGGCACAGTATAATCCCACTATGGACTAGTGCACCATGGGCTGACAAATTAGAAAAGTCACATTGAAATGCCTTATACTTGTGCAAGATCTGAAAACTGTCATATATAAATCAGCATGAGTTGAAGAGACTCGCCAGCTAGAGTGTCTGGTTCTGCCTCAACTTTTAACTGTGGACATGGGATACAGATTTCAGGTTACGATCAGATCAGCCATAATCTTATTAAGTGGGGGAGCAGGCTCGAGGGGCTGAATGGTCTACTCCTGCTCCTTCTTTGTTTGTTTATTCAAAGTTTTGCAGTTTCTAACTTGTTTGGTGCTCTTGCCCCTTACCTTTGCTTTCCCCTGGAAGTTGAAGGTCAGCACATATTCTCCCGGCCGTGTCTCACTTTGGCGAATGACAAACAAGCCATGACTCCTTGACCCTCCAGCCAGTACCAGCTGGGCAGCTTTTACTCGTGACAGTGTCCCATGGAACCAGGGGTAACTGGAGAGCTGAGGTTCAGCTTCTGTCTGATCCTTCTCATCTGCAGTTTAAAAAAGATAATCCAGTTTCTACAAAAGCTAACTGTTTGAGAATGGCATGTCCAAAGTCAGAAAAAGCCACATACCCCTCCAACTTAAACACTGTACCATGGCCCAGCCATTAGGAGCAGTGCTTGAAGACTTGCCTATGGAGATTTGCGAAAGATTTGGTCTGCACAGTATGGATCAAATAATGGAAAAACTCAGCAGGTCCGGCAGCAGCGGCGGAGAAGAAAAGAGTTGACGTTTCGAGTCCTCATGACCCTTCGACAGAACTTGCGTTCGAGTCCAAGAAAGAGTTGAAATATAAGCTGGTTTAAGGTGTGTGTGTGGGGGGCGGAGAGATAGAGAGACAAAGAGGTGGGGGGGGGGAGGGGGGGTGTGGTTGTAGGGACAAACAAGCAGTGATAGAAGCCGATCATCAAGTGCTAAGGAACGCAAGCTACAACAGCTCATCGACACCAACACCCATCTAGGACCCCCCACCCCTACCTGTTCCTCCGTCCCCACCCTTTCTTCCAATCCCAACCCCAGCCGTGTATTCACTATACCCCCTGACCTTCCCCTCTCTGATGTTGAACGTTCAGTGCTCAGCAAAGGACTTAGTTTCATACCCTTACGCCCTCACCTCAATGAATTTCGGGCTCGGCATGATACTGAACTCTTCTTCCGCCGTCTTCGTCTCCGGGCTCACTTCTTTGGGCAGGAGTCCTCTCCCAGTTCAACAGATCCTTTTACCCATCTTCAATATTCTCCCTCCACCTGGACCCCTCCCTCTGGATTCTTACCTTCTCTCGATCTTTTCATTGAGAACTGTCGGCGCGACATTAGTCGTCTCAATTTCTCTGCTCCTCTCACCCGTTCTAACCTGTCTCTCTCTGAACTTACTGCACTCCATTCTCTCAGGTCCAACCCTGACATTGTCATCAAACCCGCTGACAAGGGTGGTGCTGTTGTTGTCTGGCGCACTGACCTCTACCTCGCGGAGGCTGAGCGTCAACTCGCAGACACTTCCTCCTACCTCTCCCTGGACCATGACCCCACCACTGAACATCAAGCCATTGTTTCCAGGACTGTCAGTGACCTCATCTCCTCTGGGGATCTCCCTCCCACAGCTTCCAACCTGATAGTCGCCCAACCTCGGACGGCCCGCTTCTATCTCCTACCCAAAATCCACAAACAGAACTGTCCCGGTAGACCGATCGTCTCAGCTTGCTCCTGCCCCACAGAACTAATTTCTCGTTATCTTGACTCCCTTCTCTCTCCCCTTGTCCAGTCCCTTCCCACCTGCATCCGTGATTCCTCTGACACCTTACGTCACATCAACAATTTCCAGTTCCCTGGCCCCAACCGCTTACTCTTCACCATGGACGTCCAATCCCTCTACACCTCCATCCCCCAGCAGGATGGTCTGAGGGCCCTTAGCTTCTTCCTCGAACAGAGGCCCGAACAATCCCCATCCACCACTACTCTCCTCCGTCTGGCTGAACTTGTTCTCACACTGAACAATTTCTCCTTCAACTCCTCTCACTTCCTCCAAATAAAAGGTGTAGCTATGGGTACCCGCATGGGCCCCAGCTATGCCTGTCTCTTTATGGGGTATGTGGAACATTCCTTGTTGCAGTCCTACTCCGGCCCCCTTCCACAACTCTTGCTCCGGTACATCGATGATTACTTCGGTGCCGCTTCATGCTCTCGTCAGGACTTGGAAAAATTTATTAATTTTGCTTCCAATCTCCACCCCTCCATCATTTTCACGTGGTCCATCTCTGACACTTCCCTTCCCTTCCTTGACCTCTCTGTCTCAATCTCTGGTGATAGACTGTCCACCAATATCCATTACAAACCCACCGACTCCCACAGCTATCTCGACTACAGCTCCTCACACCCTGCTTCCTGTAAGGACTCCATCCCATTCTCTCAGTTCCTTCGCCTCCGTCGCATCTGTTCCGATGATGCTACATTCAAAAACAGTTCCTCTGACATGTTCTCCTTCTTCCTTAACCGAGGTTTTCCACCCACGGTCGTTGACAGGGCCCTCAAGTATGTCCGGCCCATCTCCCACGCATCCGCCCTCACGCCTTCTCCTCCCTCCCAGAAACATGATAGGGTCCCCCTTGTCCTCACTTATCACCCCACCAGCCTCCGCATTCAAAGGATCATCCTCCGCCATTTCAGCCAACTCCAGCATGATGCCACCACCAAACACATCTTCCCTTCACCCCCCTTATCGGCATTCCGTAGGGATCGCTCCCTCCGGGACACCCTGGTCCACTCCTCCATCACCCCCTACTCCTCAACCCCCTCCTATGGCACCACCCCATGCCCATGCAAAAAATGCAACACCTGCCCCTTCACTTCCTCTCTCCTCACCATCCAAGGACCCAAACACTCCTTTCAAGTGAAGCAGCATTTCACTTGCATTTCCCCCAACTTAGTCTACTGCATCCGTTGCTCCCAATGTGGTCTCCTCTACATTGGAGAGACCAAAAGTAAACTGGGCGACCGCTTTGCAGAACACCTGCGGTCTGTCCGCAAGAATGACCCAAACCTCCCTGTCGCTTGCCATTTCAACACTCCACCCTGCTCTCTTGCCCACATGTCTGTCCTTGGCTTGCTGCATTGTTCCAGTCAAGCCCAACGCAAACTGGAGGAACAACACCTCATCCTCCGACTAGGGACTTTACAGCCTTCTGGACTGAATATTGAATTCAATAACTTTAGGTCGTAAGCTCCCTCCCCCATCCCCACCCCCTTTGTTTCCCCCTTCCCTTTTTTTTTCCAATAAATTATAAAGATTTTCCTTTTCCCACCTATTTCCATTATATAAAAAAAAACCCACTAGAGCTATACCTTGAGTGCCCTACCATCCATTCTTAATTAGCACATTCGTTTAGATAATATCACCAACTTTAATTTTAACACCTATGTGTTCTATTGTACTATTGTCGTTGACTTCTTTTGATGATCTGCTTCTATCACTGCTTGTTTGTCCCTACAACCACACCCCCTCTCCCCCCCTTCCACCTCTTTGTCTCTCTATCTCTCCGCCCCCCACACACACACCTTAAACCAGCTTATATTTCAACTCTTTCTTGGACTCGAACGCAAGTTCTGTCGAAGGGTCATGAGGACTCGAAACGTCAACTCTTTTCTTCTCCGCCGCTGCTGCCGGACCTGCTGAGTTTTTCCAGGTAATTCTGTTTTTGTTTTGGATTTCCAGCATCCGCAGTTTTTTTGTTTTTATCTATGGATCAAATAATGGTCACTTGCCCAATGTGAGCTCCTCCAGCCTGGGAGACTCTACACTCCTCCCATCATAGCATCAAGCCATTTCTCAAATGGTTCTTGGGTGATTCCTCCACTAACTCACCCAGAAGACCATTCCATGTGTCGACACTCTGTGTGAAGGAGACCATCACTTTTTACTAATTTCACCTCACTGTCGGATTGACAGGCATTCACACACTACAGTTGTCAATGCTGCAGGATTGTCCAGGAGCCTGCTGGCAGCCCAGGATATCTTCACGCTTTATATTTCTTGTAGCAGCCCCTCCCACCCCAAATCTGTCAATGTCACCACTGCATTAGAGAAGCCTTCACCTGGTGATATTAACCCTCCGCATCACTGGGGTCAGGGCAGGAGTCTGGATGGCTTAAATGAGAGGGAGCGAGACTGGGGTATGGGGGCTTGGCAGCATGGGGGGGTGGAGTTCCTCAGGAGGGGACTGGGTTGGGCCAGTGGTGAGAGAGATGGGGAAAGGGGACTTGGGGAAAGAGGGAGATAGGAATAAGGGTTTTGGGGAGAGAGGAAGAATAGAGAATGGGGGTTCAAGGCTTCCATGAGAGGGTTGGGGTGGGCTTGGGGCCCAGCATTTCCCCCAGAGCCAGGAGCAGCAGCAAGAGGAAGGTAGCCTGCACTGAGAGAGGAGCAGCACTGAGAGAGGAGCAGCCAGTAAAGGATTAAGTGAAACCCAGAGACCTTAACTGTAGGTAAACAATGAAAGATTGTTTTCACTGGTGGGTGAATTGGGAACTAGGGGATGGAAAACAATGATTCTCATTAGGAAACAAGGGGAAAGGTAGTAGGAAGGTTTTTGAATTGTGGGCTATTTGTGGAAATACTTTACCACATGTCGCTATTGAGATGGAGAATAAAAGCCCATTTAAAAGGGAATGGATATATATTTGTAAAGAGTGATATAGAGGGTTACAGGAGAGAGTACCAGCACAAGGGGCTGAATGGCCTTCTGTGTGTAATTTCTATAATTTTGTGAAAATTCTCCTTCATTGAGTTCGAGTTCTGTGGGTGGTTGGTACTGAGCTGAGTTTAGAACAATGTGCCCTGTGAGAACTGACCCAAATACTGAACCCATTGCCCTTTGTGTGATCTCTTGGGTTGGTTCAGGCTGGCCTATATTGCTGATTTGGTGTGAAGCTCATGATCAGCTCAGACTGAGGTTTCCAGTTCAGAATTATCACCTTCACACAGAGTCAGAGCCCAAAGCAGAGTCCAAGGAGATCGGGAGAAGCACTAAGAGACTGCATGTGTTTTGATGGCTATCACTTTCCCATCTGCAACAGTATACATGGTGTTTATGTCGATTTCAAGCGCTACCAAAAGGAATGTTCACCATTTTATGACCATTGCTGCTGGAGCTGTGAAGAGGACCTCAGAAATACATGGGAGACTTTCTGGCTCACTTTGTCAAGACTTCACTAACACACAAGCATCAATTATTCTGGACATTCTCTGAGAAAAAAGCATGTCCTGTGTTTTTCCATCTTACTGTTCACCTTATGTGAGTTATCAGGAGAACAGGAAACCTTGGTCATGGGGATTTTGCTAGGGGTGTCCCTTGGTCTTGAGGAAAAATGGAAGGAGGAGATGAGTCCAGGCAAAACAGCACCAACTGCTGGAGGGGAGAGGGTGTCATGAAAGCTAAACTTTACATGATGGTTATGTTTTGAAAAATACCTATCACTCAAAGTAAAACAAATTCTTGATAAACACCTCAGCTCAGAAGCATGCCCATGTGATCCTGTTCCCATGGGGAGAGAAATGCAAACAGAAACCCATTGAAGTGGGGTGGCAGTTTTAACACTTTCTCACATGCTTGGAGTGCAGGTGCACGCCTGACACGCCTTAGTGTAAAATGACGCGTGATGATGTCGGGCGTGTGTCCCGACATCATCGCGCACTCATGCAATATTTCATTCGGCAGGCAAGTGCTGGAGTCGGCTGCACGCCCATCGATAATTAAAAGATCTATTAAGGCCTTTAACAACCTCATTAGCTTGCAATTTACATTGTCAGTCCAACCTAACGGTTGGCGGGCAGGTGAAAAGGCCAAGCAGACTTTACATTTTTTAGGAAATCTCATCCACGTGTAATGACACATTTTCAAGTTCTGTCGAAGGGTCATGAGGACTCGAAACATCAACCCTTTTCTTCTCCGCCGATGCTGCCAGACCTGCTGAGTTTTTCCAGGTAATTCTCTTTTTGCATTAAATAAAAACTTTATTTCGGAATTAAAAACATGTCCCATCTCATGTGACAGAGGGGACATGTTTTATTAAATTTTTACTGACTTTATTAATTTTTTAAAAAAGCGCCTCGATCTCCCTGAGGCAGTGCCAGGCCCACACTCCCTCCTCCCCCTGCCTGCACAGGCAGCGCTCAGTGCTGGTGTTCATGATCCACGGAGGGTGGGCCTTAATTGGCCCGCCCGTGTGAAACCGCGGAGCAGAGCCGATTGTAGGCGGCGGTCGGCTGCCTGACCGCCCCCGCCAAGGGCAAAATTCTACCTACAGTATCTCATGGATAAAGCTGCTGTTTGAAATGCGGAGACAAAGAAATTATTGCTGTAGAGAAGCAGGGGAACTGTTTTCATGTTACTGACCAAGCAGGATGCTCTTGAGACTTTGGTTTCAATTGAAAAGAAAGGAACAGGACAGACGGAGCTCTGGAAGATTTAAGTAACGGACAGTCAGTAAGTTGTACCTTGCTGGTGGTAACTGTACCCAGGAAAACTTGGACTGAATGGAATGATTGTCGAAGGACACAAAGTCTAGTCCTGGCATGGCAGGGAGAAGTGAACCACTGCTGATCAGCTGGGAGAGACAATGGGACTGTTCCTGTAATGCTACCAATCGGTCAGAAGCAAGATATTGCTTAAAAGTGTTTCATAAGACATAATTTGGCTGTGTCAATTAGTGAATGTGAAACTTAACCTGTTTCTTTAGTTTGTTGTATTAATTGCCTGTTAATTAAAATTTGATCTATGCTGATTTTAGTTTGTTTGTTGCAGTAAAAGACAAACTGGTGGAGAATATTTCACTTTTTATTTCTGTTGATCATTTAAGAAATTCATTTTTTAATAAGTTATCACTATCAACAGGGGTGATAACAAGGACAAAGAAGGCTCAAGACTCATAGTGAGTTGCTGCATGCTCCACAACCTGATATCATAAGAGGCCTGCCATTACCAGCAGCACTCATGCCGAAGGGTCAAAGTCAGGAGCCACACGAGGTGAAGATTGAGGTGGAGAGAGGGAAAGAACAACGAAGCGATGTCCTATTCCCCCACAGGTACAGGACACCCCTCCTCCTTTGAATCTCCTCCACCAGGACCTCCTGTGGGGCATCTGAAAACCTGTGCTACTGAGTGGCAGCCAGCACATAAACTGTTACATATACCACGAAAATTGTGTCCAATTTGAGCTTGAGTGCTAAATGTGAAGCTGACTGTTTCAGCGCTCCAGGCAAGTGTAAAACATAAAAATCACTAATTAGTACCCAAATTGGTTACTCAAACCAGACTTTTAAACAGAGTTCTCTTATACTCAGAGCACATACTTAGAGTCTGTTTTTACATTTTCACCAAAGTAACAACTTCTTCTTTCAGCTTCTCCCATTTTAAATGGGGTCACCCAATTCTGATTGATCACCCATCTCATCCTGTCAGTCATCTACTCCTCTT
The DNA here is from genome assembly GCF_017639515.1 of Carcharodon carcharias. Lineage (NCBI taxonomy): Eukaryota > Metazoa > Chordata > Chondrichthyes > Lamniformes > Lamnidae > Carcharodon > Carcharodon carcharias. Next base: position 109,860,473 of record NC_054476.1, on the reverse strand, counting down.
CCAATCCTGCTGTGGTTAAGTCTCTTGCCACCACATCTTTCCATCTGGCCTTCAATTTTCCACTTTCCCTTCATCCTGACAATCCCATCACATCCCTCATCACATTTCCTCTCTCTCTCCACAACAGATACCCATACCATTTCAATCTCTTCCTGGCTATTTTCTTTGATGCTCCCACAATCTTTACTGACCCCTGATGTGCTGGTTCCTGATTTTGTTCTTCCTCATTACTCCACACATCCATCTTAGCATCTGCTTCTCATTGATATCCAGTTGTTGTTCCCCTCTTCTTGATGTTGCTCAAGTTTTCTGCACCATATAAGAAGGCTGGTCTCACAAGTGTCTTGTAGACTCTTCCATTCAGTTTCAGCAATACTTTTCTATCACAAAACACTTCATGAACTTCTTCCAATTACACAACCAGAGCTAATCTGTTGCTTAATTTCCATTTCCATGCTTCCATTTCCTGTCACCACCAACCCCAGGTACTTGAAACATCACTTTCTCCAAGCCTTCACCCATAATCTTTACACTTTCACTCTGATCCTCTTCCCAAGGCTCAAACTAACAGTCCATAAATTAGGTCTTTGGTCTACTGATCTTTCACCAAAATAACTCACCCAAGGATTTAAAGAAACAAAATACAAGTTAGAGGAAAGAAGCAGCTCTCACTCACACTACTGCAGCAGTTTTTACAGTTGTCTGAGGAGCCCAGATCCCTAACACCCACTGAAACCTAATGTCCCATGTGCAAAGAGAAAAGCAAGATGATGGAATCAGTTTAACCAATCACTGAGCTTTTAGCTTGCTGCCACTTACAGTGAAAGTTCCAGAAACCCCAGAACAACCCAATCATTCTCGGGTGAATTAATATAATCACTTATTCAACAGTGAAGATGTATGACTGGGGTGTCGCTCCCTTACCTGCAGAGGACGCGGTGCTTGGAGTTTCTGAATGCAAAGTCTGCAGGAAGTTTTCTAGTGGGATGTGCGCGAGAGGTTCCGGCACTTGGAGTTCCTTCGGTTTGACGTGTGAGACTGTGACAGCAGAATCAGGATTAATACATATCTTATCTGGGCCTTGAGTAACACCTGAGGCAGAGAAGATAGCATGAATTTAGTGTATTTATTGGGCTTCTGTGCTTAGCCAACCTTAAGGAATGCTTCTAATGCACTTTAAACTCATCCCTGAGATTTACTATTCATCCTCAGCTTGGAACCTACATTTGATGGAATAGATACAGAGATGTCGGGCTGAATTTCACCTATTCCACAGAGGTGGGAGCGGGAGTAAAAGCGGGTTGCCTCTGAGCAATCTTGCCAGTGGAGTGCGTGGGGCAGAGGCTACCCGCCTGGCAGCAGTGGGTAGCCAATTGGGCCCATTATTGGGCCAGTAAGGGGAGAGGTGCCACGGTGTTCTGCCTGATAGTGGCCAAGCCCCTCAGCGAGGCAGGAGCCTGTCACTTAACTTGAGGCGGCCTCCCGAAGGCATGCTGGAGGGGCCATCAAGGCCTCCTCCCCATCACCCCAGTACAGACCTGCTGGGATGTAACAGCCACAGATAGGATGGAGCTAATGAAGATCTTGAAATTTTTCAGCTGATCAGATAGTGCCAACATGAATTTGTGAAGAGTAGGTCACTTCTGACCCATCAAATTGAATTTTCTGAAGAGGTGAGTAAAATAATGGCCAGGGAATGTCTATGGATGTTATTTATTGAACTTCCAGAAGACATTTGATAAAATTCCTCATAAGAGACTGTCAGCTAAAGTTGAATCTCATGAAGTCCTTGGCCTGGTTAAGAAATTACTGAGTTATAGGAGACAGAAAGTAGGGATAATGCACAGGTAGTTTAATTGGCAGGATGTGACTATTGGTGCCCCATACAGATTTGCTTCATGCCTCAGATATTCACATATTTAGTAATGACCTAGAGCATGAGATAGAAAGCCATGTATCCAAATTTGCCAATGGCACAAAGATAGGCAGCATTGTAAGCAGTGTAGATGGAAGCATAAATTTACAAAAATATATTAAGTGAATGGCAAAACTGTGGCAAATAGATTCTAATGGATACAAATATGAGATCATCTATTTTGGACTTAAAATCTATATAAATGTTGACAAGCTAGAAACAGTGGAGGCCCTAAAGAGACTTGGGACTCCAGGTATACAGATCATTAAAATGTTATGATCAGGTACAGAACATAATTTAAAAGGCTAATGGAATGCTGGCCTTTATATCTAGAGGATTAGAATACAATGGGGTAGATGTCACACTTCAGCTATACAAAGCCCTGGTTAGAGCACAACTGGAGTTACCGTGCGCAGTTCTGGGCTCCACACCTCATGAAGGATATATTGGCCTTGCAGTGAGTGCAGTGAAAATTTACCAGAAAGATACCTGGTCTCCAAAGGTTAAATGATAAGGATTACACCTACGAGCATTGTATTCCCTGGAATTTATATGGTTAAGGGAGAGTTAATTGAAGATATTAGGGGGCGAACAGATAGGGTAGATAGAGAGAAACTATTTCCAATGTTATGGAAGCACAGCAGAACACCACAAACTTTCAACCCAATCTGGAGTGTACTGATGGGCTCCCCCCCGAGCAGTCAAGGCAAAGGAGCCATTACAGAAATTTAAACATTTACCAGAGGAGATGGAGGCTCCGCAAACATCCTGAATCTCAATGACGGGAGAGCCCAGCATGTCAATGCAAAAGATAAAACAGGCGTTTTCAACCATCTTCAGCCAGAAATGCTGAGTAAATGATCCATCTTGGCTTCCTCCTGAGGACCCCAGTATCACAGATGTCAGTCTTCAGCCAATTTGATTCACTCAATGTGATATCAAGAAATGCTGAACACAACGCAAAGCCCAGGGGCCCTGACAACATCCTGGCAATAGTACTGAAGACTTGGGCAAGATTTCCCCACAGGTTTTCAGGACCCCAAATTTAGAACCAAATGGGGTTCACAAGCCCACATTTGCCAGGAGCCAGACCCAGGCAGCCTCCTAATTGGTAGTCTTTGAGCTCATCATCCCATTAAGGATGGTGGGTGTGCTCCAAATGCTGTTCCTCATAACAGGAGATTTCTATAGTGGACATGCTATCTACCAGGCCAGCTTTATGTCCAGGAAATACTTGGAAATCTACCTCCACATTTTACATTCCCAATCCTCACTATCCGGTCATGGAGTATTAACAAATCCCAATCCATGGAGCTCTCTGAATCCATTCTGACAGAAATTCTTCCACTGAACAGAAAATAGAGCCAGTTTCACTAGAGGACAGGAAGAGGAGCCACAGACACTTACCATCTGACAGGAAGTCACAGCTGCAAGGAGGAACTGAAGGCAATTCCCTACTGGGCATGCTCACTGCACGTGGACAGGATATCAGCTCCAAGTCCTCTTCACTATCTCTGCAAAGGAATGGAGGCAAAACTCAGACAGGATGGAAAAGTTGGATTTATATAAACTCGCTTTTGCATGAAGGAGTAGCTGTTTGGTTTAAGACTTAACATGAATTCTTTGAACAAACAATGGGAAACTGCAATAAGCTGGAAGATGCTGGCCTAGATTTGAGTGTTGGAAACAGTAGGAAGATTGGACACTCAGTCCCTGGCACATTTTGATTTACCTTCTCCACCGGTACTGCCATGGCTTGACCCTTCCACGCCCCCCATGTACACATGTCGATAGGGAGGGGAAGCCCACTCCCCTCCTCTTTGCCACTCTTGCTATAGGCTGCCAGGGTCCCCAAGAGGAAACCTGACAGGGGTCCCCAAAATTGTGGTGTGATGACCCTGAATTGAGGCAGAGGGCCTAGGATTGATTTCCAGTATAGCTCCAAACACCTACATACCTCTGAACTCTTGGGCCAGGGCCCGCAAATGCCTGGGCAAATTGCTCCTTCCAGCCATATCTGACCCTTTAAGTGCCCCAACTCCGTGTCACACCCCCTGGAATTTCTGGGGGCCCCCGTTGGCAGCCTCCCACTTGCTGCCAAGTGCTCACCATGATCCTTGATCCTGTAAACTGGGTTGGAGTCATAGCAGGGTGGCAGATGGATGCCCTGCCCAAGCCTGTCAAGGCTGGATGAGGAAACACCAGCCTAGTGTTATTGGAAATACTGTACAATCTTACAAAAAATTAATTACCTGCTAAAACATATTAATAAAGCACATCACAGAAACTCAGACATATTTAGAGTAACAATAAATCAGCAAAAACATCAGCAAATGAAAATGTTTAGTTCCACTGCAGTGGTGAACTACTCAACTGGGGAAGCCAGTCACAGTCTGGGACCTGGTGTTCTCACCAGGGGGAGATGAGAGTCTCTTTGCTGCAATTAGCCTCTCACCAATACAATGCATGTATGTATGAGAATCACCATCAGAACCATCAAACTCCTTTTCAGGTTTCTGTCTTTCTTTCCTGAAAGTGCTACTCTTGCCAGACTATAGCTCCCTCGTACCTCACCCACCAGCAGAATATTCAACCACAGAGGCATCAAAATAAGTAACATCTCATAAATATGGATGAGGAATTCCATTCATCCATCTAGAAAGTTGCTACAGTCTCTCCCGTCCAATTGTTTCTTCAATAATTCGAGGGTTTCTGGCCTCAGTGCCCAAGGACCCAGTGTTCCACTCAGATCTATTCCTTCCATTGATCACTCTCTTTGAGAAAATAACTTCTTGACCTCAGTCTTACATTTGCTGTTCTTGAGTCTGTATTGCCTCTTCCTACTTTCATGATTTAGTTTAAATTTAATTTTCAATATCTCTTTTTCCATGCCATTAACTATTTACACATCAATCTCAGCTGACCTCTCATTCACCTTCTTTCAAGGCCAACTAGCCCAAGTTTCTATATTCTTTTCTCATACTCAGTTCCCTGGCACTAGGGGAGTGAACTTCAACTTCATGGGCAGAAATTTCCACTTGGCGGGCACGTGCTGGACCTGCTCGAGCGTGAAATAACATGCGTTGACGTCGGCCAAGCGTGCCGATGTTAGCGCGCAATAGTGCGATCGGCGAGCGAGTGCTGGAGCCAGCAGCACGTCTGCCTACAATTAAAAGGCCTGTTAAGGCCATTAAGTAATCAATTAAATTAAAATTTTCGCTGCCTGTCCAACGTAACAGTTAGTGGGTAGGCGAAAAGGCCAAGTGGCCTTTGCATTTTTTTGGAAATCTCATCCACAGGCAGGATGAGGTTTCCAAAGGCAAACAAAAATAAAATAAAAACTTTAATTTTTCATTAATAACATGTCCCTGCTCATGTGATAGAGTCACATGAGGGGACACATTTCATTACATTTTTATTTTTTTAATTTTAATTTTTAATATCTCTTCATCTCCCTGAGGCAGCTCCATGCCTCATGGAGATTATGAAGGACTCACCCGTGCGCATGTGCGAAGTTCATGCTCAGCCCGCTTGCCCTCCTCCCCCCCCCCCCCCCGCTCGCTCAGGCAGCGCTGCCGCTGTGTTTCACACTGGGTGGTCTTAATTTGCCCACCAGCGTGAAATCGTGGTCCAGTGCCGATCACGGGCGGTGGTCAGGTTCCTGACTGCCCCCGCCCACCCACACTGAGCACCCCTGCCAAGGGCAAAATTCTGTCCCATGTGTGATGTCAGGGGATGGATGTAGCAGGCAACTGTGAATTGTCCATTTTTTTTTATCCCTGCAACAAAAAGGGAATTGGACAAGATATCACAGACAGCTGGATCACCCCAAAACTGCCTCTAGCTCTTTGATATATCTCTCTTGTGGCTCAGTGTTCAGAGTGGGTAGAGCAGTGTACAGATTAGTTGTGAGTTCAAATCCCCCCATGTCAAGTTGTGAAACGGAATTCATTAAATCTGGTTATTTATAGACTGACACCAGAAAAGTGAGGACCCGACTTCTGCCATTGACTCCAAGGAACAGGAAATTGCTGGGATCTTAGGATGGCAGAATTTGTGCTCCCACCAATACCACTCCATCTTGTTGTTGCTTTTCAGCAAGCCAGAGCAGAGTGCTGCTGTCCGTGCTCAGTCTAAAACCAGCCTTCCACCTGACATGTTGCAGCCACTGGAGTAACACAGTGTAGGAACACAAGGAGAGGCAAAGACACATAGAAGATAGGGGAATTAGTTTTATTTAGTGTACATAATAATATTATTGATTTGATCATTTTTGGGGATTTGTATTTGGTGTAGTTTTTATGTTTGCAATCAAATAAAGGAAAACAAATCAATGTTGAGAGATGTGATGGGGACTATAAAAGGAAAGGTAAGGAGTGAGTCTGCTGGCGAATGGGGAGTTGGAGTTGTGGTTAGTGGAAATGGCTCTCAGTCCCTGATTTCTGAGTTCAGCTAGAAAGGGGCACTCTTGGTTGCTGCCTCCTTTTCTTTCTCCTCTTCCTCCTCATTGTTTTTGTGCTCCTCTTCCTAAGTTTGTTTTGATGGCCAGGTTATGTAGCATACAGCAGAAACAAATCTCGATATCTGCTCAGGGTTTTACAGCAGGGCTCCTCGCAAATAATCCAGGCACTGGAAGCATCATTTAAGGATATCAATTGTTGTTTGATGATGTTCTTTGTGGCAGCATGGATCTTATTATACTCCTGCTGTATATGGTTTCCTCAGCAGAATAAGCCATTTTTTGAGAGGATAACTCTTTACACAAAATTACATAGAAAGTACAGCACAGAAACAGGCCATTCAGCCCAACTGGACTGTGCTGGTGTTTATGCTCCACATGAACTTCCTCATCTAGCTTTCTTCATCTAATTCCATCTGTGTATCCTTCTATTACTTTCCCCATTCCCCTAAATGCATTTATATTATTCACCTCAATCACTCCTGGTGGTACTGACTTCCCCATTCTAATCACTCTCTGGATAAAGAAGTTTCTAACAAATTTCCTGTTAATTTACTGGTGACGATCTTATATTTAAGGCACCTAGTTCTGGTCTTCCTCACCAGTGAAAACATCTTTATTTCCAGCCCATCAGTCACTTTCATAATCTTAAAGACCCCTATCTAGCCACGCCTCAGCCTTCTTTTTTCTAGAGTAATGTGCCCCAGCCTATTCAGTCTTTCCTGATGGTTGTAATCTCTCTGTTCTGGTATCATCCATGTAAATCTATTTTGAATCTTCTCCAGTATAGACTAGAACTGTGTACAGTAACAATAGTCTAACTAAAGTTTTAAAAAGGTTTACCATAACTTCTCTGCTTTTCAATTCTGTCCTTTTTGAATTGAAGCTCTGTGCTTTATTTCTTTGGCCTTATTAACTTTTGTCACTCCTTTTTGTGATTTACATATCAGTACCCCCAAAACCCTTTGCTCCTCTACCCCATTTCAAAAAAGTTTTTTTCTACGGGGTATGCAGACTCCTTATTCTTCCTAACAAAATGTACCACCGTACATTTACTAAATGGAAATTAATTTATCAAATAAAGGTAATACTGAAAATTTATTATGGTCTTCTTGTTGCCGACCTTCTGGCCTTTAACTGGGTGCAGAGAATTGATACAGAATGAAGGAGTCATGACTGCTGCCAGTAGAGCTTACACAAACCTGTATGACATGTTGCCTGTGGTCACAAACCGGCTGAGCATTGAGGGGATGGAATCCCTTCTGATGGATGAATGTTGCAGCATGCCATCCTGCCCCCAGGGTGCCATCAAATTCCAGACAGGATGTCTGGATCATTCATCCAGGTCTCAGGATTACTAAAACAAAAACAGAATTACCTGGAAAAACTCAGCAGGTCTGGCAGCATCGGCAAAGAAGAAAAAAGTTGACGTTTCAAGTCCTCATGACCCTTCAACAGAACAGCACTTGAGAGAAAGAGAAAATGTTTCTTTTTGAGGCGTCGGATGAGACGAAGAATAAAATGAGACTGGGGGCACGCGCAGCTTTGTAAAAGGATACGGCGGTGCTGCTGGAGGGAGAGGTCGAGTGTGTTCATATGGCGGTGCATGGCACTGAGTGTGGATCTCAGGATGCGACGGGAACAGCAGTCCGAGAAACGTTTTATGTCCCGAAAGTACCTGTAATCCTGGGTGGGTTCGAAACATGAGGGATGGAATTTCAGTTGAAATCCACGTGGGGTAATTTGGAGACGGAGACAGTCACTGAGAAAGGAGATATGGCTGTGAAAGCGGGTTTTAGTAAACACCTTGTCAAGCACCAGGAGAGAACTGGAAAGCAATGAAGGTGAACAAGGCAAAAGAGAGATACCGAAATCTTGTCGCAGAGACGAACAGAACTTCTTCAAGGAGGTAGGCATTTCTTGAAGAGCAGTGGCAGTCAATTAAACACAGAGATAAAACCAAAAAACTGCGGATGCTGGAAATCCAAAACAAAAACAGAATTACCTGGAAAAACTCAGCAGGTCTGGCAGCATCGGTGGAGAAGAAAAGAGTTGATGTTTCGAGTCCTCATTTATCTCAGGATTACTAGTTCAGCAATATAGCCACCATGTTAGCTTTCTCTCTATCAATCGGGGAGGAGAACTAAATGTTTATCCTGATGTATAGAGCCTTGGTAACCTCTTGTATACTGCAGTGCACTGTGAACTGTGATATACAAGATTATGACGAGTGGTAATGACTTGGAACTTGCTGCCCACAAAGGTGGTAGAAGCAGAAACAAGCAATAATTTCAGAAGGAAATTGGATGAGCACTTGAAGGAAATAAACCTGCAAGGCAACAGGAATAGAGCGGGGGAATAGGACTGACTGGATTGCTCCGTGGTGAGTTGGTGAATGGGTGAGATGGTAGGTGGATAAGGTGGTGGGTGGGTGAGGCGGGTGTTCAGGCAGAGCAGTCAGGACTGGGGGGGATGTCAGGTCTGATCGAGTGGTTGTGGGTAGTCGGGTCAGGAGGGCAGTTGAGGGGGGAGTTGTCATGTGGTCGGTAGTGGGTGTAGTTGGGTCTGGTCAGGTCAGAGATTACCTCGGGTTGGGGTTGGGGGTGTTGTCAAGTCAGGGATTGCTGGGTGAGAGGGGGTTTTCATGTCAGATAGAGGAATAGTCGGGTCAGGGGATAATCGATTCAGGGGCATGGTCGGGTGGTCGGAATAGGTGCCCATCGGAATTTTAAACTTCACAGGCTATTCCCATGTAGATCCACTCGTCAGGACTTCCACTGGGTCCCAACGCACATTTTCAGTTGTATGTCTATTCTCCGATGACCCAGACACCAAAAGGGTTTGGTCCAACAGCTCTATTTTGCTGCAGTCTAAAAGGAACCCATGACCTAAACATTGAGGTGACCTTGACACAGGCAATGCTGTTCATGCCCTGGTTTGAGGCTGCAATTGTGGTTGTATTCGGTGACGTAGCTCAGTGACAAATCTCTGAGTCAAGTGAAGGCTTCTTACTGATGATGAGGTAGAAGAAGTGGGCCCTGAAGACCCTCTCTGGAAATGGTGTCCTGCCGTGTACCCTTCTCCTCCCGCTCCTCCCACTTCTGGCAGCTTGTCCTGTTCTGAAATGTCATACTTCATGATCCGAATAGTGCTCTATTTTATGAAAGGATCCATCCTCTGCCATTTCCACCAACTCCAGCATGATGCCACCACCAAGCACATCTTCCCTTCAACCCCCCTGGTGGCATTCTGTAGGGACCGTTCCCTCCGGGACACCCTGGTCCATTCCTCCATCACCCCCTACACCTCAACCCCCTTCCATGGCACCTTCCCATGCAACCATAGAAGGTGCAACATGTGCCCCTTTACTTCCCCCTTCCTGACCGTCCAAGGGCCCAAACACTCCTTTCAAGTGAAGCAACATTTCACTTGCACTTCCCTCAATTTAGGCTACTGCATTCGTTGCTCCCGATGCGGTCTCCTCTACATTGGAGAGACCAAACGCAGACTGGGTGACCACTTTGTGCAAGCATGACCCAGACCTTCCTGTCACTTGCCATTTCAACACATCACCCTGCTCTCGTGCCCACATGTGCATCCTTGGCCTGCTGTAGTGTTCCAGTGAAGCTCAATGCAAACTGGAGGAACTGCACCTCATCTTCCGACCAGGCACTTTACAGCCTTCCAGACTGAATATTGAGTTCAAAAACTTCAGATCATGAGCTCTGTCCTCCATCCTTACCCCCTTTTTGATCCCCTTTTTTCAAATAATTATTATATATATTAATATATATTTTTTCTTTACCCACCTATTTCTATTATTATTTTAAAAATTTATTTCCATCAATTGTTTTATCTCCCCCTTTTAGCCTATTTCAATCCCCTCCCTCCCAGCCCACTCCTACTTGGGCCATCTGTCACTTACTCATTCTGCTTTCTACCCTTAATGTCACCATAAGCACATCCTTCAGCTAATATCATCGCCGTCAACACCCCTTTGACCTTTTGTTTATGACATCTTTGGCAATCTCTCCTTTGCCTCCACCTATCACTGGGCCTCCATCAGCTCCACCTGTCCCACAACCCCTTAAACAGCTTATATTTCACCTCATTTCTGTTTCTCTTTAGCTCTGATGAAGAGTCATTCGGACTTGAAACATTAACTCTGTCTTCCTCTCCACAGATGCTGTCAGACCTGCTGAGACTTTCCAGCAATTTTTGTTTTTGCTGTATTCCAAGAGGTAGCCCGACCAGGCCACCTATGTTTGGATACAGATAATGTGTGAAAGTTGTGACATTTCCACTACTGCATGGCAGCTAGAATTATAGAAAGGTACAGCACAGAATGAGGCCATTCATGTGTCTACCAGCTCTCTGCAAGAGGTTAGGAGTGTCTAGCAAGTGGGCATATTGGGAGAGGACTTGTAGGAGGTCCAGATGTTTCCCTTCTCCTGAGAGGCACCACCATCATTCATGCCCATTTCAGTCATGCCATGCTACTGGGCACTGCTTCATAGAATCACAGAATTGTTACAGTGTCTCTACAGGCCATTCGGACCATTGCGTCTGCACCAGCTCTCTGAGTATTTTAAGCTAGTGCCAATCTCCTGCCTTTTCCTCATAACTCTGCACATTTTTTCTATTTAAATAATCATTTAATGCCCTCTTGAGTGTGTCATGAAGAGATATTAATGTGTATAATGATATTGGAAATTATTTTTAAATTGGACTTGTAGTTAGGTCTGTGTGTGTAGTTTAGTTAGATTAAAGCCAGCTAGTCTGGATGCTTTGATGTATAGTAGTTTGAGATGTTAATTAGATAAACGGAAGGCTAGAGGTAAAGAGCACATTTGCATTTGTTGAATAAACTATTCAAAAGAAGGGAGTAAAACCTTACACCCAGTTAGGAAGCACCAAGCTAAAAGCAAAAAACTGCGGATGCTGGAAATCCAAAACAAAAGTAAAAATACCTGGAAAAACTCAGCAGGTCTGACAGCATCTGCGGAGAGGAACACGGTTAACGTTTCGAGTCCGTATGACTCTTCAACTGAACTAAGGAAAAATAGAAAATAGGTGAAATATAAGCTGGTTTAAGGGGGGGTGGGACAGGTAGAGCTGGATAGAGGGCCAGTGATAGGTGAGATAGCCAAAAGATGTCATAGACAAAAGGACAAAGAGGTGTTGATGGTGGTGTTATTATCTAAGGAATGTGCAGATAGGTGAAATTAAGGGTAGAAAGCAGGATGAGCAAGGTACAGATAACCCTAGTGGGGGTGGGGTGGGGGGAAGGGATCGGAATAGGCTAAAAGGTAGAGATAAAACAATGGTTGGAAATACATTTAAAAATAATGGAAATAGGTGGGAAAAGAAAAATCTATATAAGTTATTGGAAAAAAGGAGGATCGGAAAGGGGGTGGGGATGGAGGAGAAAGTTCATGATCTAAAATTGTTGAACTCAATATTCAGTCCAGAAGGCTGTAAAGTACCTAGTCGGAAGATGAGTTGCTGTTCCTCCAGTTTGCGTTGAACTTCACTGGAACAATGCAGCAGGCCAAGGATGGACATGTAGGCATGAGAGCAGGGCGGAGTGTTGAAATGGCAAGCGACAGGGAGATCTGGGTCATGCTTGCGGACAGACCGAAGGTGTTCCACAAAGCGGTCATCCAGTCTGCGTTTGGTCTCTCCAATGTAGAGGAAACCACATTGGGAGCAGCAAATGCAGTAGACTAAATTAAGGGAAGTGCAAGTGAAATGCTGCTTCACTTGAAAGGAGTGTTTGGGCCCTTGGACAGTGAGGAGAGGGGAAGTAAAGGGGGCAGGTGTTGCACCTTCTGTGGTTGGATGGGAAGGTGCCGTGGGAGGGGGTTGAGGTGTAGGGGGTGATGGAGGAGTGGACCAGGGTGTCTCGGAGGGAATGATCCCTGCAGAATGCCGCCAGGTCGGGGTGAGGGGAAGATGTGTTTGGTGGTGGCATCATGCTGGAGTTGGCGGAAATGGCAGAGGATGATCCTTTGAATGTGGAGGCTGGTGGGGTGATAAGTGAGGACAAGGGGGACGCTATCATGGTTCTGGGAGGGAGAGGAAGGTGTGAGGGTGGATGTGCGGGAGATGGGCCGGACACGGTTGAGGGCCCTGTCAACCACCGTGGGTGGAAAACCTCGGTCAAGGAAAAAGGAAGACATGTCAGAGGAACTGTTTTTGAAAGTGGCATTATCAGAATAAGTGCGACAGAGGTGAAGAAAATGAGAGAATGGGATGGAGTCCTTACAGGAAGCGGGGTGTGAGGAGCTGTAGTCGAGGTAGCTGTGGGAGTCGGTAGGCTTGGTGGATAGTCTATCACCAGAAATTGAGACAGAGAGGTCAAGGAAGGGAAGGGAAGTGTCAGAAATGGACCATGTGAAAATGATGAAGGGGAGGAAATTAGAAGCAAAATTAATAAATTTTTCCAGGTCCAGATGAAGCATGAAGCAGCAATGAAGCAATCATCGATGTACCGGAGAAAGAGTTGTGGGAGGGGGCCAGTGTAGGACTGGAACAAGGAATGTTCCACATACCCCACAAAAAGACAGGCATAACTGGGACCCATGCGGATACCCACAGCCAAACCTTTTATTTGGAGGATGTGAGAGGAGTTTAAGGAGAAATTGTTCAGCGTGAGAACAAGTTCAGCCAGACGGAGGAGGGTAGTGGTGGATGGGGATTGTTTGGGCCTCTGTTCGAGGAAGAAACGGGGAGCGATCAGACCATCCCAGTGGGTGATGGGGGTGTAGAGCGATTGGACGTCCATGATGAAGAGGAGGTGGTTGGGGCCAGGCAACTGAAAATTGTTGATATGATGTAGGGTGTCAGAGGAATCGTGGATGTAAGTGGGAAGGGACTGGACAAGGGGAGAGAGAATGAAGTCAAGATAGCAAGAAATGAGTTCCGTGGGTCAGGAACAAGCTGACATGATTGGTCTGCCGGGACAGTCCTGTTTGTGGATTTTGGGTAGGAAGTAGAAGAGGACCGTCCGAGGTTGGGGGACTATGAGGTTGGAAGCTGTGGAAGGAAGATCTCCAGAAGAGATGAGGTCAGTAACAGTTCTGGAAACGATGGCTTGATGTTCAGTGGTGGGTCATGGTCCAGGGGGAGGTAGGAGGAAGTGTCTGCGAGTTAGTGGTGCCAGAGGTCAGTGTGCCAGACAACAACAGCACCACCCTTGTCAGCGGGTTTGATGACAATGTCAGGGTTGGACCTGAGAGAATGGAGTGCAGCAAGTTCAGAGAGAGACAAGTTAGTGTGGGTGAGAGGAGCGGAGAAATTGAGACGACTGATGTCACGCTGACAATGAAAAGATCAAGAGAAGGTAAGAGTCCAGAGGGAGGGGTCCAGGTGGAGGGAGAATATTGGAGGCGGGTAAAAGGATCCGTTGAACAGGGAGAGGCCTCCTGCCCAAAGAAGTGAGCATGGAGACAAAGGCAGCGGAAGAAGAGTTCCGCTTTGTGCCGAGCCCAAAATCAATTGAGATGAGGGCGCAACGGTATGAAACTGAGGAAGCACCAAGCAATGTGTTTATATTACTAATAAAATTGGTACTTTGAAATGGGTTTTATTGCTAGAAGAGGTGGAGTTCAAAGACCTAGTGATACAATGAGAATTTACATTCAAAGGGAAGGCTAGGTATAAACAGAAAGGAATTTTGTATGTGCAGGTAGAGGCATGTAGGATCTAAGCAGCCTGTAAGCCCTACAACCATGTCTGCAGAGGTATTGGAGTTATCAACATACACCATGTTGCACTCTGAGGTACTTCAAAACAATTACAATACAATTAGTATTCAGTGCATACATTTATTGTGAGCCATACAGCCTGAGGGGCTCTAAACAGTTTCCAGCCCCTCGGTGCACTATGGCAGAAAGGTCTTAGACAGCAACCTTTCCCCATTGGGCCTTTGCAGTGGCTGCCCCAAGCTTTAGTGTGTCCCTCAGCACATAGTACTGGACCTTGGAATGTGCCAGTCTGCAACACTCAGTTGGGGACAATTCTTTGCACTGGAAGACCAACAAGTTTTGAGCAGACCAAAGAGCGTCTTTCACCGAGTTGATGATCCTCCAGCTGCAGTTGATGTTTGTTTCGATGTATATCCCTGGGAACAACCCGTAGAGCACAGAGTCCTGTGTTGTCTGTAATGACCATATTGAAGTTTTCGTAATGTTCATTGATTGCACCTCGTGATCCATGTGTAAAAGTTGAATCTGATTGCATTTTTTTGTGATGGTGATTTAGAAATGTTTTGTTATTGTCTTCCAGATATTTAATGAACAAAGTATTTTACAAAAAAAAACTATGTCTGCAAAGGAACCAAATTGCAAAGGATCTCATTTTGAATTTGTAAGGTTAAATGTGCTTTGCTTGGTGTCTGTTCAAAATCTGTGGGTTATTGTTGCCTTGGTGAAGATTTACCTGGGAGTGATTAATCTGGGGATTTGTTTAAAAGTTATTATGGCAGTAATTTGTAGACATGTGTACTTGTTTAAGCTATTGTTAAATTAATAAATGTTTTATTTAATTTTATATAAAAAAAACCTCGAGGCTTGGTAGTTTCATTTCTGAATTCAGAGCTGCATTTCAAACATATCAGTTGAAAATATAGGTAATGACAGTTGTTCAAGTTTCCCTCTGGGATTTAAACAACTCAGCCTTTACCAACTGCTGTCATACCAAATGCCTCAATTGAACCTGCCTCCACCACATTTCCAGGCAGTGCATTCCAAACTCTAACTACTCGCTGTGTGAAAACGTTTTTTCTCACCTTGCCTTTGCTTCTTTTGCAAAACACTAAAACTGTGCTCTCTGGTTCTCGATCCATTTAAGAGCAGGAACAGTTTCTCCCTATCTACTCTGTCCATACCCTTCATGATTTTGAAAACTTCTATCAAGTCTCTTCTTAGCCTTCTCCTCTCCAAGGAAAACAGTCCCAACTTTTCCAACCTTTCCTCATAACTGAAGTGTCTCATCCCTGGAACCATTTTCGTAAACCTCTTCTGCATTCTCTCTAATAAGCATTCACATCCTTCCTATAGTATGGCACCCAGAACTGTACACAATACTCCAGCTGAGGTCTAAACAGCGTCTTATATAACCTCCCAGCTCTTGTACTCTATACCCCTATTAATGAAGCTTAGAATACTGTATGCTTTAGTAACAGCTCTCTCTACCTGTCCTGCCATCTTTAAAGGCGAGAATTTTTAGTTCGGTGGGTAGGTGCACGCCTGTCCCAACCGAGCGTGAAATGATGCGCAATGATGTTGGCTGAACATGCCGACGTCAATGCGCAACCACGCGATAGTTTGGTAGGTGGGTGTGTGCCGGAGCCGGCAGCGCGCCCACCAGCAATTAAAAGGCCTGTTATATCCATTAAGTTATCAACTGACATTAATTTTTCACTGCCAGTTCAACCAACCGGTTGGTGGGCAAGCAAAAAGGCCTTGCAGCCTTTGCATTTTTTGGAAACCTCATCCATGGGCAGGATGAGGTTTCTGAAAGCAAATACAAAAGAGATTAAAACCTTATTTTTTTAATTGAAAGCAGTCCCTGCTCATGTGACAGAGTCACATGTGGGGACATGTTTCATTACATTTTTCTGCTCTTTATTATTTTTCAAAAATATCTCTTCATCTCCCTGAGGCAGCTCCATGCATGTGTAAAGTTCACGCTAGGCTTGCTCACCCTCCTCCTGCCACCTGCACTGGCAGCGCTCAGCGCATCTTGCATTTCACACTGGGTGGGCCCACCACCATGAAATCACAGTGCACTGTCGGCTTCTCGACCGCCCCTACCGATCTCACACACCAAGGGCAAAATTCTGCTCAATGACGTATGTACAGATACACCCAGGTCTCTCTGGACCTGCACTCTCTTTAGAATAGTATCCTTTAGTTTATACTTTCTCTCCATGCTCTTTGTACCAAGGTGTATCACCTCACACTTCTCCGCATTGAACTTTATCTGCCACCTATCTGCCCACTCTACCAGTGTGTCAATGTCCTTTTGAAGCTCTACACTATCCTCCTCACAGTTTGCAATTCTCCCAAGTTTTGTGTCATCCGCAAACTTTGAAATTGTCCCCTGCACACCAAGATCTAGATCATTTATATATATCAGGAAAAGCAGGGGTCCCAATACTGACCCCTGGGGAACTCCACTACAAACCCTCTTCTAGCCCAAAAAATACCCATTAACCATTACTCTGTTTCCTATCTCTCAGCCTACTTTGTATCCATGTTGCTACTGTCCCTTTTATTCCATGACCTATAACGTCCCTCACAAGTCTGTTGTGTAGCACTGTATTGAATGCCTTTTGGAAGCCCACAACCACCACATCAACGGCCTTGCCCTCATCAACCATCCCTGTTATCTCTTTAAAAGACTCCAGCAAGTTAGTTAGACACGATTTTCCTTTAACAAATCTATGCTGCTTCTTCTGAATTAATCCGCATTTTCCATGTGACTATTAATTCTACCCCGAATAATTGTTTCTAGAAGTTTCCCCACCACCAAAGTTAAACTGACTGGTCTGTAATTGAGGGAAGATCTTTACAACCTTTTTTGTACAAGGGCGTAATGTTTGTAATTCTTTATTCCTCTGGCATCTCCCCCGAATCCAGGGAACATTGAAAGATTATTGCCAGTGCCTCTGCAATTTCCACTCTCACTTCCTTCAATATTCTTGGATGCATCTCATCCGGTCCCGGTGCCTTATCAACTTTAAGTACTGACAGCTTATCCAATACCCTCTCCTTATGAATTTTAAACCCTTCTAGATACTGAGTTTTCTCCTCTGTCACTATGACTTGGGCAGCAGCTGCCTCGTAGGTAAAGACAGTTGCAAAGTATTTATTTAACACTTCAGCCATGCCTCTTGCCTCTATGTGTAAATCCCCTTTTTGGTCCCTAATCGGCCCTACTCCTTCTACCACCCTTTTACCATTGATGTGCTTATGGAATACTTTGGGATTTCCTTTTATGTTAGCCACCAGTCTTTTCTCATAATCCCTCTTTGCTTCTCGTATTTGCTTTCTCATATCCCTTCTGCACCTTCGGTATTCAGCTTGGTTCTCAATTACATTTGCTACCTGACACCTGTCGTAAGCACACTTTTTCTTATTTAACTTAATTCCTATCTCCTTTGTCATCCAGGGAGCTCTGGATTTGTTTATCCTATCCTTCCCTTTGGCTGTGCCAAAACCATCTCCTCTTTGAAGGTAGCCCATTGTTCAGCTACTGTTTTTCCTACCAAACTTTGGTTCCAGTCTATCTGGCCCAGCTCCGTTCTTGCTCCATTGAAGTCCACTCTCTGCCAGTTGATTATTCTTACTCTGGATTGACCAATATCCTTTCCACCAATCATCCCAAACCTTATGATACAATGATCACTGTCCCCTAAATGTTGCCCCACTGTCACTTGATTCACTATGATTACTTTTCAGTGTGACAACAGGTAATAGAACAACTGAGATCAGCGAGGTCCTATCTCAAGCTTGTTGGTCAGAACAGGTAAGACTGGCTCTAGCACCCAGATTTCTACTACAGTACTCTCTGTGCTTCTATGGAAAAAGCTCCTGAAGCCTTTACCATTGGAGAGCTTTTGCTGATGTCCTTGAAGCTGCCAGATGTACATGATGGATGCAGTGTCATGTAGGCGTCCAGTACATGAAGGTTCCACCCAGGATACCATTTCCAACACAAGTGTCAACTTGAACCTCAATACCTGCTGTTAGGCTAGATGCTCAGAAAGATGCTTTTTATATTGCTTTTGATAGGTGCTCTTTAGTGATGTTTTTTATAAAGAGGATTTGTGTAATCTAGATCCCCTGAGCTATCAGCTGAGGTGATATATAAACTGCCTAAGGTTGCTTGTCCTTCTCTGCCATCATCTGTTTCTCTTGGTTATGTACTCCTCTCTATTGCACTCTCTCTTCTCCATGGATTGCCACCTTGATGTGGCGGAGAGGCTTGTACCTTCTGATGACGCTTTGAGAGATGCCATCAGGAGTTCCTTGCTTCTGTTAAGGCCACCCAGGCGGCAAGGTTGGGGGAGGTGCCAGACAAAGTGCAGTCCAAAAGTTCTCAATGGCAGAACATGCGAAGGAAGACTGAGAGTCTCACCTTTTGCAAAGGTGGAAGAAGGCTGTAGCATCAGGTGATCCCAATCATCGTGGTTTGACATGTCAGTGAAATCTGACACCAACCTGTTGAGATTGTGTGGACAATGGCAGCGCCTCAAGGTCCCCACATTAAATAAAGTCACACACAGGCTTCTACCAGCATTCATTATCATTCAGAATGGCGACTACCTGTCCATCAAGCTGCATCACGCTTCGAGTCCCAACTCCTTAATGATGGGGCAGAGCGGCGGCACGGAAAGAAAGAAAAGGAAGAAAATCCTGCACTCCGGATCCTACTACATTGTGAGACGTCCTGCTCCATGTGCCCAAAGACCTGTGGGTTGAGAATCTATTCAGTCATGTGTAAACCCATGGCAGAAACTCACAACCCTGAGAAGATGTCATCTTCTTATTGAGGGACAGCCAACGACGATTGTACTCACCAAATTCTATGATGATGTAACTGAGGTGGTGTTTGGGAGGGAGAAAGTAAATGATGCTGTCTGTTGCTAGATGTGCAGGACTAAATCTGGCTCACCTGCAAAAAGTAATGGTTATAATGATGCTCTAAGGAGCAACCTTCACATACACCTTTCAGATAAAGTGCCAGCAGTTAGCTAACGGAAAGAGGAGGAACCCAATCCTGACCTGACAGCTTTCCTTCTTTTCACTCACCTCTTGCATTCTTCATGGCCTATTTTCCAATGATTGCAAGAGTCTTTTCTATACATGAGCTGAATGGTGTCAAGTGAGTCCTTACTTTTCAGAATCATATTCCTAATTGTTGAGATGAGATGAGCCAGTACCTATATCGAAGCTATGGTCCATAAGATGACATGTTTGAATGACATTCGGCTGCTGAAATGTGAGAAGACTTTGACTGAATGCGTGTAAGGATATGTGCAAAGATCACTTCCAGGTGAAGGCTGAGGGCACAAAGGGCACCCTACTGCCCCATGGGCATTCAGGGCAATATCTGTAAGTGCATAAAGATTGTGAGGTAATTGTGACATACACAGTATAATGTAAGATCGAGATGGATATGCGTATCTGATAAGGCCATTGTGTGGCATCCTGGGATTAATATAATATTAAAAAGCTGCAGTTCAGATATATCAAAGTTATTGAATATAACTGAAGATTTATTGGATTTTAGTATGTGAGAGCTGCTATTTAGGACTTTGACATGTGTGACATGTCAAAATGAATTGGTCAATGCTTATGCATCAGTAAAAAAGTTACAAATAAACAACAATGCCACAGTGTGAGTGAAAATATAAATATGCACATCAGGAAAAGCGCTAACCCGAAAGAAAGGCACCATGGAAGGAGTGTAATGTCATTTGAATGAGAGTTTGAGGTCTGGATAAAAGTTTGTGAATCTACTCATGATTCATAAGCACCAAATCTTTGATAACTGTAGGAAGTTGGATGCTATGAAACATTTTTGTTTAGTTTCATTTTATACAATTCTTTAATGCAGTCAAAATATAGTTTAAAAGCAGAGACACTTGAGATTATATCTTCGGCCAAAATAAAAACAAATGTTGTGAAGGTGCAATCGGTTGTCACCATAGCTACATAATGAATGTGGTGTTAGTGGTTCATTTGTGTGTAGGACTGGCTGCACCTTTTGAAACTAGCTGAAAATTATTCAAATCCTTATTGGAACCTGAGCAAGTATAAATACAGGAAGTCTAGCAGATGCACAAAGTAAGTCACCCAAAGGTGGTCGTGGAGACTTGAGTGCAGTGAGAACAAGTGCCTAAATCTGGGAATTTGGTAAATGAGGAAATTCGGTAAGTGGGGGAATTTGGTACAAAGAGATAAGAGTTGTCTGAGAGAGGGAGCCGGCGATAATGAGGCCCAAGAGCTGAAGCCCACAGGCATTAATTAGGTGTGCAGATAGGTGATTGATGAGTTTTAAGTTATTTTCCCCTACTAAACTGAGGCAGTAGTTTAAACCAGTACTGGGGAGATTTAAGTATTATATTAAATTTACAGAGCAACTAGTTAAACTCCATAATATAGCTATGGATAATTGTTGAGTGATATTCTAAACTTGAAACCTAATTTGTTGAGTAAAAACAAAATAAAGATGGCAGGGCAGGTGATGTGTTGCAGCTGTAGCATGTGGGTCTGGTGGATGTTGTGATATTGCTTTGTGGTGCATGTAGTTTAACATGCTGATTAACATACTACTGAATTGTGAATGGTTTGGTGTACATGATCCCAGTAAGTAATGCAAGTTAACATAGCAGATACAGTCATTGGAGCAGTGTTGATCAGTAGGTTAACAAATGTATAAAGAGCTTCCTGGGATCCTGTTGTTCCTCAATTTAAACAAAAACCTTAATTTAGATTACTAATCATTCTCATAGTGTTCAGTACGTTTGTGTTAAGAACCAATATCACAACATGGTGACAGCAGTGCGTGACATAGTGACAGCAGTGTGCAATGTGGTGGCAGCGATCACAAAGCAGTGACATCCTTGGACAACAGGAGAAGCCATAAAGCCTTGGAAAACACTAGCAAACAGCTGAAAGTAGCAGCAGCAGCTAAAGTATGGGACCTGGTATGAAAATCACCCTCAAGAATCTGTACTCAGAGAGTGAATAGTTGAAGGGGAAGTGTATTGGAATGGTAGGCAACCAGAGAGGCAGTGTTCTGCTATAATAGGGCTGGAAAAGTCGATTTCTCCTACCGAACAGAGCTCCGTGGGTAAAGTTTCCCAATGCAGAGGCTGAGAGCCCATGCTGCAGCCTCAAACCGCGGAGCATGGCAGAGGTCCCATGCTGCAGGTGCAGTAGATGGCACTCTTTTTTTTTCCATTGAGGAAAAGTTGCTTGAAGGGAAAGTCTTGGGAAAGTAAATTTTAGAAGCAAGAAATTTTGATACCATGGCAATGAAATATCCAGTTATGAATTGGAAGGCTCCAGATAGCTTCAACAAATTGACATTCTTTAGTTGTGCTTCTTTGATCTTACAGTTGCAGAGCCTGACAATCGGGCAGTAGAGATAAAGATAGTGACTGGCAATGAATATAGGTTGTTTTCCTTTCCAGGAAATGGGATAGGAAATCGACGTGGAGTATAATTTAATTGGTTGATAGCAAAATCTCCAATCTTCTGAATCACTGCTGCTTGTCAAAGACATGAGAGAGGTCCTGTAAGGGCACAGGATAGATCCAGCAACCAAAGAAAATATTACAGAATGGTTTTCCATTCTGGGCATATACCCAAAAGTAGCCGAGACATCAGAGCGTCTTAAGATAT
Source organism: Carcharodon carcharias (assembly GCF_017639515.1). NCBI lineage: Eukaryota > Metazoa > Chordata > Chondrichthyes > Lamniformes > Lamnidae > Carcharodon > Carcharodon carcharias. Next base: position 109,838,677 of record NC_054476.1, on the reverse strand, counting down.
TCTTGAGACAATGAGAATCTGAAAACTCATTCATGCTGAAACACAGAAGCTAAAGTATCTAGGATAAGAAAGACAGAAAAGACCCAGAAATATAACAGGATCCCAGGTTCTCGGGTTCAACACCAACTCTGAATAATTTTCTCTTTGGACCCCAAGGAAAGTTTCACGTGTTTGTTACTGTTTGTTACGGGTTTGTTATTGAACCTGTGAGTTATTTAACTCCGGAAAACCCTACTGATCTTGACTGTTAGCAGATTTTAACCAGTGGAAAATTGACACAGGCTCATTCTTGTGTAATTGTGCACCCTTGCAGGAGAACATAACCCACTGATGCCACTTCATTGGCCCAATGATCCTCCCAGCCTCACAATGCCCTGCATCATTATCTATTTTTGCAGCAGTCCTTGATTGCTCTTATGAGACAAGTAACACCTTGAAAGTTCCACTGCTTTCTGTTACCTTTGTGTGACCCTGCTTGCTAGGAGAGTGATCCATAGACTCCAGCATCAATTAGGCTGCACGCCCAATAGAATCTTTCCTGCTATTCTCACTGACACAAACTAACTCCTTGTTAGTAAAATTCCTGAACCATCAGCTACACATACTCTTGTTCTTGCAAGAACTGCAGAATCCAATGGCTGTGTTAATCACATTGAGAATTGTTTCCAACATTCAGATTCCTGCTTTGTAAAACAGTTGGAAGCTTAACAATACCAGAGACAAAGGGGATACAATTCACCTTGAGCGGTAACACAAAACGGGCAATAGCAAATTGGCAACCTGTGTGCAGTGTAAAACTCTAACTCTGTTATCCATTTTTTATTACTGTCCAAAACTAAATGTAGCACCTGTAATATATAATAAATATCAATTACAATTATTATACCTCATGTCAGCTTCCATTTACTGTGGTATATTTTTCTATGTAAAATATTTCCACTCAACCCTTCTGCAGATCCAAATATCTGAGCAGAGAAGTTCCTCTTACCCTGGATCCATGCAGTCCTGAATGTCAGCCACCCAGGAGTGTTTCTGTAAGGAGTCAATCGTTTCCAGGATGTACTCTGCACCATTCTCCACCTGCCACATGACAAATCACAGAGTCTTTCTAGTAGGATAGAATTTTGCACCAAAATATAATCATATGCATATTTTCAGTATGTTAGGTAATGTTTCTGAGGACCAGGAGATCTGAGGTTCTGCCACACTTTCTACTCGGCATTAGTCAGCAGGATGCTTAATGGATCTTCGTATCCAGTACACCCGTACAGGTCAAGAGTCAAGCAACAAAATTGCATGACCTTGTATCAGCTACTAGACTACGGACTTAAGTTCCATAACTCCTACCCGGGAAGTAGCCAGAATCATTGTAAAATATGTATCTGAAGCAAAACTGCTTTTTCCTAAGTTGGAAAATTGAGTGTTACTGAGAAGTTGCAAAAAAGTGAAAAAAAAATTCTATGGACCTTCTTTCACTAACAATGGTTATATCACCATTACTGCTAAATTTTGAACATGGGTGTTATAAGCAATGGTCAAAAGGTGCATCGCTGAGGACATCTGGGATGTGGAATTATCTTATGGTGCACTTATAGATAAATCTAAGTTATTTTGGAAGAAATTACTACAGTAACCATTTATTCCATGCAGGATTATTTAAACTTTAAAGGGACGCCTGCACTCATTTATCATCCCATTTTTGCCCAGTAAGCTGTAAATGGTCCTTTGGTCATAAAGGGGAGGGAGATAGAGATTGGTGCGGGGTGGGTAGTATCTTTCCCAATACTATTTTCTCATTCATTAATACTTACTTACATATTTTGTCCAATATTTGCATATCCGTGAATCATCATCATCATCATCATTATCTGAACAGAGGGTATCTACCTCCTGAGCCATGGAAGTCCCAGGTAATAATCTACAATCTACACATGAGCAGTTGTCAGGGAAGGTAGTTTGCTGAGGAGACAGAGCACTGTCCTTTGTGCACACTGTGTCTTTTTGCATGAACAATGGTACAGCTGTATTACACTTGCTGGTGTTGGATGAAGTGTCATCCAGTCTATGACAAGTATTTCATTTTCTAGTTCCCACCCATTGTCGTTTGGAGATGGGATTTCTGGGATGTTCTGAAGACATCGGTTGTGCATTGCAGATTGGTAATTGGCACGCAGTATATGCCTGTAATAAATCTTTATTTGTTGTCAAACGCTTCTCTGCATATCTTCTGGTCCTGAAGATTTGATATCTGGCCTGGTTCATGTCTCCACATTCAACCTGCCCATAGACTTCATGAGTGTATGCCTCTAGTTCTTCGTGGAGAGATTGCAAAACAGCATATGATGTCCCTAACTTTTCCAACAAGAGAGAATCTAACCTTCGCTCCTTGACATTCAATAGCATTACCATCACTGAATCCCCCACTATCAACCTCCTGGGGCTTACTATTGACCAGAAACTGAACTGGACTAGCCATATAGATACCATGGCTACTAGAGCAGGTCACAGGCTAGGAATCCTTGGCAAGTAACTCACCTCCTGACTCCCCAAAGCCTGTCCACCATCTACAAGGCACAAGTCAGGAGTGTGATGGAATACTTCCCACTAACCTGGATGAGTGCAGCTCCCACAACACTGAAGAAGCTGGACTCTGTCCAGGACAAAGCAGACCACTTGATTGGCACCCCTTCCACAAACATTCACTCCCTCTGCCACCATAGAACAATGGCAGCAGTGTGTACCACCTACAAGATGCACTGCAGAAAATCACCAACTGGTCCAACAACGAATAGTCTGACAAATAAGTTTTGATCTGTTTTCAGAGCAATCTCCCAACCTTTACTTTGGTTACCATACATTTTCCTGTGTCCTTGAAAGTCCTCAGTTTCATCTTCTTGACAGGATCATGAAAGCTGACATCCTGGTGTTGTAGTCACTTCTGACAATGCTTCCCTTCTCTTTTCTTTGGTCTCTCTATAGTCCTTAACAATAGGTGCTGGAGCAACTTGGCCTGATGTGATGTGATATAACTTGATCTGTCTCCAAGAAGGACCAAAAGGATTAGTTTGAATAGCATCTTTGACATTCCTCATATCCTGCATGGTCCGTCCTTGTCTTGTCCAAGTCAATGTGAGATCATGGTGACATTCTGTGAACAGCCATCCCTTGACAGTTGCTGTTTTGACCTTTATTGCAAGGGGCATGGAGTATAAAAGTAGGGAAGTCCTACTACAACTGTACAGGGCATTGCACCTAGAGTACTCTGTACAGTCCTGGCCTCCTTACTTTTTTTTTATTTGTTCATGGTTTGTGGGCATTGCTGGTTAGGCTAGCAGTGCTATCAAGTAGCACTTGCTTAGCAATAACCTGCTGACTTGTTCAGTTTGGATTCCATCAGGACCTTATTACAGCCTTGGTTCAAGCATGGACAAAAGAGCAGAACTCCAGAAAAGAGGTGAGATTGACTGCCCTTGAAGTCAAGGCAATATTTGACCAAATATGGCATCAAGGAGCCCTAGCAAAACTGGAGTCAGCGGGAATTGGGGGGGAATCTCTGCTGATGATTGCACAATGTTCAGCAACATTTGCGACTCCTCAGACACTGAAGCAGTCCATGTCCAAATGCAGCAAGACCTGGACAATATCCGGGCTGGGCTGACAAGTATCAAGTAACATTTGTGCCACACAAGTGCCAGGCAGTGACCATCGCCAACAAGAGAAAATCCAACCATCCACCCTTGACATTCAATGGCATTAGCATCACTGAAACCCCACTGTCAACATCCTGGGAGTTACCATTGTTACCAATGACTAGAAACTGAACTGGACTAGCCATATAAATACTGTGGCTACAGGAGCAGGTCAGAAGCTAGGGGCAGAATTTTTTGTTGAGTGGGTGGGTGAGCGCTCGACCGGCTTGAGCTTGAAGTAGCGCATGATGACATTGGGTGAGCGTTCCGACATCATTGCACACTTGCACAATATTTCGGTCAGCGAGCGCACGTTAAACTTGGAATCGTGCCCACTGACAATTAAGAGGACAATTAAACCAATTAATGGTGTAATTAACAGTTTTTCAATGCCCGTCCAATGTTATGGCGGGCGAATCGGCCAGGCAGCCTTTGCATTATTCAGGAAACCTCATTCACAGTTGGGATGAGGTTTCTGCGATAAATTAAAATAAAAATAAATTTCTGCGGACAGAATTTTCATTGTCTATATTTTCAGGTGACTGGTTATGAAGTTTGGAAAATTTTTTCCAGTTGCTGTGACCTTTATTTTAGGTCGCTCATGTCTTCAGCTTCCTGAGGCAGCTCTCTGCCTTCAGGGAGCTTTCTGTGAGCACTCACCTGCATCCGCGCTGACTTCAGCGCTTGCCCTCCTCCCATCCCCAACCCAGTGGCACTGAGCCTTTCAGCACGTGATTCACGATGGCTGGCTGTTAATCGGCCAGCCAGTGTGAATTCGCGGTCGGTGGGTCTGGGATTGGCTGGGGAACGGACCGCTGACCGTGCCCACCCGCCAAAACTGAAAATTCTGCCCTAGGAATCCTGTGGCAAGTAACTCACTTACTGACTCTCCAAAGCCTGTCCACCATCTACAAGGCACAAGTCAGGAGTGTGATGGAATACTCCCCACTTGCCTGGATGAATGCAGCTCCAATAACACTCAAGAAGCTTGACACCATCCAGGACAAAGCAGCCCACTTGATTAGCACCCCATCCACATCCACTCCCTCCACCACCGACGCACAGTAGCAGCAGTGTGTACCATCTACAAGATGCACTGCACGAATTCACCAAGGTTCCTTAGACAGCACCTTCCAAACCCACGACCACTACCATCCAAAAAGACAAGGGCGGCAGATACATGGGAACAACACCTCCTGGAAATTCCTCTCCAAGTCACTCGTCATCCTGACTTGGAAATATATCGCTGTTCCCCCACTGTTGCCAGGTAAAAATCCTGGAACTCCCTCCCTAACAGCACTGTGGGTCACCTACACCACATGGACTGCAGCGGTTCAAGAAGGCAGCTCAGCACCACGTCCTCAAGGGCAATTAGGATGGGCAATAAATCCTGGCCCAGTCAGTGACACCTACAACTTATGAATGAATAAAAAAATATTATGCCCATCCCTTCAGTCTCTGAGGAATTGTGAATGGTTCTAAACTTTGTGCAATCATCAGTGAACATCCCTACTTCTGACCTTATGATGGAGGGAAGGTCAATAATGAAACAGCTGAAGATGGTTGGGCCTAGGACACCATCCTGTGGAACTCATGGTGCGATGTTCCAGTACTGAGATGATTAACCTCCAGCAACCACAACCATCCTCCTTTGTGCTAGGTATGACACCAACCACCGGAGAGTTTTCCCCATGATTGCCATTGACGCCAGTTTTGCTAGGGTTCCTTGATGCCACACCTGGTCAAATACTACATTGATGTCAAAGCAGTCACTCTCACCTAACCTCTGGAATTCAGCTATTTTGTCCAAGTTTTGACCAAGGTTGTAATCAGGTCAGGAGAGGAGAGACCTGGAAGAATATGCTACCAAGACATCTTTCATTGTTTACTGAACATTTCAAGCAAATATTGTGTTAAGCTTGACAGAAAAAAGGAAGAAATACATAAAAACTTGAATGGCAAAGTTAAACAAATTGGAGTGCTTAAAAACAGCTGGAAGTATGTTGTTAAAATGTTCAACCCAGGTACTTTGCTTAAGACCTGTTGCGTTTTTAAAAATAATTTCAGTGGTCTCTTTATACTGATTGTGGATGAAAGGTTGAGATTGCAAAAAATCTCTTCCCAACAGGGACCACTAAATGCAGCATTAATTGATCCTTGCCAGGAAATTGAGCAGACTCTTAATTATAAACGGACAAAGTCAGGAAACCCTTGCCCGAAGCCAATTACGGTGCTCCTGGAAGGGTAGTCGTTGACTACACATGCAGACACACACAGAAGCAGAAATTCTTATTTAACACTTTTAAAAAAAAAGGTTCAACTGACAATTCTAATAGCTCAGGCAGTGAGTAATTGAACCATACCGTCCAAACACTCTCAGATTTAATCCCTGATATTACTGAGTTAGATGATCTGAGTAGGTGCTGGTAGAGGGTTCTGCAATTAGCCCCAGTACCCCTGGATTAGGAATAGCCCAGTGTGCACAGATTCAGACCATTGATAGCATTGCAGAGAGAACATTGATCAAATGTTGATTTAATGTAAAAGCCCAGTATTGTGTTGACATGGTCCTGAGCTGGGAATGTGAAATCATCCTGTTGCATGGAATGAATTTGATAGAGCTCCCTCTCAACATTGAATCATGTCTCCGAGTGTAAATGATCCAATAGGAATTGAGACCCCTTTGATTGAGTGTATGTTTAAGGTGGACACACTTAAAGGAGATTTTTAAAATAATCGGAAAGCAATCCATTTAGAAATCATAGTGAGTACTTAGGCCTGTAGCTCTGCGCTAGGAGGATATGGGAAGAAGTTGCTGAGCGATCATAAGACATCAAATATGTATCTATTACTAGTCAGTCTCTGTGGTGTTCGTCAAAAGCAAGTGCAGTCTTCAGGTAAAGTAGGTTAATTGGACTAACACTTACAGATGTCATTCAGTCCTCAATTTAAGTCATACATTGGATCCTTATTTTTTATATATAAGACTTTGATTTTATTCTATTCTTTGTGTAGCTAATAGTAACATTTTTAGTAGAGAAGTAGACTTGTTTGGAGCAGGGAATTTCTCCACAGTATATCCAAAATTGGCTCAGTGGCAGGAAGCAAAGTGTAACGATCAGTGGGTGTTTTTGTGACTGGAAGGCTGTTTCCAGTGGAGTTTCACTGGGTTCAGTACTGAGTCCCTTGCTGTTCATGGTATATATCAATGATTTGGACTTGAATGTTAGGGACATGATTAAGAAGTTTGCAGACAATACAAAAATTGGCCATGTGCTGGCTGATGAAGAAGAAAGCTTTAGACTGCAGGAAGGTATCAAGGGATTTGTCAGGTGATCAGAGCAGTGGAAAATGGAGTTCAGTCCAGAGAAATATGAGATAATGCATTCAGGGAAGGCTAACAAGGCAAGGGAATACACAATAAATGGTAGGATACTGAGAAGTGTAGAGGAATAGAGGGACCATGAAGTGCATGTCCACAGATCTCTGAAGGTGGCTGGACAGGTAGATAAGAAGGCATATAAGATACATGCCTTAATTAGCCGAGGCATAGAATACAAAAGCTGAGAGGTTATGCTGGAACTGTATAAAATACTAGTTAGGCTACAGCTAGAGTACTGCACACAGTTCTGATCATAGTACTTTCAGAAAGATGAGATTGCACTAGAGAAGGTACAGAAGAGATTTATGAGGATGTTGCCTGGACAGGAAAATTTTAGTTATGAACAAAGATTGGATAGGTCGGCCTGGTTTCTTTGGATCAGAGGAGGCTGAGGGGGGACCTAATTGAAGTGTATAAAATTATGAGGGGTAGTTACAGTAGATAGGAAGGCCCTCTTCTCCTTGGTTCAGGGGTGCATAACCAGATGGCATTGATTGAGGGTAAGTAGTAGGAGGTTTAGAGGGGATTCAAGGGGAATTTATTTCACCCAGAGGGTGTTGGGGATCTGGAACTCAATTTCTTAAATGGTGGTTGAGGCAGAAACATTTAAAATGTACTTGGATATGCATTTTGAGTATCATAACCTGCAAGGATACGGAGCAAGAGCTGGAGAATGGATGGTTCCTTGTCAGTTGGCACAGACACAATGGGCTGAATGGCCACTTTCCGTGAATTAAATTTCCATGGTTTCTATAGCTGATCTATGTCCTTTGACCCGTATCGCTTAATACCCTTGGCTAACAAAAATCTCTCAATCTCAGTTTTAAACTTAACAATTGATCTAGCATCAGTTACCGGTTATACGCCTGCCCTGCATGGGAAAGATCTACTCATGCTAAGAAGAAGGATGCCATTCTGAATGCAAGCTGCCGACTTATCACAGATTGTTTAAAACCAACAAACACCAACAGCCTATATATCCTGGCAGGTATCGCTCTCCCTGATATTAGAAGAATGGAAGCCAGCAAGAAAGAGTGACTCTGTCAAACATCAGATGAGAGGCACCCTCTACATGGTCATACATTTACACCCAGCCGCCTAAAGTCAAGGAAGAGCTTCATGAACAGTGTTGTTCCATTACAATCAACTCCATCTGAAGCCCACATCGCCTTGTGGAAAAACCAGCTCCCCTGTCTCGAACAGCGATGGAAATTCTACCAGATGAAAGCCTTCCCCCAGGAGCTAATTACAACTGGGCAACCTGGAAGTACCTTAACAGACTTAGGACTGGTGTAGGTTGTTCAAAGGTGTCACTAAGCAAATAGGGATATACAACCAGCCCGACAACTTGTGAATGTGGAACTGAGCCACAGACTCTGCAACATCTCCTGCAATGCCTATCACTAGAGGAACCCTGCACTGCTGCAGATCTTGCTGAATTCAACACCAAGGCACAAAAATGTGTCCAGTTCTGGCTGGGCCATGTATAGACTGTCCGTGGACATGATAAGAAGAAGTTACCGTTTGAAGAATAGAGTTCAAAATTTCTACCTCTTTGCATGAAGAAGTGTTCCCTAATTACATTTCTGAAAGACCTGACTCTAACCTCTAGACTATGCCCTCTAGTCTCAGACTACCAACCAACAGAAATAGTTTCTTCCAATCTACCCAATTTTTTCCCTTTAATATCTTTAAAACTTACATCAAATCATCCCTTAATCTTCGAAATCCCAGGGAATACAATCCTAGTTTAATCTCTCCTCATAACTTAACCCTAGGAGACCAGAGGCCAGATTTCCATCAAGGAAGCTGGAAGGTTGAGACGGAACCTTCCTGATCAGGCAGACACATCTCCTTTAAAAAGGCACCTGCCTACTTGTATTTTCATTATGGGGAAGGGGGGATGTGTTGAAGGTGAGCCTGTCACCTCCAGAGGCGGCTCACGGAGGCGAGCGAGTGCCACGGCATGTTGGTTACAAGGATCACCTTGGTTCTATGTGACTTTGGCCCAGTTATAGTAAAGGCCCTCTAGACCTCAACCACCCACCCTCCCTGCCCCCTCATAGCCCCCATGCCACCTCCATCCACCCTCATATCTCTCATGCCCCCTCCATGCTCACCCTTCCAAGCACCTTCCATGGCCTCTGCATGCTCCATACCCACTCACCAATGAGCCATATAATAACAGTGGCAATTCTTTGAAATATTCATGAAAAAAATACATTTAAAAATCTCCTTTGAAAAGAAATGCTGCTCTTTTAACCTTATAAAATTGTCAACCTGTGTGAACACACCCCTGCTGAGCTGACAGCATGAATGAGTCATGGAGTTCAGCCATACTTTCGTAATGAGGTCATTTGGAGAAATGGAGTCTGGCAATCTGTTTCAGTTTATACAGTTGCAAGATGAACTTATTATGAATGTTAGGCTGAGTTCCATGATTCACTAATGCAGTCAGCCCAGCAGGGGTCTGCTTATACAGTGGAAGGGGAGCGTTTTGATTAATTGATTGATTGACATCTTTATGAGGCTATAATAAGTTGATGTTTCTTTGGTGTTGTTTTTCAATGTCCATACATTTATTTGAACAAGGTTAAGAGATGTGAAGTGGGATGAAGCTTTTGTTATTGATACTATGAATGGCTGTGTCTGAGTGACACTTTTATAAGGTTGTAAGAACAGCAGTTTTTTTCAAAAGAGATTTGTGATTTTGTTTAACCTGAGCATTTCAAAGAATTGCCAATGTTATTATAGCTAATTGGTTCTGTACATAGCGCTTAATGGAAAAGTGGACATGGAGGAATCAGGGGGGCATGGAAAGCATATGGAAAAAGCAAGTTGGGCATGGAGGGGGCATGGCGGATATGTAGTCCATGGGAGATATGAGAGGGTATGGATGGGACAGGGAGATATGAGGGACTTGGAGGATGGGGGTGCATGGGTGAAACCTTATAAACTTACCTGTCAAAATTTTCCAGAATCCAAACTATGGGCGGAATTTTACAGCCCCGCTCGTTGGCAGGATTTTCCGTCCCTGCCAGTCAGTGGAATTTTGAATGGCTCGTCGCATCTTACAGGCCTGCCCAGCCTCAATGGGGCCATAAAATTCTGGCTAAGGTTCGTGACTCCCCTGAGGTGCTGTGAACCACATCTCTTCCCAAAATGAGCCTGACTCTGTAAAATAGCAGTGGGGGTGGTGGGGGGCCAGTGTCTAAATTGCCCAACTCTTCAATGGAGTAGGCCAAGGTGGGATTGCTGAGTGTGGGCTCACTATTTTCACCCTTACCCTGGCATCATAAAAATTACACATATTGGGAATGGGGACAGGAATTCCAGATTTGGAGCCTGCCTACCATTTTCAAATCTCCCTGGCTTCCAGTTTGACATGGATGGAGGCATGAAAATCTCGGCCCAGATATCATTGTGACAAATTTACCCTCAAAGGCAAACTAATGCTTCCTAAGGTTTGGTGCCCAGAACTGCTCACAGAAACTCCAGATGTGGTCTAACCATGGCTTTGCATAGCTAAGCATGACTTCTACCTCCTTGTATTCCAGTCCCCTAGATATAAAAGCCATAATTCCATTAGCCTTTTTACTTTTTTTGAACCCATTCGTGGCATTTTAAGGATTTACATACCTGGGCCCATAAATTCTATGAACTTCCATAGTTTCTATCCTTTAGCCATTTAGAAAGTACACTGTTCCAACCATTTTAGGTCCAAAGTGGATGGCCTCACATTTGAATGCATTGAAATCCATTTGCCAATTTTTCCTTTCACTTAATCTGTTGGTATATCTTTGTAATTTTATGCTTTGATCTGCACTTTCTTCCTGTCACTCCTACATTCCTATGTTCTTACACTGCTTACAATGCCACCTATCTTTGTCTCATCAGTAAATTTGGGTATATGGCTTTTGTGAAGACCCATGTGCTTTGGGAAAAGCCTATATTTTATTTTTGTGCAATGTCCCCTTTAAGGCCAAAGCAAAACTTGGGGAGTATTTGGAGGAGGAGGTAAGTGGTTTCTTGGTTATGTCATCATTAGGTTCCAAGAAATGCCCATGTGACCTGAAGTTGCTATGGTGATGAAACAGAAAATAAATAGAAAGCTAATTGCAATGGTGTCGGGTTTCAGCTTATCTTGTGGCAGGCAGTTCAGAACAGATCCTGGTGTTGAAACAGGGCTTTAAAAATTGAGCAGGGACTGTGTTACTGTATGTGTTATACAGATGGAAAGGGCAGAGAGCTGAAGGCAGGGAGAATAGGGGATTGTGGACTGGACCAGATCCACTACTACTGTCTCCATTTTGCCAGAGTCAACCAAACAATTTAAGACATTGGGAGAAGGGAGTTTCTGGGATTCTGTGCCATCAGGATTGTTGTGACCCGAATGAGGGACGGTTCATAGACATGTGCCTTGTCAATGTTGATTGTGTCCACAGACCTTTGATGGAATATGGCTGCTGGTGAATGCCACCCAAGGGCCAAAACGATTGAGCGGGAAGTGAGTTGGAAAGACTGAGATTGCATGTGGTGCCACAACTGTGCTGGAAGTATTGCGAGTGCTTGTAACTACATGAGGAGTATCTTTGTTGTATCGACTATTTAAAATGAAATTTACCTTTGCATTTGAAAAAATCCTTCACCTACCAATTAATGTTTGAGTTTTATTAATTTTAGTTGGCCTGTTACAGTAAAAGTTTTTAAAAGAAATTTTAAAAAGTGAGATCTTGTCTAACGGTTTTCTTCCATTCCTTTCTTTTAAAAGTTATCAGTCTATACGGGATTGTAATACTTCCTATCTCATTACCTAGTCATTAATGAATATGGTGAGTAGTTGAGGCCCCAACATAGATTCTTGTGGGACACCACCAGTCACAACCTACCAATTAGAGTACCTGCTCATTATCCCTCCTCCCTGTCGCCACCCACTCAGCAAATTTCCTAACCAGCTGAATAAATTGCCTTCAGTTCCATCAGCTTCAACTTAAACTAACAATCTCTTATGAGGGACTTTATCAAATGCCTTCTACAAGTCCATATAAATAACATTAATAGACATTCCCCTCTCCAGTACTTCAGTGACCTCTTCAAAAAAATCCTTCAGGTTCATTAAGTATGGGGAGGTCTTGTGGTGTAGTGGGCACCGTCCCTGCCTCTGAGCCAGAAGCTCCGGGTTCAAGTCTCACTGTGGCGATGTGGACAAACAGGTTGACTATCAACCTGTAAATTGTTTCAATATGCCTATGGCAGATGGGAGAATCCCCTGGTTAGCCATGCTTGATGTGGAGCCTCTGACGACAGGCTAGCAACTTGTTCCAGGAAAAACTAGCTATGGTAAATAACATAAGCACATGCTTTGTCTGCCTCATGTGTCACTAGGCACCTGAAAGCTCTAAGTCTAAGTAAGGCTTCAAGTATGGCTACCCTTTACAAATCCATGTAAGCTCTCTCTAATTAGCTGAAAATTTTCAAGATCTTTATCCATCCTATTCTTAATTATAAATTCTAGTAATTTCTGACAACAGATGTTAAGCTAACTGGTCTATAATTCCCTGATTTCCCCTCTCATCCATGACATCACATATACCACAAAAACACACACACACATATAGATACACACACACACACTATCACAATGAAACACGCACGTTTACACACAAACACAGATTCACCAAACTCACATAAAGACACAGCCTTTTCATTTAAAAAAAACATTACATATGTTTCATGGCTGTTGTCAGAGCTGCCAGCAGATACTGTAAACTGGTGGGTGCTACTGTCATGTTAATGGAACTGACCACTTGCTTTACATTGAACTGGGTCTCCATGTTCCTCACAAAGCCTTGAGATAAGTTGGAGCTGCAATCCTCAATTCTACACAACATGGTGCATAAGCTCATGGTGTATAGGCTGCCTAGAGCACTTGGCAGTTCCTGGTATATCAGTATTCTTCAGTAGCCTGGGCCTCAAAGTCAGCATGTGCATTCTCTGCAGCAAGGCTAATGTGTGGCTCTTTGTAAGCTGGCAGCTGCAGTGTCCTGCACCCTTCCCTGCATAGATCCAGAGCATTTGTCCTGGAAAGCACCATTTGCAAATATCTTCTCTAACCTAGATTCTAAACTCTGTGTGGTGTCAATATCTGAGCTGGTGTTTGCTAGAGTCGGACCAAGTGACCATGCTTCTTCCTCCCTTAGCAGAGGAGCTTCTACATTCTCAGTAGCTGAAATGAAAGAGAAGGGCATGGGATGACCTATGTGAGGGTTGAAGTAGTGTTGAGTGTGTGAGCATGAGGAGCAATGTGTGGCGCAATGAATGTAGGTAAGTGAAGTGTAGTGGGGAGGGGAGTCTTTTGAGTGCTGAGAATCTTGAGATTCCTGATGCTGTAAAATGGTGCAACTGTGAGCAGGGAGTAAAAGTATTACCTTAACAACGCTAGTTAGATAATTTCTTTGGACGTTGCAGCAATGTCCTGGGAGCAAAGCTTCTGCTTTTCACATATGCTCTGCAATTTCTTCCCACTGTTTCCTACGTTGATGCCTAGAGGGTTTCCTATTCTCTGTGTGGAAGAGGATATTACTTTCTGTGCCCAATTCCAGCACCAGTCCTCCAAGACAGCATTAGAAAATCTTGGTGCTCTCTCACTAGTTGCTTCAGGCATATCTTCACTCAGAACTGTTTTGCTGTCTGCAGCAAGAACATACCTTCTTTTTAAGAGGTGCTAGCTGCCTTTAAGAAGCAGACATCACAGGTGCCTGATATCTGGGCGCGCCCAAACCATAAAGAGATTCCAACTGTGATCTGATTTCTTGGCAGATAAGCCAATGTAGGCACAGGTCAAAAATAGTTAAATATATATACTACAAAACACAATGCTCTAAATGTACATTGAAAGATAAGTTCCTGAGCAATGCCAAGAAGAATCAATACTTATGCAATGATCAATAGTAAAAGGTGTGCATTGTTACTTGTGGCAGCCACTGGCTGATCGCACAATCACCCCTGACCCCACATCACACACTCACCTTCAGCACAAACGTGTTGTCTTTATCCGGCATTTCCAGTGGCATCGTTGTCCTGACCTTAATGATTGCAGAAAGTGGGATGCTGACTCTGGGCTTTGTAGACTGTTAAGGAAAGGATCAGGTTATTGTGTGTCACTGATTACATCAAAAGATCCAAGTTCAGACACTGAGCAAACAATCCTTTTCTAAGTGGACCTTGTGGTGTTATAGTACAGATCAACCCAGACTGTCTCAATGTAAATCCCTGTTCAGGTTAACATTTTAGACATTGCGCTTTTCATTCAAATCCATTCCATGTTTCTCATTCTACTTTGCCTCTTTCACCATTTCCCTGCTGTCTGGCCAGTTTTGTGACTGAAAGATTTTTGATCAACAAAGGAGTCCAGGGTCATGGAGGAAAGTGGACTTACAGCCACAATCAGATCAGCCATGATCTTATTGAATAGTGGAGAAGGCTTGAGGAGCCAAATGGCCTACCCCTGCTCCTGTTTCTTCTGTCCTTGTGGTAATGCAGATTACCCCTAAAATCTGTGCTATTTCCACCAGTGTCGCTGTGCATCCCGTCAGAGAGGACCATCTACTGATCCTTTCCGCTGTCAATGGTCAGACAGCAATCTCACTGATCCGATACCTGTGACAGACAGTTTGTCCATAGTCAATGGAAAAGCAAATTGAGCAGAGTACAAAACAGGGTCTGATCAGCTATCACTGTTTTTATGCAGCTGCCCATGAAGAATTTACACTGTGCAGTATGGGAAAATAGAGGGAACTAAGCGATACCCAACAGTGCTGCCACCCTCAGAGGATCTTCAACTATTGTTTTTACGTCTTCAAGTAGTATACCGGCCTTTCATAAAACTTCTCATTCAAAATCAACCTACAATGAACATAAAAATAAATATTGTACTCTGTGCATGTGTTTGAGTTTTTACACTGTTTGATTTTTTCTGTGCTGTTCAATTCTATAATGGAGCAAATGAGGTGCAATGTTTATAGTCCAGGATTGAAAAATCAGTGACCTTGTTACAGAACTATCATTTGGGGGCTATGCAAACTGCTGTTGTAAAATCTCCTGCCTCTCTTCCTGTTGCTGCACTGGGTTAATTATTACAGAACTGTTAGGTTTTTCCTGCATAGATTCATTATTCCAATCAGATAATAAATAATAATAATAAGGTATTAAAGGGAATGTGGCAGCATGGTGAGGAAGCTGGTTAATGGACAGGCAATGATTAATACCTAATTTTCAAACTGGAGGCAAGTAACTGGTGATATCCCCAGGGGTCAGTGCTAGGACCATTGTTCTTCACAATGTACATAAAAACAACCTGGATTTGGGTATAGAGGTGTATCAAAATTGCAAACAGCACAAAAATAGGGAATAAAATCAGAATGCTGGAAATACTCAGCAGGTCTGGCAGCATCTGTAGAGACAGTTTTCAGGGGTCATACCGTGCATGTGCCCCAGGAAATGCGCTGGTGCACCCCATGGAAGTCCCCACACAAAGACTGCACAGGAATTGCCCAGGAAGTTTAAGCTTCCATTGTGCAATTACCCTGCACCCGGAACCATCCGATACTCCAAATTAAATAAGAGACTTCGGATGGTTCTGACCCTCTTACCAGAATAGTCACCCAGGAAAACTTAGATGGATTAAAACCACTTCTAACTCACCTCCCAACCACCTCCCACCACCTTGACCACCCCACCTCCCACACCCCCAACTACCCACCCAACCCTCCACCCCTAACCACCATATCGACCTCCTACCACTGACCACCTCCCCACCCTCCTGACTACACCCCCACATCCCAACTATCCACCACACCTCCATGACTACCACCCAACCAGCCCCCTGACCACCCAACTCCACCCTGATCCATCCTATCCACTTACCTTACACACTTACCTCTCTCTTGTCGAACTGGCTGGAATCTTTAAACTTACCCGATTTACGGCAGGGGAGGTGGCTTCACTTCCCCCAACATTGCTGCCCTGCACTGGAAGGACTCAGGAAGCTGCTGCACTGCATGTCTTTCACCAGGCCCAGGTTGGAAGTCTGGAGAAATGTGGCAGCACCACCCGAATTGAATAAGTGGAAAGGTGATTACCACTCTACAGAAGGTCTGAGCCAGAGCTAAAATTTCAGGTCAAGGCCCTTTTTTCAGAACTAAAACTCTTCTGAAGAAAAAACCTTGACCTGAAACGTGAACCATGTTTCTCACTTCACAGATGCTTCCAGACCTGCTGAGTATTTTCAGCATTTTCTGTTTTACTTTCAGATTTTCAGCACCTGCAGTATTTTGCACTTGTTTTTAGTGACAAAAATAGAGAGATGGTTAGATGAAGTGGACCTCAAGAAAGTCAGGAATAAGTTAGTAGTTCAGGCAGATTAATGGCAGATGAATTTTAATCTGGAGAAATGTAAGGGGATTCATCTTGTGAGAAAGAATAGAGAGAGGAAATGTGAATTAAATGGTAAAACTTTAAAAGGAGTTGAGGAGCAGAGGGCCATGAGAGTTCAGATACTCGAATCTTTGGAAGTATGAGAAGTTGATAAGACTAAAATAAACTTTATTTATTTACTTTATTTCTTTACTATCCCCATTCACACTCTCATCAGCTTTTACATCATGAAATCTTTTGTTATTTAATCTCTCCTGCCCTCCACCCTATTACAGACCTTCTCCTTTGTTATTCCTAACCCCTCCCCCTCCATTGGTTTAAAAACTCTTAATTTCTATCTTTCTTCGGTTCTGATAAAATTCATTAACTTGAAACATTAACTCTGTTTCCCTCCACAGGTGCTGCCTGGCCAGTTGAGTTTTCTCCAATATTTTTTCTTTTTATTTCTTATTTCCAGCGTTCGTAGTATTTTGCTAAATGAATACTTTGCATCCGTCTTCATTGGAGAAAAGGATGTTGTCAATGTAACAGTAAATGAGGAGGGAGTAGAGAAAATGAATATAAGAACAAACAAGAAGATAAAAACATAAGAATTAGGAGCAGAAGTAGGCCATTCAGCTCTTTGAGCCTGTTTGCCATTCAATAAGATCATGGCTGATCCTGTTGTGCTCTCAACTCTACTTCCCTATCTGCCCTCCACAACCTTGTCAATCAAAAATATATATAACACAGCATTAAATGTATTCAATGACCCAGCATCCACCTTTTTCTGAGGAAGAGAGTTCCAAAGACTAATGACCCTGAGAGAAAAAAATTCTTCTTATCTCGGACTTAAGTGGGAGACTCCTGTTTTTTTTAAACGATTTCCCTTGTTCTAGATCCCCCACAAGGGGGAGCATCCTCTCAGAACCCACCCTGTCAAGTGCCCTCAGGATCTTATATATTTCAATAAGATCGCCTCTCATTCTTCTAAACTCCAGTGGGTGTAGGCCAAACCTGCTCAACCTTTCTTCATAAGTCCTTCATCCCAGGAATCAATCAAGTGAACCTTCTCTGAACAGCTTCTAATGTAATTACATGCTTTCTTAAATAAAGAGACTAGAACTGGACACAGTACCCAGATGAGGTCTAACTAAGGCCCTGTACAGCTGTAGCAACACTTCCCTACTTTTATACTCAGTTCCTCTTGCAATTAACACCTACATTCCAATTGTCTTCTTAATCACTTGCTGCACCCGTGTAACAACGTTTTGTTATTCATGTGCCAGGACACCCAGATCCCTCTGTACCAAAGAGTTCTGCAGTCTCTCTCCATTCAAACATTATAGTGTTTTGCTATTCTGCCTGCCAAAGTGGACAAGTTCACATTTTCCTGCATCATACTCCATCTGCCAAATCTTTGCCCACTCACTTAACCCATCTAAATCCCTTTGTAGACTCTTTACGTCCTCCTGACACCTTACTTTCCTAACTATCTTTGTGTCATTAGCACATTTATCTACCATATATGTGATCCCTTCATCCAAGTCATTGACATGAATTGTATGTACTTGAGGACCAAGCACTGATCCCGGAGACACTCCACTATTAACGGCCTGCCTATCCATAAATGACCCATTTATCCATGCTCTCTGCTTCCTGTTAGCGAACCAGTTTTCTATTCATGCTAATATGTTACCCTCTACACCATGGGCAGAATTTTGCCCTTGGCAGGAGTGCTCAGCAGCGGTCAGGAAGCTGACCACTCCCGCGAGCAGCACCGCACCATGATTTTACGCAGGCAGGCCAATTAAGACCAACCTAGTGTGGAACCCGAGTGGCAGCGCTCAGCACTGCCTGTGCAGGCAGGAGGAGGAGGGCGAGCGGACCTAGTGCGAACTTCGTACATGCGCACGAAAGAGCACTTCAATCTTCCTGAGGCACAGAGCTGCCTCAGGGGGATGAAGCGCTGTTTAAAAAAAAAATAATGAAGAGAATAAAAATGTAATAAAACATGTCCCCTCATGACTCTGTCACATGAGCAGGGACATGTTTTTGATTCAAGTGTGAAACTTTTATTTTAATTTTATTTGCTTTAGAAACTTAATCCTGTCCATGGATGAGGTTTCCTATAAAGTGCAAAGGCCGCTTGGTATTTTCACCTGTAAAGTTGGACAAGCGGCGTAAATTTGAAATTAATAACTTTTTTCATGGCCTTAATAGGCCTTTTAATTGTCGGCGGGCACACTGCCGACCCTGGTGTGCACCTGCCGAACAAAATATCAGAGGACTACACGATGACATCAGGACGCTCGCCCAACATCATCGCGTGTCATTTTAAGCTCGACCGAGTTGGGTACGCACCCATCCATCGAGCTCAATATTCTGCCCCATGAGCCCTTATTTTGTATGGTAACCTTTGATGTGGCACCTCATTGAATGTCTTTTGGAAATCTGAATACATCACATCTGCAGGTTCCCCTTTATCCACCTTGCTTGTTGCTTCCTCAAGGAATTCCAATAAATTAGTTAACCATGATTTCCCTTTCACAAAACCATGTTGACTCTGCTTGATCCCATTATGAATGTCCTGCTATTACCTGCTTAATAATGGATTATGACAGATGTTAGGCTAACTGGCCTATTGTTTCCTGCTTTCTGTCTCCCTCTTTTCTTGAGGAGAGGTGCTACATTAGCAATTTGCCAATCTGCTGGGACCTTTCCAGAATCTAGGAATTTTGGAAGATCACAACAATGCATATACAATTTCTGTAGCCATTTCTTTTAAGACCCTAGCATGAAGGCCATCAGGTCCAGGGGACTTGTCAACCTTTCATTCTAATAGTTTTCCAAGTACCTTTTCCCTAGTCATTGTGATTGTTTTAAGTTCCTCCCTCTCTTTTATCTCTTGATTTTTCTACAGTGAAGGCAGACACAAAATACCTGTTCAATGTTTCCATCAATTCCTTGTTTTCCATTATTAATTCCCAAGTCTCATCTTCTGAAGGAGCAGCACTCACTTTAGTTACTTTTCTTTTTAAATACTTGTAGAAACTCTTACCAACTGTTTTTATATTTCTAGCTAGCTTTCTCTCAATGTCTAATTTCTCTCATTTTTTGTCATTCTTTGCTAATCTCTAACATCTCTTCAATCTTCTGACCTATCTGCAATCTTTGCAGTACTGTATGTTTTTTCTTTCAATGTTATACTATCCTTAACTTTCTTAGTTAGCTATGGATGGTACATCCTTCTCATAGAGTCTTACTTTCTCAGTGGAATATATCTTTTCTGAGAGTTTTCTTAAACGTCTGCCATTGTTTCTCTACTGCCCTATTTGTTAACCTATTTTCCCAGTTCACTTTTGCTAACTCTGTTCTCATACTCTTGTAACTTCCTTTTTCAAGTTTAAGACACTAGTCTTAGACCCAATCTTCTCACTCTCAAACTATATGTAAAATTCTCTCATGTTATGATCACTGTTACCTAGAGGCTCCCTTACTATGAGGTTATTAATTAATCCTGTCTCATTGCGCATTACCACGTCTAAAATAGCTTGCTGCCTGGTTGGCACTAGAACATACTGCTCTAAGAAATTGTCCTGAGTACACTCTAGGAACTCACACCAGGCTACCTTTGCAAATCTGAGTCATCCAATATATATAAAGATTAAAATCCTCCAGAACTACCCACCACCTTTTCACAGCTTTCTACCCTTCCAAAATGTTAAATACCATTGAATATTAAGGTCTCAGCCTAGGTTATCTTTATGGAGGAGGCAGTGACATTGTGATATTGTCACTGGACTGGTAATCCAAAGACCCAGGGTAATGCTCTGGGGACTCACGTTCGATCCCACCATGGCAGATGGTGGAAGTGAATTCAATAAAAAAAACCTGGAATTAAAAATCTAATGATGACCATGAAACCATTGCCGATTGTCTTAAAAACCCATCTGGTTCACTAATGTCCTTTAGGGAAGGAAATCTGCCGCCCTTACTTGGTCTGGCCTACATGTGACTCCAGACCCACAGCAATGTGGTTGACTCTTCAAAATGCCCTCTAAACAAGGGCAATTAGGGATGGGCAATAAATGCTGGCTTAGCCAGCGACGCCCACATCCCACGAACAAATTAAAAACAACCACATCACTGAAATGGCTATCAGGTCATATATATATTTTTTTTGTGCTATTGAGTCATCTGTTTTGTTAAGAATGCTGCTCGTATTTAGATACAGAACTTTTAATTCTGTCCTTTTACCATTCTTGCAAACTTTGGCCTTATCTGCTGGTGTACTGTTAAGTTTGTATGCTCTGTCTCTTCCTGCTGCATTCAGGTTGTCATTACACATGTCGCTACACCCTGCTGCCGCTACGATATTCTCTATTTCTGTTACGTAACTTGTGTCTTTACAGCTACTGGAGGCTGGAAAAAGGAACTTCTCTTTTCCCTTCTGCATTGAATTTCTATGTGAACCAAATTCCCAACTTCACATTCAGTCTATGTCTCATTCTGGTGCAGTCTCCTCTCTGTGCATCCCCTTATTCTTCTTAAAAATAGACACAGAGGAGTCGTTTAAAAGTGTTGCCCTTTCTCTTTATATTATCAGATCTTTCCTTTCTTGATCCCTTGCCCCCCACTATTTAGTCTAAAGTCCTCTTTATCACCCTAGTTACATGACTTGCCAGAATACTGGTCCCGCCACGGTTCAGGTGAAGACCGTCCCAACCAAACAGTTCCCACTTTACCCTGTACTGGTGCCAGCGCCCAAGAATCGAAACCTATTTCTCCCACACCAGACTGTGAGCCATGCATTCAGTTCTCTAATCTTACTTTCCCTTTGCCGATTTGCTTGTGGCTCAGATAGTATTCCTTTTTGGTTCTGCTTTTTAATTTAGCCTCTAGCTGCTCATAACCCCTAAGCAGATCCTCTTCCTTTTCCTACCTGTGTCATTGGTACCCATGTAAACCACAACAACTAGATCCTCTCCCTCCTACTGCAAGTTCCTCTCCTGCTCTGAGCTGATGTTCTGAGCCCCAGCACCAGGCAGGCAACACAACTGCCTAGACTCATGGTCTCAGCTGCAGAGGACTGTGTCTATCCTCTTGGCTATGTGATCCCCTACTACCACAACATTCCTACTTACGCCCACATTTCAATGGTTCCCTGCACCATGGTCAATTTGCTCATGCACCTTGCTCTCATCCATAAAGCTGCAAGAACCTCTAACTTGATGGACAGTTGGAAGGGCTGAGGCTTCTCCAGTTCTACTTTCTCAATCCTCATACCTACCTCACTCACAGTCACATCCTCCAGTCTCTGACCATGGAACAAATCGGAAGACCCTAGCATAAGGGCTGTGACTGCCTCCTGATAAAGTGTCCAGGTAACTTGCCCCTCCCTGAGGCATCGCTGTGTCCGATGCTCAGACTCCAGCTCATTAACTCTGAACCCAAGTTCCGCAAGCTGCAGACACTTACTGGAGATGTGGTTGCTGTGGCTCCCACAGCATCCACATACTACAGCTACAGCACATCACTTACCCTGCCATCTTTGTGTTTTAATTAACTAATTAATTATTTTCTTAATTTTTAATTAATGACCCTAGTCCTGCTTGTGCTTATATTCTTATTATTTCAATTGATGTAATACTTACACCAGTTAAAATTCCCTAGTTTAAATGAAAAAAGGAGAATGCTCACCAACCAATCACTTACTTTCTTTCCTATTACGTCACACTTCAATTTTCTTTGGAATGCTCTGAACCCACTAAATGGCAGCTAGCACAGATTTGTCAGACAAATTGTGTTTAACCAACTTGATTGAGTTCTTTGATAAAGTAAGGGAGATAGTTGATCAGGGTAGTGTGGTTGATGTTGTGTACATGGACTTTAAAAATGGACTTTAATAAAGTCCCAAAAAATGGACTTGTTGACAAAATAAAAGCCCCTGAATATGAAATTGGCCAAGTTATAGAAAGTAGAGAGTAATGGTGAATGGTTGTTTTTCACATTGGAGGCAAGTATGAAAGAGTGGTGATTCCAGGGTAGGCATTAAGACCACTGCTCTCTTTGATACATATTAATGATGTGGACTTGGGTGTATGGGGCATAATTTCATAGTTTGAAATGAAATCATTTCAAAAACTTGGAAATGTAGCAAACAATGAAGACGACAGTAACAGACTTCAGAAGAAAACAAAGAGGAGTGCAGTAGGGCATGCCAGGAGCAGCACCAGGCACATCTAAAAATGAGGTGCCAACCTGAAGCTACAACACAGAACTACTTGCATGCCAAACAGCAGAAGCACCATAATCAATCCCACAACCAACGGATCAGATCAAAGTTCTGTAGTCCTGCCACATCCATTTGTGAATGGGTTTACAACAAAAATATATTCCAAGAATGTTTAGCAAGGAAAATGTTCCAACCGTGGTTAACGAAAGAAATCAAGGATTGAATTAGATCAAAGAGAAGTATAAAGTTGCCAAAAAATGGTAAGCCTGGGGATTGGGGCAATTTAGAATTCTGCAAAGAAGGACCAATAGAAAGATTGAAAAAGGGAAAATAGAATATGAGAGTAAACTAGCGAAAGACATAAAAACAGACTGAGAAAGCCTCTGAAGTTATGTAAAAAGGAAACAGTTAGTAAAAACAAATATGATCCATTACAAGTGGAGTCAGGAGAGTTTATAATGGAATAAGGAAATGACAGAGAAACAAAACACATACCTTGTGTCTGCCTTCATGGGGGAAAATACTAAAAAAACTCCCAGGAGTAATGGAGAACCAGGGGACTAATACAAATGAGGAATTGCAAAATATTAATATCAGTAAAAAAAAAGTACAAGAGAAATTAATGGCTCTTAAAGTTGCTAAATCCTCTGGACCTGATGATATACATCCCAGAGTGTTAAAAGAGGTGGCTGTAGAGATAATAGATGCATTGCTGGTCATCTTTCAAAATTCTATGGATTCTGGAATGGTTTCTACAGTTTGGAAGGTGGCAAATGTAACCCCACTATTTAAGAAAGGAGAGAGAGAGAAAATGGGGAACTACAAACCTGTTAGCCTGACATCACGCATTAGCCTGTAGGGAAAATGCTGGAATCTATTATAAGGGATGTGATAACAGGATGCTTAGAAAATAATGGCAGGATTGGGCAGAGTCAACATGGATTTATGAAAAGGAAATCATGTTTGACAAACCTGTTAGAGTTTTTTGAGGATGTAGCTAGGAGAATAGACAAGAGGGAACTAGTGGATGTGGTACATTTAGATTTCAGAAAACTTTTGATAAAGTCCCACACAAGTAGTTCATAAACAAAATTACAGCACTTGGATTTTGGGGGAATATACTTGCATGGATTGAGAACTGATTAAGGGACAAAAAACAGAGAGTCATTTTCAGGTTGGCAGGTTGTGACTAGTGGAGCACTGCAAGAATGAGTTCCTTGGCCCCAGCTATTCACAATCTATATCAATGATTTGGACGTGGGCATTAAATAAATGTTTCCAAGTTTGCAGATGACACAAAACTAGGTAGAAGTGTGAGTTGTGAGGAGGATGTAAAGATGCTTCAAGGGGATTTGGAGAGGCTGAACAAGTGGGCAAAAATCTGGCAGATGGAATACAGTGTGGAGAAATGTGAGATTAACCACTTTGGTAGGAAAAACAGAAATACAGAATATTTTTTAAATAGTGAGAGACTGGAAAGTGTTGAACTTCAAAGGATCTTGGGTGTTCTTGTTCATGAGTCACTGAAAGCTAATATGCAGTTTCAGCAAGCAATTAAGAAAGCAAATGATATGTTGGCCTTTATTAGAAGACGATTTGAGTATAGGAGTAAAGATGCCTTACTGCAATTATATAGAGCCTTGGTGAGATCGCATCTGGAGTATTGTGTGCAGTTTTAGTCTCCTTACCTAAGGAAAATTATACTTGCCATAGAGGGAATGCAACAAAGATTTACCAAACTAATTCCTGGGACAGAGGGATTGTCCTATGAGGAAAGGTTAGATAGACTGGGCCTTTATTCTCCGGAGTTTAGAAGAATGAGAGGTGATCTTATTCAAACATACACAATTCTTAACAAAAACAAAAATACCTGGAAAAACTTAGCAGGTCTGACAGCATCTGCGGAGAGGAACACAGTTAACGTTTCGAGTCCGTATGACTCTTCAACAGAACTAAAGAAAAATAGAAAGAGGCGAAATATAAGCTGGTTTAAGGGGGGGTGGGACAGGTAGAGCTGGATAGAGGGCCAGTGATAGGTGGAGATAACCAAAAGATGTCATAGACAAAAGGACAAAGAGGTGTTGAAGCTGGTGATATTATCTAAGGAATGTGATAATAAAGGGACAGATAGCCCTAGTGGGGGTGGGGTTGGGGGAAGGGATCAAAATAGGTTGAAAGGCAGAGATAAAACAATGGATGGAAATACATTTAAAAATAATGGAAATAGGTGAGAAAAGAAAAATCTACATAAATATTTGGAAAAAAGGGGGATCAGAAAGGGGCAGGGGGTGGAGGAGAGAGTTCATGATCTAAGATTGTTGAACTCAATATTCAGTCCGGAAGGCTGTAAAGTGCCTAGTCGGAAGATGAGGTGCTGTTCCTCCAGTTTGCGTTGAGCTTCACTGGAACAATGCAGCAGGCCAAGGATGGACATGTGGGCATGAGAGCAGGGTGGATTGTTGAAATGGCAAGCGACAGGGAGGTCTGGGTAATGCTTGCGGACAAACTGAAGGTGTTCCGCAAAGCAGTCGCCCAGTCTGTGTTTGGTCTTTCCAATGTAGAGGAGACTGCATTGGGAGCAGCGAATGCAGTAGACTAAATTGAGGGAAGTGCAAGTGAAATGCTGCTTCACTTGAAAGGAGTGTTTGGGCCCTTGGATGGTGAGGAGAGGGGAAGTAAGGGGCAGGTGTTGCACCTTCTGCAGTTGCATGGGAAGGTGCCGTGGGAGGGTGTTGAGGTGTAAGGGGTGATGGAGGAGTGGACCAGGGTGACCCAGAGGGAATGATGCTTGCGGAATGCCGCCGGGGAGGCCCGGGGGGTGGGGGGGGGGGGGGGTGAAGGGAAGATGTGTTTGGTGGTGGCATCATGCTGGAGTTGGCGGAAATGGCAGAGGATGATCCTTTGAATGCGGAGGCTGGTGAGGTGATAAGTGAGGACAAGGGGGACCCTATCATGGTTCTGGGAGGGAGAGCAAGGTGTGAGGGCGGATGCGCGGGAGATGGGCCGGACACGGTTGAGGGCCCTGTCAACCACCGTGGGTGGAAAACTTCGGTCAAGGAAGAAGGAAGACATGTCAGAGGAACTGTTTTTGAAAGTGGCATCATCAGAACAGATGCAACGGAGGCGTGAGGAGCTGTAGTCGAGGTAGCTGTGGAAGTCGGTAGGCTTGGTGGATAGTCTATCACCAGAAATTGAGACAGAGTGGTCAAGGAAGGGAAGGGAAGTGTCAGAGATGGACCATGTGAAAATGATGGAGGGGTGGAAATTAGAAGCAAAATTAATAAATTTTTCCAGGTCCAGACGAGAGCATGAAGCAATCATCGATGTACTGGAGAAAGAGTTGTGGAAGGGGGCCGGAGTAGGACTGGAACAAGGAATGTTCCACATACCCCATAAAGAGACAGGCATAACTGGGACCCATGTGGGTACCCATAGCCACACCTTTTATTTGGAGGAAGTGAGAGGAGTTTTAGGAGAAATTGTTTAGTGAGAGAACAAGTTCTGCCAGACGGAGGAGAGTAGTGGTGGATGGGGATTGTTCGGGCCTCTGTCCGAGGAAGAAGCTAAGGGCCGTCAGACCATCCCGGTGGGGGATGGAGGTGTAGAGGGATTGGACGTCCATGGTGAAGAGGAGGCGGTTGGGGCCAGGGAACTGGAAATTGTCGATATGATGTAGGGTGTCAGAGGAATCACGGATGTAGGTGGGAAGGGACTGGACAAGGGGAGAGAGAATGGAGTCAAGATAGAGAGAAATGAGTTCCGTGGGGCAGGAACAGGCTGATACGATTGGTCTGCCGGGACAGTCCTGTTTGTGGATTTTGGGAAGGAGGTAGAAGCAGGCCATCCGAGGTTGGGCAACTATCAGGTTGGAAGCTGTGGGAGGAAGATCTCCAGAGGAGATGAGGTCAGTCACAGTCCTGGAAACAATGGCTTGATGTTCAGTGGTGGGGTTGTGGTCCATGGACAGGTAGGAGGAAGTGTCTGCGAGTTGATGCTCAGCCTCCGTGAGGTAGAGGTCAGTGCGCCAGACAACCACAGCACCACCCTTGTCAGCGGGTTTGATGACAATGTTAGGGTTGGACCTGAGAGAACGGAGTGCAGCAAGTTCAGAGAGAGACAGGTTAGAGTGGGTGAGAGGAGCAGAGAAATTGAGACGACTGATGTCAAAATTCTTACATGGCTCGACAGGGTAGTTGCAGAAAGGTTGTCTCCCTTGGATGGGGAATCCATGGCAGGGGAGAACCAGGGGGCACAGTCTCAGAATAAGGGGCAGGTCGCTTAGGACTGAGATGTGGAGGACTTTCTTCACTCAGAGGGTAGTGAATCTTTGGAATTCTCTGCTCCAGGGAGCTGTGGATGCTCAGTTGTTGACCATGTTCAAGACTGAGATCGATAGATTTCTACATATTAATAACAACAAGGGACGTTCTTATCACATACCAGTCTTCAGCCAATTCAACAATATCAACAAATAGCTAAAGGCACTGAATGGGCCCTGACAACATTCCAGTAGTACTGAGGACTTGTGCTCCAGAACTACCCTAGCCAAGCTGTTCCAGCTACAATGCAGCTTCAACATCTATCTAACTATGTGGAAAATTGCCCAGGTAAGTCCTGTCCATGAAAAGCAGGACAAATCCAGTCTGGCCAATTACTACCTCAACAGTCTGCTGTCAATCATCTGCCAAGTGATGGAAGAGGTCGTTGACACTGCTATCAAGTGGCACTTACACAGCGATAGCCTGCTCACTGATGCTCAGTTTGGGTTCTGCCAGGATATGCTGACCTCATTACAGCCTTGCTCCAAACATGGACTAAAGAGCTGAACTGAAAAGTGAGGTGAGAGTGACTATCCTTGCATTCAAGGAGTCCTAGCAAAACTGAAGTCAATAGGAATTAAGGGGAAATTCTCCACTGGTTGGAGTCATATCTAGCAGAAGTGAAGATGTTTGTGGTTATTGGAGGCCAATCATCTCAGCCCCAGGATATCACTGCAGGAGTTCCTTAGGGTAGTATCCTAGACCCAACCGTTTTCAGCTGCTTCATCAATGACCTTCTCTCCATCATAAAGTCAGAAGTGGGAATGTTCACTGATGATTGCACAATGTTCAGTACCATTCGTGACTCCTCAGATACTGAAGCAATCTGTGTCCATCTGCAGACCTGGACAACATTCAGACTTAGACTAAGTGTATAAAGAAAATGTATTTTTTTCCAATATTACTGTGGGATGCTATGAAGCAGGTTTCGGGGGTCTATGTGTATGTTGTGTGTGTATGTGACTAATTTAATTACACTGAAGACAGTCAGACAGCAAGGTTTAAATTGTCAAAGGGTTAGGCAGAGAGCAGGCATTTTTGAAGTGGAAATGAACGAAGTAAGATGGGATACCAGTAGATATAACATGAATAGGAATTTGTATTAGGAGATAAATGAGGAGTGAATTGTTAGCTATTGAATTTTAAAGAGAGAAAAAATGAAGTTTTACAATTGCCAAAGATCATAAATTAAATAAAGCAGTTATTAAGTTTATTTTTCCTGAAAGTGGTGGCCATAAAAACATGAAAGATTTTTAGATTCTGGGAAATTAAGAGCAATGGTGAAGATGAAAGGGAAAAATATATTTAAGGAAACATTGAAAGCTGTGAGATGTTTGTGGCTATGTGATCTTGAAGAGAGTGCTGTGCGAGCAGTCCTGTGAAGGTAGCAGCTTCTAGCCACCCCAGAGAAGTGTGTTTTACGGGCCAGGGAGTCAAGGGTTATGGAGGGGTGGGGGAGTGGGGTGAGGCAGGCAGGTAAGTGGAATTAAGGCCACATTCAGATCAGTCATGATCTTACTGAATGGTGAAGAGGGCTCAAGGGGTCAAATGGCCAACTCCTGTTCCTTTTTCTTATGTTCTTATGAATGTGATGGAATACTCACTTGTCTGGATGAGTGCAGCTCCAACAACACTCAAGAAGCTTGACACCACCCAGGACAAAGCAGCCCAGTTGATTAGCACCCCATCCACCAATTCAAATATTCACCTTGCCCACCACTGATACACAATGGCAGCAGTCTGTATTATCCATAAGATGCAGTGCAGCCACCTGCAGAGGCTCCTTAGACAGCACCTTCCAAACCCATGACCTCTACCACCTAGAAGGACAAGGGCAGCAGATGGATGGGAACACCACCACCTGCAAGTTCCCCTCCAAGCCACTCACCATCCTGACTTGGAAATATATCACCGTTCCTTCACTGTTGCTGGTTCAAAATCCTGGAACTCCCTCCCTTACAGCACTGTGGGTGTACATACACCACATGGACTGCTGTGTTTCAAGATGGCAGCTCACCACCACCTTAAGGGCAATTAGGAATGTAACAAATGCTGGTAGTGACGGTCACATCTCATGAAAGAATTTTTAAAAAGATCGGTGAAATGGAAAGATGCATGGCAGATGTAATTCAATGATGAGATGTGTGAAGTGATACATTTTGGTAGAGCAAACAAAGACAGGCAATATAACCAAATGGTACAATTTCAAAAGAGGTGCAGAAACAGTATAAATACAGAACAAGTTGAGAAGGAAGTTAAAAAGAATACAGGATCGTTGGTACCATAAAGAAAGCCATTGAATAGAAACAAAGTTATGTTAAATCATTGTAAACCACTTGTTAGGTTCCAGCAGGAATCTTGTGTTCAATTAACAGTTCAGGAATGATGTCAAGAAGATAAAGAGGGGTCAGTAAATGGGTCATTTACTAGAATAGTACCAGGGATGTGGGACTTCAGTCAAATGGAGACACTACAGAAACTGGGATTAAGCTGGTTAGAATAAGATTAAGAGGAAGTTTAATAGCGTTCAAAATTCTGAAGTGCTTTTCACTGAGTATCACAGAATTTTAACGGCACAGGAGGCCATTCGGCCTATCGTGTCTGCACCGGCTCTCCAAATGAGCATTATGACCTCATGCCATTGGGCTTGCCTTTTCCCCATACCTCTGCACATTGTTTCTATTCACAGAGTAAATAAGGAGAAACTGTCTTTGTTTCTATTCACAGAATAAATAAGGAGAAACTGTCTTTGTTTCTATTCACAGAGTAAATAAGGAGAAACTCTCTGGTGGCAGCACAGTCAGCAACCAAAGGATACAGATTTAAAGACAGTTGGCAAAACGATAGAGGTGACATTATGTAAGTTGTGATCTGGAACGAAGAGTTTGAAATGGAAGCAGATTCAACAGTAACACTCAAAAGGGAATTCATTATATACTTGAAGGGGATAAATTTGCAGGATTAAGGGGAAAGAGCAGTGGAGCAGCCTAACTGGATAGATCTTTCAAAGAGTCACAAAGGAATGATGGGCGGAATGACCTCCTCAATACTATAAAATTCTTTGATTCTTCTAGAATTCTCAATTTGATAGAGGTATGAGGTAAATCAGGAAAAACTATTTCTATTGGTCACTGATTCGAGGACATCAATTTAGATGATTATCAAAGCAAGAAAGGGAGTGTATAGAAAATATTTATATTTTAACACAGAGTGCTGTTAGGCCAGAAACATCTGACCAGGAGCAGTGGGGGAAGCAGAATCCAGAACTGCTTTTAAGGGAGAAGTGGATTAATATCTGAAAAAGAGAAATACAAAATAGCTTTGGAGCAAGGAAATGAATGTGATTCAGCTGATAGCTCCATCACAGCACTGGCACAGGATAATCTGCAGAACTTTATGGGTGGGTTTGGGGCAGGGGTGGTGTAAAAATGTTTAAAGTTTCAAACCTGGCCTCAACCTTTCTATTTCCAGTTTTAATAAAGACAGGCAGCTAATCCATTCCCGTGAGGTGTGTTCATTGTTTAAATGTTATAATAAGGCTGAGATCTAATCCCTATTCTCCAGATCGCCCAGACATTGAGAAACTGGCAGTTAAAGGGAGGTGAAGATTGCTGGATGTAGCAGGTAAGTGCCTGCTTACCTACTTTGCTCCTTCCCCACGATTGAAGGCCATGACCCCTGGAGTCACAATCTCTCATTGAGTTCACCCTTCTCATTTCCACCACCTCTGCACTGCAAGTTCCATCTCCCTCAACCTTTTCATTTCCACCAGCACACCTCCATCTCCAATGTGTCTCCAACAACCACACCCCCACCTATCCTCCCAGAAACACACCCCGATGTGTCTCAGGCCTCTGATATCTCCAACCCTCCAATCGATCCATGCCCCCTGCAACTATAATCTGTGTCCCTCCGCTCTGTTCCTCAGCTTGCTGCTAAAAACCTTCCCTCCTGACAGCCAGCCAGCCTTGCAATCTGGCTGACTACAGCTGGGAAATGGAAACAAAAGATGTAAATTTGTCAGGGCTTGGGGCAAACGCATTCTCCTGTGCTTCCCAGCTGCAAAACAGTCTCCCATTCCTTCCCCACCTCCAAGTTAATATTGGGGTCAATGGACCAAACAATCTCCTGTGCTGTAAATTTCTGTGAATCTATGTTATTTTGGTGCAACTACTTGACTTAATCTTGACATGCACATGAACTCATCGTTGACACTGATTCTCACTGAACTCTATGCACTTGTTTCAAAACCTTCATCCTAGTCTTAAAATCCATCCATGGCCTCACTCCGTCCGCAATCTCTTCTGGTCCTATGCTTCGATTCTTCATATATCTACTCTACTCCCTCCATTCTGCACTCAAACTCTTGCACTAAACCTGTCACCTGGTAACTTCTCTCCCCACCTTTAAAAACCTCTATAAGAATGTAAGAAAAGGAGCAGTAGTTGCCCATTTGGTCCCTCAACCCTGCTCCTACCTTTTATCAACAATTCATAGACCACCCTCACCCATCTGACTGCTGCTCAGATCTGAGCCCTAACTGGCAAGGTGCTCAGGTTGATTTTTTTAAGTTAAAGGGGTTAAATAAATGAAATTTGTTGTTATTGTGCTTATTATGAGTGTATACTAATGAGTAAATTAGTTTCAGGGCCTTAATAACCTTTTTAGATTGTATAATGCTCAGAGTATCTAACTCAGAGAGAGCCTGCCTCCCTGTACATCACTATAGCTACTGAACCAAAAAAGGTTATTTGTAGCCGTGGTAATTTGTCATTTTCTGCGCAGTAAATGAAATCAATACAAGCAAAGAGTCATAATGTCCTAAGAAAAATTACATAACTTCTGTGTAAAAAAAAAAACTCCTGTTAATTTTCCACTGTGCGAGCAAACAAAATGGTGGTAGCTATCAAGAGCACTGGATGGGGGACAGAAGATTGTGCACACCATTGCCTGGGTTTCTGAATTGTCCCAAACTAGGTGAACAAAGGAAGCACTGTTCACTCAGCTAGATTTTCACAAAAGCCCAATCTTAGCATTCATGCTGAAGAATCTGAATTCTGCAGTCAATGGGGCTGCTGTGAACAGCGGTTTTGTTCTGAAGAATACCAAGCTACTGTGGGCCTGCGCACGTAACAATGTACAAGGTCTTTGTGGGCAAAGAAAGTCAGAGCAGCTTTGGGAAAGCAAGAGGGTGGAATGCCTGCTGTCATTGGCAATTACAGTCAAACCAAAGCATTCTTACAGGGAGGCTGGGCTCCAATACATAATTGGTCTTGTTCTCTACTAAAGGAACTTCAATCCACAGCTGATAGGATTCTTGATACTATTTCTATGCCAACTTTTTGAGCATCAATGTTTTTGTCAATTTACTTTAACTTCTTCAGAAAAGTTAGCTTTCTAGCAATTGAATTGTCTGCATCAACCAATCAGACCATCGGGAATATTGGGCTGCAGGATGTTAGAACCATTTAGATCACTTGGGGGATGTGACTAAAGCCCAATTGGTTAGATGATAAGGCTGGAGCCTTCTAGAACCAATTGATTAAATGAAGTGGCCTCCTACTTTACACAAATGCAAGGCAGGAAATGGACTGAGATAAGTTGATGGTTTCTGACAGTAGACATTAAAGCAATCTTTCTTCAGTGTTTGCCATCAAGAAATGAATTGCCGCAAAAAAAAACTCCACAGGATATTCCTGGTTCTAATGTCATGTGAAGGCTCATTTTCTTCAATACTAATACAAAAGCAAAATACCGAGGATGCTGGAAATTTGGGGGGATAAAAATAGAAAATGTTAGAAATACTCAGCAGGTCAGACAGCATCTGTGGAAAAACAAACAAAGTTAATGGCCCAGATCTCCCGGTCAGTGGGAATGCTGAGCGCATTGCCTCTGCCGGAGAAGTTTACTGCATTCTGACTATATTGCCCATTTTCAGCTGATACTTCCCAGTTGCAGCAGAAATGGGCCAGCGCAGACTCTCCAGGGCAAGTCTATTGAGTGTAGAAGATGACAGGTGAATGGAGGACACACCCCCTTTTTATGAAATTAGCTAATGTATTCAGGTAAGTTTTTAAAGGTCTCATGTCTCTCAATGAATGAGTGGGTGGGTGAGTGAGCGAGCGAGCGAAAGTTCTGATGAAAAGTCATCATCCTAAAACATTAACTCTGTTTCTTCCACAGGTACTGCTGGACCTGTTGAATTTCTCCAGCATTTTCTGTTTTTATCTCATTTTCTTCAAGATCAATTACAGCTGATTCTTCACAGCTTTTAAAAGACCAGTCAAAGCTATCAAAGTGGCTTCAATAACAATTTATATTTATATCGCACTTTTAATGTAATAAAACTTCACAGGAGCATTATTAAACAAAATATAACACAGACACATAAGGAGATGATCAAAAACTTGGTCAGAGAGGTAGGTTTTAAGGAGCAACTTAAGGGTAAAGAGAGAGGCAGAGAAGTTTAGGGAACGTTAGGGTTAGGGTTAGCAAGAGGCCATTCAGCCCATCATGTCTGCACCGGCTCTCCGAATGACCAACTCGCCTAATGCCATTTCCACGTCTTCTCCCAGCAACTTTGCAGCTCCTTCCTTTTCAGATAACAGTCTAATTTCCTTTTGAATGCCTCCATTCAACCTGCCTTCACCAGACTCTTCATGTCACTTTTGCTTCTTCTATTAATAACAGAGCTTAAGAGGATAGGCAACTGAAAGCACGAAAGCCAATCGAAAGCAAAGTAATTAAAATCAAGGATGCTCAAATGGTTAGAATTGGAGGAGCACAGAGATCTGGGAGAGTTGTAGTACTGGAGGAGATTAGAGAGATTGGGGGAATGAGGCCATGGAGGGACTTAAAAATGAGGGTGATAATTTTGAAATTGAGGTATTACTTGACCAGGAGCATATCTAGGTCAGCGAACACAGGAGTAATGGATGATCAGGACTTAGAGCAAGTTAGGATACAGGCAGCAAAGTTTTGGATGGGCTTGAGCTAATAGAGATTGGCTAGAAATGCATTGAAATAGTTAAACCTAGAGGTAATGGAGGCATGGAAGAGGATTTCAGCAGCAGATGAACTGAAAGTCAGGTGATGTTACAGTGATGGGTATAGGCGATCTAGGTGAGATGTAGGCAGGTATGTGGCCAAAAGTTCAGTGTAGAGTCAAATATGACATCAAGGTTGCTATGAATCTCAGTCTCAGATGATGTCAGGGAGTGAGGTGGAGTTAGCTGATAGGGATTAATGGTTTGACATTAATTACAGGTGGGATAGCTGGTTGTTGGAATGTCTCTCCTGTCATTAGATGATACACATGTTTTCAAAAAATTCAATCTTCAACTTTCACTTGGAATGACAATGGACCGGTTTCAGAGACAATTATACCAGGAACCCAACTAGCTCCATTTCCAAAATTCCGCACGAGAACTGTATCTCCTACAGTAAATCTTCGAGCTTACCTATGAATATTGTGGTTCAATTTTTGATTACTCTGATTCTTCTCTACCTTCCTCTCTAAGGTTGGAAACACCAGACTTAACCTTGTAAGTAGGTAGTGTTCCATTAATAATTCATACGGCGTTGAACCAGTAGTTGAATGAGGAGTCGTATGATAATTGAAAAGAAAATGGGAAGTCGAGTTTTTAGAGTACCTTCGGATAACCTCTTCGTTCCTGATTTGAAAGTTTGCATCCTTCTTTCAGCCAACCCATTTGATGAGAGATGATATGGTGCTGTTTTAATATGTCTGATTCCATTTTAGCTCATGAATCTCTGAAACTCTGTGCTGGTAAAGACTACTGTTATCCGAAACAATGACTTCTAGTATGCCATGTAGATGCAAACATTGGCGCAGTTTTTCAATAGTTGTACATGATGTCGGTGATCTGGCTTCATACCCATCCATCCACTTAGAATGCGCGATGATCAATAAAAACATGGTACCTAAAAATGGTCCTGCATAATCAATATGATTTCTAACCCAGAGTCAACCAGGCAACTCCCATGGATGCAGTGGAGCTGAAATGGGCAACTTCTGCTGTTGCTGATAATGGAGACAGTGCTTGACCATGCTTTCAATGTTGCTGTCTATGCCTGGCCACCAGACACAGTTTTGTGCAAGCATTTTCATTTTCGATATGCCTGGATAGACACTGTGAAGTTCTGTCAAGAGTGGTTCACTTCCTTGCAAAGGGACGACTCTTGATCCCCACACCAAGATTCCATCTTGACAACTTAACTCTGTTTTATGGGTACGGAATGGCCTTATCTCTTCAGACATTGGTGAATTCGACCACTATTGCAGTACCAGGTCTCAGACGTCTGACAAAATTGGATCTCTGTTTGTCCAGTTCCATATTTGCTTCGCACTCACAGGTGAAGAATCCAGGAAATTCAGTACAAGCACATTGTCCTGTGGCACTGAAGCATGTACAATGCTATCTGGTTATGGAAGACGACTGAGTGCATCCACAGATGCAATATGCAAGCCAGGACGGTGCATAAAGGTATACTCATAAGCATAGAATATCAAAGCCCAATATTGAATTCTTGCTGAGGCTATTGGAAGAATAGCTTTATCCTCACTGAATAAACCCATTAATGGTTTATGGTCTGACACAATGGGGAAATATCATCCATGCAGAAACTGGTGGAATTTCTTCACTCCAAATATTACTGGTAAACCTTCCTTTTCAAGTTGTGAATAACACTTTCTCAGCTGCAGAAAGGGTTCTGGAGTCATAGCCAATTAGCCTTTTGGATTTGATTTCTGTCTTCTTTTTCTGTTTGTCTCGTCCTTCATTTTGGTTTCTCGGTCAGCCAAATTTCTCTCTGGTGAAATCTTAACTTGGTTCAGCTCAGTAGTTGAGCTACCCATGGTTCATTATCCACTCACATCTTGGAAAGTTCCATGACTTTTCCTTCTAATGCTTCTTTTGTTTCAATCAGCTGATTCTTCAGCTCTTCAGTCTCCTTGTATCCCTTGGCTTCCTCCTGGAACATTGAACATTGTTGAGTCTTCTCTGCCAACTGTTTCTTCAGTTTGTTTAGAGTGGCACTGAATTCATTTTGTTTCTCTTTATGATTTTCTAGTGGAACGAACTCTGACCTGAGGGATTCTTGCAGCACGTGAAAGTCCTTCAATTCTCCTAACTCATTCTAAAATATACTGTCATGTTTCGTTAACAGCTCAGGAACTCCTGAAATATTTCAGAGCATTGAACTTAATTTTTTGTAATCAGTCTTGGCCCAGAAGACTAGGTCCTTCACCGTCACTACGATCACTGGAAGCTGGGCTGTCTGTTGCCTATCGGACAGTACTGTGGCAATGCTCTTTACATGATTGAGTCTCCAGTTGAGCCGCTTTTGCTCCAGATTCAGTGGCTGGGTACCTTAGTTTGGGTTTTTAATTGTGTGTTCTCCCACCACTGTTTTTGAGGCTCCCATATCTACTTCCATGACTCGAGGCCTCCCATTCACTTGAATGGTGACGGTTATTGGTTCAGTTTTCACTGCTTTGACAACGTACAGGAAATAGACATCGGTATCAGCAGCTTCATATAAGTTGTATTATTCACTTCAATCATCTTGGTCTGCTGTCTTATGGGCTATCTTGATTTTGCCCTGCATTGCTTTATTATGTGCCGTTTCTTGAGGCAGTAATGGTATCCTGCCTCCTTGAATCTGCAGATGCGTGATACATGGTTACCCATACATCTGTAACAGATTAACTTGAGAGCTGCTGAAATGCTTCCACTAGGCCTCTTCATTTTTCGAGCGGCAGAGACTGTCTCCCGTTTCGCGGCTCTCTCTCTGGTTTTCGCGCCATGCTCAGTGGTCGGTTCCCAAGAGCGGCGCCATGTTGCACATTCTGTAAAGCTGCTAGTCCCTTGCAACACTTTCCACGGCTAGTGCTATTTCCATGCGCACTTCAAATCGATGTTAACTTCTGCAAGTAAACAGTGCCGAACACCACAAGCTAACCGGTCCTGCGACATATCATTGAGTGTGTCTCTGAAGTTGCAGTGCTCAGTCAACTGCTTCAACTTCACTGTACAAGTTGCAATGGACTGTCCCGGGGCCCTTACTCTGGAGTTAAACTTAAACCTCTGCATTATTACTGATGGCTTCAGCTGAAAATGTATCTTCACAAGGTCTACCAATTCATTAAAAGATTTAGAATTGGGCACATTCAGGGTTGTCAGACTGCGAATGAGGTTCTATGTCTTGCTCCCGCAGACGCTTAAAAGAATTGTTTTCTGCTTCTCCTCTGAGGTTATTTCATTCGCCACGAAATAAAAACCAAGGCCGTCTACATACTGGCTCCAGTCTTCCGTAGACGCACCATAAGAGTCGATTCTGCCGAAGAGTGGCATGACTGGTGAGTCGACTTTTCTTTTTCCTTAAAAACTGATGTACTCACATTCACAAGGCGAGGGGCAGAGTTGGAGCTAACCCATCCTCGTTGCCAAATGTAATGACTTGATGTACCGGACAGGTTTCTACTTGAAACAGGTAACTTTATTACCGAACTCTTTTAGGAGCGACATGCTTGAACAAGGTCCACAACTAGAAAGCTCCATCCCTCCCTGATTACCTGCATTTAGGGCTCATTCATCAGAACAATCATGTGACCCCCCTAATAGACAGTAGGAAAAGCTATACCTTCAATCACTGCAGGGCCCAACTTGCAAAAGTTGCAAATTGGAGTATGAAGAACCATTGAGAAGAGCATAAGGAACTTCAGGAGGACCTTGGCCAATAAATTACATTTAATGCAGATAAATGTGAGGTGATTGATTTTAGGAGGAAATCTACATTAAATGATAAATTTGGTAGGTTTACTGGAATGATACCTCGGACTCCAAGGGTTAAGTTATGAGGAGAGATGCACAAACTAATGTTGTACCCCCTGGAATTTAGAAAGCTCAGGGGTAATTTGTCTGCATTTGTGTGTGGGTGTGTTCAAGTGTCTGTGTATGCATATATGTCTCTGAATACGTGTGTGTGTGAATGTGTGTGTGTCTGCCTGTGGTCTGACTGTGTATGTGTGTTTGTGTTGTGTGTGTAAGAGTGCGAGTGTAAAGGCCAGATTTTCACAGAGTCGGGAAGACTCCGTGGACCTTTGAAAATGGTAGGCAGGACCAGGATGTGAAATCCCACTCCCATTTCCAATATATCGCATTTTTGCAAGTAGGGGGAAATGAGCAGTGCTGAGTTCAAACAGACCCCATTTTTGGATGTTGCAGGGCCTTAACCCACAGTGCAAGAGTCATGACGTTATAAAGTAGACATAAATGCTCTTGAAGGGTGAAAAGGTTCAACTGTCATGACATGATTTTTAAAAAATCTCCTGTTCTTTAAACTGTAAAAAAAATACACTGGCTGCAGCTATCAATGATTGTTACTAATAAAACCCATGCTGGACTGATTTGATTGATAGGTCAGCCAGTGTACCATCTGTTCAAGCAGCATCAGTAGAGTTCTTTATTGACTTCTCCCAAAGAGCTATTCATTATGAATGCTTGGCTGAGTTTCAAACACTTTCAAGAGTTTCAACAGGTTGTTCTGAGTACATTGATTGACAGCTTAAAGAGGCTATTAATGTATTAGGGGTATCACAGTATCTTTAGTGAAGGAGGTGGCCATTTGGCCCATCGAGACTACACTGACTCTCCGAAAGAGCATTCCAGTCTCACTCCCTTGCCTTATCCCCATAACCTTGCTAATTCTTGGTTTGCAGGTAGTAATCCAATTCTATTCTGAATACCTCGATCAAACCTGAAACTGACACCCCTTCAGGAAGTTTGGTTAGTGTGTTTGCGGGAGTGGGATTGTGTGTGTGTGTGTGTGTGTATGCGGGAGTGGGATTGTGTGTGTGTGTGTGTGTGCGTATGCGGGAGTGGGATTGTGTGTGTGTGTGTGTGTGTGTGCGTATGCGGGAGTGGGATTGTGTGTGTGTGTGTGTGCGTATGCGGGAGTGGGATTGTGTGTGTGTGTGCGTATGCGGGAGTGGGATTGTGTGTGTGTGTGTGCGTATGCGGGAGTGGGATTGTGTGTGTGTGTGTGTGTGCGTATGCGGGAGTGGGACTGTGTGTGTGTGTGTGCGTATGCGGGAGTGGGATTGTGTGTGTGTGTGTGCGTGTGTGTGTGTGTGTGTGTGTGTGCGTGCGTATGCGGGAGTGGGATTGTGTGTGTGTGTGTGTGCGTATGCGGGAGTGGGATTGTGTGTGTGTGTGTGTGTGTGTGCGTATGCGGGAGTGGGATTGTGTGTGTGTGTGCGTGCGTATGTAGGAGTGGGATTGTGTGTGTGTGTACGTGTGCGTATGTGGGAGTGGGATTGTATGTGTGTGTGTGTGCGTATGCGGGAGTGGGATTGTGTGTGTGTGTGTGTGTGCGTATGCGGGAGTGGGATTGTGTGTGTGTGCGTATGCGGGAGTGGGATTGTGTGTGTGTGTGTGTGCGTATGCGGGAGTGGGGCTGTGTGTGTGTGCGTATGTGGGAGCGGGGTTGCGCGTGTGTGCGCGCATATGCGGGAGCGGGGTTGCGCGCGTGTGTGTGTATGCGGGAGCGGGAATGCGTGCGGGAGCGGGAGTGTGGGGTTGTGCGCGCGCGTGCATGCGGGAGCGTGGGATTGTGTGCACGCGCATATGTGGGAGCGGGATTGCGTGTGTGTGTGTATGCGGGAGCAGGATTGCGTGCGGGAGCGGGAGCGTGGGATTGTGCGCGTGCGTATGCGTGGGCGGGATTGTGCGCACGTATGCGGGAGCGGGATCGCGGCGCGTGTGTGTGTGTGTATGCGGGAGCGGGATCACGCGCGTGTGTGTGTGTGTGTGTGTGTGTGTATGCGGGAGCGGGATCGCGCGTGTGTGTGTGAGAATGCGGGAGCGTGCGCATGTGTGTGTGTATGCGGGAGCGCGCGCGCGTGTGTGTGTGTATGCGGGAGCGCGCGCGCGTGTGTGTGTGTATGCGGGAGCGCGCGCGCGTGTGTGTGTGTATGCGGGAGCGCGCGCGCGTGTGTGTGTGTATGCGGGAGCGCGCGCGCGTGTGTGTGTGTATGCGGGAGCGCGCGCGCGTGTGTGTGTGTATGCGGGAGCGCGCGCGCGTGTGTGTGTGTATGCGGGAGCGCGCGCGCGTGTGTGTGTGTATGCGGGAGCGCGCGCGCGTGTGTGTGTGTATGCGGGAGCGCGCGCGCGTGTGTGTGTGTATGCGGGAGCGCGCGCGCGTGTGTGTGTGTATGCGGGAGCGCGCGCGCGTGTGTGTGTGTATGCGGGAGCGCGCGCGCGTGTGTGTGTGTATGCGGGAGCGCGCGCGCGTGTGTGTGTGTATGCGGGAGCGCGCGCGCGTGTGTGTGTGTATGCGGGAGCGCGCGCGCGTGTGTGTGTGTATGCGGGAGCGCGCGCGCGTGTGTGTGTGTATGCGGGAGCGCGCGCGCGTGTGTGTGTGTATGCGGGAGCGCGCGCGCGTGTGTGTGTGTATGCGGGAGCGCGCGCGCGTGTGTGTGTGTATGCGGGAGCGCGCGCGCGTGTGTGTGTATGCGGGAGCGCGCGCGCGTGTGTGTGTATGCGGGAGCGCGCGCGCGTGTGTGTGTGTATGCGGGAGCGCGCGCGTGTGTGTGTGTATGCGGGAGCGCGCGGGTGAGTGTGTGTATGCGGGAGCGCGCGCGTGTGTGTGTGTATGCGGGAGCGCGCGCATGCGTGTGTGTATGCGGGAGTGGGATTGCGTGTGTGTGTGTATGCGGGAGAGGTGGATTGTGCGCGCGTATGCGGGAGCGGGATGGCGTGTGTGTGTGTATGCGGGAGCGGGAGCGTGGGATTGTGCGTGTGCGTGTGCGGGAGCGGGATCGCGCACGCGTATGCAGAAGCGGGAGCGCGCGTGTATGCGGGAGCGGGAGCGCGCGTGTATGCGGGAGCGGGAGCGCGCGTGTATGCGGGAGCGGGAGCGCGCGTGTATGCGGGAGCGGGAGCGCGCGTGTATGCGGGAGCGGGAGCGCGCGTGTATGCGGGAGCGGGGGATCGCGCATGTGGGAGCGGGGGATCGCGCGCGCGCATGCGGGGGGGGGTTCGCGCGCATGCGCGCATGCGGGAGCAGGGGATCATGCGCGAGTGTGTATATGCGGGAGCGTGATTGCGTGTGCGTGTGTATGCGGGAGCGGGATTGTGTGTGCGTGTGTGCGTATGCGGGAGTGGGATTGTGTGTGTGTATGCGGGAGTGGGATTGTGTGTGCGTATGCGGGAGTGGGATTGTGTGTGTGTGTGCGTATGCGGGAGTGGGATTGAGTGTGTGTGTGTGTGCGTATGCGGGAGTGGGACTGTGTGTGTGTGTGTGTGCATATGCGGGAGTGGGATTGTGTGTGTGTGTGTGTGTGCGTGTGCTTATGCGGGAGTGGGATTGTGTGTGTGTGTGTGTGCGTGTGCTTATGCGGGAGTGGGATTGTGTATGTGTGCGCGTATGCGGGAGTGGGATTGTGTGTGTGTGTGTGTGTGTGTGTGTGCATATGCGGGAGTGGGATTGTGTGTGTGCGTATGCGGGAGTGGGATTGTGTGTGTGTGTGTATGCGTATGCGGGAGTGGGATTGTGTGTGTGTGTGTGCGTATGCGGGAGTGGGGTTGTGTGTGTGTGCGTATGCGGGAGTGGGGCTGTGTGTGTGTGCGTATGTGGGAGCGGGGTTGCGCGTGTGTGCGCGCATATGCGGGAGCGGGGTTGCGCGCGTGTGTGTGTATGCGGGAGCGGGAGCGTGGGATTGTGCGCGTGCGTATGCGGGAGCGGGATCGCGCGCGTGTGTGTGTGTATGCGGGAGCGGAATCGCGCGCGTGTGTGTGTGTATGCGGGAGCGGGATTGCGTGTGTGTGTGTATGCGGGAGAGGTGGATTGTGCGCGCGTATGCGGGAGCGGGATGGCGTGCGTGTGTGTATGAGGGAGCGGGAGCGTGGGATTGTGCGTGTGCGTATGCGGGAGCGGGATCGCGCACGCGTATGCAGAAGCGGGATCGCGCGTGCGCGTGGGAGCGGGATCGTGCGAACGTCTGTGTATGCGGGATCGGGAGCGCGCGTGTATGCGGGATCGGGAGCGCGCGTGTATGCGGGATCGGGAGCGCGCGTGTATGCGGGATCGGGAGCGCGCGTGTATGCGGGATCGGGAGCGCGCGTGTATGCGGGATCGGGAGCGCGCGTGTATGCGGGATCGGGAGCGCGCGTGTATGCGGGATCGGGAGCGCGCGTGTATGCGGGATCGGGAGCGCGCGTGTATGCGGGATCGGGAGCGCGCGTGTATGCGGGATCGGGAGCGCGCGTGTATGCGGGATCGGGAGCGCGCGTGTATGCGGGATCGGGAGCGCGCGTGTATGCGGGATCGGGAGCGCGCGTGTATGCGGGATCGGGAGCGCGCGTGTATGCGGGATCGGGAGCGCGCGTGTATGCGGGATCGGGAGCGCGCGTGTATGCGGGATCGGGAGCGCGCGTGTATGCGGGATCGGGAGCGCGCGTGTATGCGGGATCGGGAGCGCGCGTGTATGCGGGATCGGGAGCGCGCGTGTATGCGGGATCGGGAGCGCGCGTGTATGCGGGATCGGGAGCGCGCGTGTATGCGGGAGCGGGAGCGCGCGTGTATGCGGGAGCGCGCGTGTATGCGGGAGCGCGCGTGTATGCGGGAGCGGGGGATCGCGCATGTGGGAGCGGGGGATCGCGCGCGCGCATGCGGGGGGGGGTTCGCGCGCATGCGCGCATGCGGGAGCAGGGGATCATGCGCGAGTGTGTATATGCGGGAGCGTGATTGCGTGTGCGTGTGTATGCGGGAGCGGGATTGTGTGTGCGTGTGTGCGTATGCGGGAGTGGGATTGTGTGTGTGTATGCGGGAGTGGGATTGTGTGTGCGTATGCGGGAGTGGGATTGTGTGTGTGTGTGTGTGCGTATGCGGGAGTGGGATTGAGTGTGTGTGTGTGTGCGTATGCGGGAGTGGGACTGTGTGTGTGTGTGTGTGTGCATATGCGGGAGTGGGATTGTGTGTGTGTGTGTGTGTGTGCGTGTGCTTATGCGGGAGTGGGATTGTGTGTGTGTGTGTGTGCGTGTGCTTATGCGGGAGTGGGATTGTGTATGTGTGCGCGTATGCGGGAGTGGGATTGTGTGTGTGTGTGTGTGTGTGTGTGCATATGCGGGAGTGGGATTGTGTGTGTGCGTATGCGGGAGTGGGATTGTGTGTGTGTGTGTGTATGCGTATGCGGGAGTGGGATTGTGTGTGTGTGTGTGCGTATGCGGGAGTGGGGTTGTGTGTGTGTGCGTATGCGGGAGTGGGGCTGTGTGTGTGTGCGTATGTGGGAGCGGGGTTGCGCGTGTGTGCGCGCATATGCGGGAGCGGGGTTGCGCGCGTGTGTGTGTATGCGGGAGCGGGAATGCGTGCGGGAGCGGGAGCGTGGGATTGTGCGCGTGCGTATGCGGGAGCGGGATCGCGCGCGTGTGTGTGTGTATGCGGGAGCGGAATCGCGCGCGTGTGTGTGTGTATGCGGGAGCGGGATTGCGTGTGTGTGTGTATGCGGGAGAGGTGGATTGTGCGCGCGTATGCGGGAGCGGGATGGCGTGCGTGTGTGTATGAGGGAGCGGGAGCGTGGGATTGTGCGTGTGCGTATGCGGGAGCGGGATCGCGCACGCGTATGCAGAAGCGGGATCGCGCGTGCGCGTGGGAGCGGGATCGTGCGCACGTCTGTGTATGCGGGATCGTGCGCGCGCGTGTATGCGGGATCGTGCGCGCGCGTGTATGCGGGATCGTGCGCGCGCGTGTATGCGGGATCGGGAGCGCGCGTGTATGCGGGATCGGGAGCGCGCGTGTATGCGGGATCGGGAGCGCGCGTGTATGCGGGATCGGGAGCGCGCGTGTATGCGGGATCGGGAGCGCGCGTGTATGCGGGATCGGGAGCGCGCGTGTATGCGGGATCGGGAGCGCGCGTGTATGCGGGATCGGGAGCGCGCGTGTATGCGGGATCGGGAGCGCGCGTGTATGCGGGATCGGGAGCGCGCGTGTATGCGGGATCGGGAGCGCGCGTGTATGCGGGATCGGGAGCGCGCGTGTATGCGGGATCGGGAGCGCGCGTGTATGCGGGATCGGGAGCGCGCGTGTATGCGGGATCGGGAGCGCGCGTGTATGCGGGATCGGGAGCGCGCGTGTATGCGGGATCGGGAGCGCGCGTGCATGCGGGATCGGGAGCGCGCGTGCATGCGGGATCGGGAGCGCGCGTGCATGCGGGATCGGGAGCGCGCGTGCATGCGGGATCGGGAGCGCGCGTGCATGCGGGATCGGGAGCGCGCGTGCATGCGGGATCGGGAGCGCGCGTGCATGCGGGATCGGGAGCGCGCGTGCATGCGGGATCGGGAGCGCGCGTGCATGCGGGATCGGGAGCGCGCGTGCATGCGGGAGCGGGAGCGCGCGTGCATGCGGGAGCGGGAGCGCGCGTGTATGCGGGAGCGCGCGTGTATGCGGGAGCGGGAGCGCGCGTGTATGCGGGAGCGGGGGATCGCGCTTGTGGGAGCGGGGGATCGCGCGCGCGCATGCGGGAGCGGGGGATCATGCGCGAGTGTGTATATGCGGGAGCGGGATTGTGTGCACGCGTGTGTGTGCGTATGCGGGAGCGGGAGCGCGTGCGTATGCGGGAGCGGGAGCGCGTGCGTATGCGGGAGCGGGAGCGCGCATGTATGCGGGAGCGGGAGC
This sequence comes from Carcharodon carcharias, assembly GCF_017639515.1. NCBI lineage: Eukaryota > Metazoa > Chordata > Chondrichthyes > Lamniformes > Lamnidae > Carcharodon > Carcharodon carcharias. The sequence continues at coordinate 109,793,938 of NC_054476.1, read as the reverse complement.
GCGCATGTATGCGGGAGCGGGAGCGCGCATGTATGCGGGAGCGGGGGAACGCGCATGTGGGAGCGGGGGATCGCGCATGTGGGAGCGGGGGATCGCGCATGTGGGAGCGGGGGATCGCGCATGCGGGGGGGTTCGTGCACACGCGCGCATGCGGGAGCATGGGATCATGCGCGAGTGTGTATATGCGGGAGCGTGATTGCGTGCGCGTGTGTATGCGGGAGCGGGATTGTGCGTGCGTATGCGGGAGCGGGATTGTGCGTGCGTATGCGGGAGCGGGATTGTGCGTGCGTATGCGGGAGCGGGATTGTGCGTGCGTATGCGGGAGCGGGATTGTGCGTGCGTATGCGGGAGCGGGATTGTGCGTGCGTATGCGGGAGCGGGATTGTGCGTGCGTATGCGGGAGCGGGATTGTGCGTGCGTATGCGGGAGCGGGATTGTGCGTGCGTATGCGGGAGCGGGATTGTGCGTGCGTATGCGGGAGCGGGATTGTGCGTGCGTATGCGGGAGCGGGATTGTGCGTGCGTATGCGGGAGCGGGATTGTGCGTGCGTATGCGGGAGCGGGATTGTGCGTGCGTATGCGGGAGCGGGATTGTGCGTGCGTATGCGGGAGCGGGATTGTGCGTGCGTATGCGGGAGCGGGATTGTGCGTGCGTATGCGGGAGCGGGATTGTGCGTGCGTATGCGGGAGCGGGATTGTGCGTGCGTATGCGGGAGCGGGATTGTGCGTGCGTATGCGGGAGCGGGATTGTGCGTGCGTATGCGGGAGCGGGATTGTGCGTGCGTGTCTATGCGGGAGCGGGATTGTGCGTGCGTGTCTATGCGGGAGCGGGATTGTGCGTGCGTGTCTATGCGGGAGCGGGATTGTGCGTGCGTGTCTATGCGGGAGCGGGATTGTGCGTGCGTGTCTATGCGGGAGCGGGATTGTGCGTGCGTGTCTATGCGGGAGTGGGAGTGTGTGTGCGTGTCTATGCGGGAGTGGGAGTGTGTGTGCGTGTCTATGCGGGAGTGGGATTGTGTGTGTGTGTCTATGCGGGAGTGGGATTGTGTGTGTGTGTGTCTATGCGGGAGTGGGAGTGTGTTTGTGTGTCTATGCGGGAGTGGGAGTGTGTGTGTGTGTCTATGCGGGAGTGAGAGTGTGTGTGTGTGTGTGTGTATGCAGGAGTGGGAGTGTGTGTGTGTGTGTGTATGCAGGAGTGGGAGTGTGTGTGTGTGTGTGTATGCAGGAGTGGGAGTGTGTGTGTGTGTATGCAGGAGTGGGAGTGTGTGTGTGTGTGTGTATGCAGGAGTGGGAGTGTGTGTGTGTGTATGCAGGAGTGGGAGTGTGTGTGTGTGTGTATGCAGGAGTGGGAGTGTGTGTGTATGCAGGAGTGGGAGTGTGTGTGTGTGTGTATGCAGGAGTGGGAGTGTGTGTGTGTGTGTATGCAGGAGTGGGAGTGTGTGTGTGTGTGTGTATGCAGGAGTGGGAGTGTGTGTGTGTGTGTATGCAGGAGTGGGAGCGTGTGTGTGTGTGTATGCTGGAGTGGGATTGCGTGTGTGTGTGTGTATGCTGGAGTGGGATTGTGTGTGTGTGTGTGTATGCAGGAGTGGGAGCGTGTGTGTGTGTGTATGCTGGAGTGGGAGCGTGTGTGTGTGTGTATGCTGGAGTGGGATTGCGTGTGTGTGTGTGTATGCTGGAGTGGGATTGTGTGTGTGTGTGTGTGTATGCTGGAGTGGGATTGTGTGTGTGTGTGTATGCTGGAGTGGGATTGTGTGTGTGTGTGTGTGTGTATGCTGGAGTGGGATTGTGTGTGTGTGTGTATGCTGGAGTGGGATTGTGTGTGTGTGTGTGTGTGTGTATGCTGGAGGGCGATTGTGTGTGTGTGTGTGTATGCTGGAGGGTGATTGTGTGTGTGTGTGTATGCTGGAGGGTGATTGTGTGTGTGTGTGTATGCTGGAGGGCGATTGTGTGTGTGTGTGTATGCTGGAGGGCGATTGTGTGTGTGTGTGTGTATGCTGGAGTGGGATTGTGAGTGTGTGTGTGTATGCTGGAGTGGGATTGTGTGTGTGTGTGTGTATGCTGGAGTGGGATTGTGTGTGTGTGTGTATGCTGGAGTGGGATTGTGTGTGTGTGTGTATGCTGGAGTGGGATTGTGTGTGTGTGTGTATGCTGGAGTGGGATTGTGTGTGTGTGTGTGTATGCTGGAGTGGGATTGTGTGTGTGTGTGTGTGTGTATGCTGGAGTGGGATTGTGTGTGTGTGTGTATGCAGGAGTGGGATTGTGTGTGTGTGTGTATGCAGGAGTGGGAGTGTGTGTGTGTGTGTATGCTGGAGTGGGAGTGTGTGTGTGTGTGTGTATGCTGGAGTGGGATTGTGTGTGTGTGTGTATGCTGGAGTGGGATTGTGTGTGTGTGTATGCTGGAGTGGGATTGTGTGTGTGTGTGTATGCTGGAGTGGGATTGTGTGTGTGTGTGTATGCTGGAGTGGGATTGTGTGTGTGTGTGTGTGTATGCTGGAGTGGGATTGTGTGTGTGTGTGTGTGTATGCTGGAGTGGGATTGTGTGTGTGTGTGTGTGTGTGTATGCTGGAGTGGGATTGTGTGTGTGTGTGTATGCTGGAGTGGGATTGTGTGTGTGTGTGTATGCTGGAGGGCGATTGTGTGTGTGTGTGTTTGCTGGAGGGTGATTGTGTGTGTGTATGCTGGAGTGGGATTGTGTGTGTGTGTGTGTATGCTGGAGTGGGATTGTGTGTGTGTGTGTGTATGCTGGAGTGGGATTGTGTGTGTGTGTGTATGCTGGAGTGGGATTGTGTGTGTGTGTGTATGCTGGAGTGGGATTGTGTGTGTGTGTGTATGCTGGAGTGGGATTGTGTGTGTGTGTGTATGCTGGAGTGGGATTGTGTGTGTGTGTGTGTATGCTGGAGTGGGATTGTGTGTGTGTGTCTGTATGCTGGAATGGGATTGTGTGTGTGTGTCTGTATGCTGGAATGGGATTGTGTGTGTGTGTATGCTGGAGGGCGATTGTGTGTGTGTGTGTATGTATGCTGGAGTGGGATTGTGTGTATGTGTGTGTATGCTGGAGGGCGATTGTGTGTGTGTGTGTATGCTGGAGGGCGATTGTGTGTGTGTGTGTGTGTGTATGCTGGAGTGGGATTGTGTGTGTGTGTGTGTATGCTGGAGTGGGATTGTGTGTGTGTGTGTGTGTGTATGCTGGAGTGGGATTGTGTGTGTGTGTGTGTATGCTGGAGTGGGATTGTGTGTGTGTGTGTGTGTGTATGCTGGAGTGGGGTTGTGTGTGTGTCTGTATGCTGGAGTGGGATTGTGTGTGTGTGTGTATGCTGGAGTGGGATTGTGTGTGTGTGTGTCTGTATGCTGGAGTGGGATTGTGTGTGTGTGTGTGTATGCTGGAGTGGGATTGTGTGTGTGTGTATGTTGGAGTGGGATTGTGTGTGTGTGTGTCTGTGGGAGTGGGATTGTGTGTGTATGTGGGAGTGGGAGTGTGTGTGTGTATGCGGGAGTGGGAGTGTGTGTGTGTGTATGCAGGAGTGGGAGTGTGTGTGTGTGTATGCGGGAGCGGGAGTGTGCGTGTGTGTGTATGCGGGAGCGGGATTGTGTGTGTGTATGCGGGAGTGGGATTGTGTCTGTGTATGCGGGAGTGGGATTGTGTGTGTGTGTGTTTGTGTGTGTATGTGTATGTGTATGCGGGTGTGGGATTGTGTGTGTGTTTGCGGGAGAGTGGGAGAATGTGTGTGTAAGTGGGAGTGTGTGTGTGTAAGTGGGAGTGTGTATGTGTGTATGTGTATGTGGGTGTGTACGTGGGAGTGTGTATATGTGTGCGGGAGTGGGCGTGTGAGTGAATGTGAGTGTGAGTGGGAGTGTGTGTACGTGGGTGTTGGCGTGTGTGTGGGAGTGGGCATGTGTGTGAGTGGGAGTGGGCGTAGGTGTGCATGTGGGAGTGGGCGTGGGAGCGGGAGTGGGAGGGGGAGCGGGAGTGTGTGCGTGAGAGAGAGAGAGAGAGAGAGAGTGGGACAGTGTGTGAGTGTGAGACTGCACTTGACCCTTTGTCTGTGTAGGAAGGAAAGCAGAGGAGTTTTAAAAAATAGCAGGTAGGGACTCAATTCCAGGCCTAGCTGAAGCCAAGCCAAGACTGTTGACCAGAGTGACGTCTGGGTGAGAACCTGTCAGGGACAAAAGTAGCACTTTCTCCTTCCCCTTTGTTCTGATCCTTTTCAAATACTGTTCTGCAGTAACATCCTCCACCCAAAATATTAAATCCTCTGCTCTCCCTTGATGTTGCCTGATCTGCTCAAATGTTTGACAACATATCCTGTTCCCGTTTAAAATTCCCAACAGTTCGTTAAGTATAAAAGTGATTTATTTAAAGTAGTTAAGTTAACTTGCCTGAATCCAGAGAATCCTTTGCCTATCTCTGGGCTGTTGTTGCATTCAGGCAGGAACTGTTACCTTCAGTTTGTCTCTGAATGTCTCGTGAATGTTTGTCCAGTAAAAGTGACAGTCCACACATCACTATATTGTCTTTCTTTAACATTCCGAGGTACAAAGCTGTATTTGTAAAGAGTATTTGATGCCTGGCAAATTATATTGAAGTTTTTGAAGAGTGAATAAAGTAGTGGACAGCGAATGTTATTTATACAGACTTCCAGAAGGCATTTGATAGTTCCTCTCAAGAAGCTGTTAGCTATAGTTGAAGCCCATGGAATCAAAAGCGAATTATTGACCTGGTTTGGAAAATGACTGAGTTGCAGGCGATAGAGAGTAAGGATAATGGCGCGTACTCTAATTGACAGAATGTGACTCATGATGTCCGGCAAGGATTTGTATTGGGGCCTGAGCTAGCCACCATATTTATTAATGACTTAGATGATGCGATAGAAAGCCACTTATCCAAATTTGCTAATGCCAAAGAAAACATTGTAACAGTGCAGATGGAAGAATAAAGTTACAAGGAGAAACTTGGATAAACTGTTGCAAATGGATTTCAATGTTGGCAAATGTGAGGCCATCCACTTTGGAGTCTAAAAAGGATAGATAGACAGGGTACTTTCTAAATTGTGAAAATCCAGAAACAGTGGAAGTCCAAAGACGCTTGGGGATCCAGGTATACAGATCATTAAAATATTATGTACAATTCAGAACATGATCAAAAAAGCTAATAGAATGCTGGCCTTTATATCTATAAGACTAAAATACAGGTGGTGAAAGTTAAGTTACAAATATACAAACTCCTGGTTAGTCCACACCTAGAGTATAAGAGCAGTTCTGGGCACCACACCTTAGGAAGGATATACTGACTCTAGAGGGAGTGCAATGTACATTTACCAAAATGATATTTGGGCTAACTAATTACGGATGTATTTCCTGTAATTTCAAAAGTTAAGGTAATTTGATTGAAGTTTGCAAGATATTAAGGGAAATAGGGTTGAAAGAGAGAGAAAATATTTCTGCTGGATGGGAAATATAGCTTAAAAACTCAAGGCAGACTTTTCAGGAATGAAATTAGGAAACATTTCGACACACAAGGGTTGATAGAAGTTTGGAAATAATTTCTGCAAATGGTAATTGATGCAAGATCAATTGTTAATTTTAAATCTGAGATTGATATATTTTTGTTGACCAAGAATATTAACAGAAATGGGGCAAAGGTCAGTACATGGACTTAGGTCACAGGTCACAGATCAACCATGAATAGTGGAACAGGCTCAACAGGTGATAGCTTCCTCCTGTTCTGGTGTTCCCATGTTCCTAAATGCATTTATAGGTTATTTCTGTATGGCAAATCCTCCTCCCATTGCACTTTCAGTCTGACTCATCATAAGGAGTATACTCAGAGCAGATTTCCTGGGGACATTTCTGAGCAGTTGGCTTGTATTATGGCCATCAGCTCCATTACATTTAAGGGGTAGGGAGAAGCAGTATGTTATCAGGGGAAGCACATAAAAAGTATTTGTATTAGGAGATATGTTTTATATCTTTTTAAGCCATCAGTAGATGGTGGGTGTTCAAAGGCATTAATTAAGTGAGCAGGTAGGTGATTTGTTAGCTAGTTTTAAGATTTTATCCCTGTAAAGGGGGGCAGTTGGGAGCAGTAGTTTAAACCAGTACAATGGAGCTACAAGATACAAGGAACTCACCAAGCCTGCTTAGACAGCACCTTCCAAACCCAGGACCACTACCATCTAGAAGGACAATGGCAGCAGACACATGGGGACACCACCACCTGGAAGTTCCCCTCGAAGCCACTCATCATCCTGACTTGGAAATATATCGCCGTCCCTGCACTGTCACTGGGTCAAAATTCTGGAACTCCCTCCCTAACAGCACGGTGGATGTACCTACACCACATGGACTGCAGCGGTTCAAGAAGGCAGCTCACCACTACCTTCTCAAGGGCAACTAGGGATGGGCAATAAGTGCTGGCCCAGCCAGTGATGCCAACATCCCATGAATGAATAAAAAAAAGGCACCAAATTTATAGCTAACTAGTTAAACAAATTAATATAACTAATGACTTAGATTCAGGAATAGAAAGTACTATAGCTAAATTTGCAGATGACACAAAAATAGGTGAGAAAGTAAATTGCAAGAAGAAATAAAAATTTACAAATATGGACAGGATAGGTGAATGGGTCAAAATTTGGCAGATGGAGTTTAACGTGGATAAGTGTGAGGTTATCCATTTTGGTTGGAAAAATAAAAAAGATGCCTTATTATTTAAATGGAGAGAAACTTCAGAATGCTTCAGTGCAGAGGGATCTGGGTGTCCTCGTGCATGAATCGCTGAAAGCTAGTATACAGGTATAGTAGATAAAAGGGAAGGCAAATGGAATTTTGGCATTTATTGCTAAAGGAATGGAGTATAAAAATAGGGAAGTGTTGCAACTGGACAAGGCATTGGCGAGACCGCACTTGGGGTACTGTGCACAGTTTTGGTCCCCTTACTTGAGGAAGGATGTAGTTGCACCAGAGGTGGTTCAGAGGAGGTTCACTAGATTGATTCCAGAGATGCGGAGCTATTCTTATGAGGAGAGATTGAGCACTTTAGGCCGATACTCGCTAGAGTTTAGAAGGATGAGAGGAGATCTAATTGAGGTATAAAAGATGCTAAAGGAGATGGACATAGTAGATGTGGAGTGGATATTTCCCCTTGTGGGGCATTCTAGAATGAGAGGTCATAGTTTAGACTAAGGGGTGGTAGATTTAAATCAGAGATGAGGAGGAATTACTTTTCTCAAAGGGTCGTGAATCTGTGGAATTCACTACCTCAGAGCGCAGTGGATGCCGGGATGCTGAATAAATTTAAGGAGGAGATAGACAGATTTTAAATTAGTAACGGGTTGAAAGATTATGGGGAGAGGGCGGGAAATTGGAGTTGAGGCCAAAATGAGATCAGCCATGGTCGTATTAAATGGCAGGGCAGGCTCGAGGGGCTGAATTGCCTACTCCTGCTCCTAGTTCTTATGTTCTTCAATTGTGCAATGAGGCAGGGTTAATTAGTAATGTCATAGTAAAAGATCCACTGGGAAATAATGATTATAATACAATTCAATTCCACATTAAGTTTGAAAAGGACATATTCCAATCACAAACACGAATCTTAAACTTAAACAAAGCCAATTACAATGGTGTGAGAGGAAAGCTGGCTAAGGTTGATTGGATAAATAGACAAAAAGATATGGTGGTGAATAAACATTGGGAAACCTTAAAGAAATAATTCAAAACGTTTGACAAAAATACATTCAATTGAAAAACAAAAACTCAGTGAGAAAGATCCATTCGTAGTTTACTAAGAAGGTTAAGGATAATATTAGATTTTAAAAAGCATATAGTGTTGTAAAGAATAGTAGTAAATTTGAGAGTTGGATGTGTTTTAGAAACCAGCAAAGGGCCACCAAAAATTGATTTTAAAAAAGAAAAAAAAGAATATGAGAGTGAATTGGCCAGGAATATAAAACATATTGTAAAAGCTTTTACTAGTATATAAAAAGGAAGAGAGTAACCAAAGTAAATGTTTTTTTTTATTTTAATTCATTCTCAGGATGTGGGCTTCTCTGGCTGGGCCAGCATTTATTGCCTATTCCTAGTTGACCTTGAGAAGGTGGTGGTGAGCTGCCTTCTTGAACCGCTGCAATCCGTGTGGTGTAGGTACACCCACAGTGCTGTTAGGAAGGGAGTTCCAGGATTTTAACCCAGCGACAGTGAAGGAACGGCGATATAATTCCAAGTCAGGATGGTGAGTGACTTGGAGGGGAACTTCCAGATGGTGGTGTTCCCATCCATCTGCTGCCCTTGTCCTAGATGGTAGTGGTCGTGGGTTTGGAAGGTGCTGTTGAAGGAGCCTTGATGAGTTTCTGCCGTGTTTCTTGTAGATGGTACACACTGCTGCTACTGTGTGTCGGTGGTGGAAGGAATGAATGTTTGTGGATGTAGTGCCAATCAAGTGGGCTGCTTTTTCCTGGATGGTGTCAAGCTTCTTGAGTGCTGTGGGAGCTGTACTCATCCAGGCAAGTGGGGAGTATTCCATCACACTCCTGACATGTGCCTTGTAGATGGTAGACAGGCTTTGGGGAGTCAGGAGGCAAGTTACTTGTTGGTTCCTTAGAAGCAGAGACAGGAGAAATTATCATGGAGAATAAGAAAATGGCAGAAACATTGAATAAATATATTGTGTCTATCCTCACAGTAGAAGACACAAGATACATACCAGAAATAGAGGGTAACCTAGGGGCTAATAAGAGTGAGGAAATTAAGCTAATAAAGAATAAGGTAAAGGAAAATATAAAAGGTATTGGAGAAAAAGTACTGGAGAAACTAAAGGGACTAAAATACAACAAATCCCTGGGATCTGACGGTCTACATCCTAAGGTTCCAAAGAAGATAGATGCAGAGATAATGTATGATTTTCCAAAATTCCCTAGATTCTGGAATAGTCCCAGCAGATTGGAATTTTACAAATGTAACTCCATTATTCAAGAAAGGAGGGAAAGAGAAAACTGGGAACTACAGGCCAGTTAGCCTGACATCAGTCATCAGGAAAGTGGTGGAATCTATTATTAAGGAAGCCTTAACAATACACTGAGAAAGGCATAGTATGATTAGAACAAGTCAGCATGGTTTTACGAAAGCGAAATCTTGCTTGACAAATTTATTAAAGTTTTTGAGGAAGTGACTAGTAGGATAGATAAAGCGGAACCAGTCGATATTGTAAATACAAAAAATGCTGGAAAAACTCAGCAGGCCTGGCAGCATCTGTGGAGAGAGAAAGAGTTAACATTTCAAGCCTGTTTGATTTTCCTTCAGAGATATAGTATACTTGGATTTCCAAAAAGCATTTGATAAGGTGCCACACAAAAGGTTAATACACAAGATAAGGGCTCATGAAGTTAGGGGTGATACAGAGGGTCATTTAAGGGACAGGAAACGGAGAGTAGGGATAAATGGGGCATTTTCAAGTTGACATGTTTTGACCAGTGCAGTGCCGTTAGGATCACTGCTGGGGCCTCAGCTATTTACAATCTATAATAATGACTCAGACAAAGAGACAGTAACATTTCTAAGTTTGCCGAAGATACAAAGGTAGATGAGAATGCAAGCTGTGAGGAGGTCACTACAAGATATTAACAGGTTAAGTGAGTGGGCAAGGTGACAGGTGGAGTATGATGTGAGAAGGTGTGAGGTTTTTCACTTTGGCCATAGAATAGAGAAGTAGAACATTTTTTAAAAGGTGTGAAACTTGTAAATGTTAGTGTTCAGAGAGACTTGGGTGCTTTCATACTCATATAAGAAACACAAAAAGTTAGAATGCAGATACAGCAAGCAATTAGGAAAGCAAGTAGCATGTTGCTCTTCATGGCAAGGGGATTGGAATATAAGAATAAAGAAACCTTGCTACAGTTGTATGGACCTTTGAGACCACACCTGGAGTACTGGGTACAATTTTGGTTTCCATATTTAAGGAAATATTTATTGCATTGAAAATGAAGGTTCACTAAATTGGTCCTTCGGATGAGAGGGCTGTCCTCTGCAATTTAAAAGAATGAGAGCTGATCTTATTGTAACAATCAAGATTAAGTAAGTTGTGAGGAGAATACAAAGAGTCTGCAAAGTGACATAGGTAGTTTAAATGACTTGGCAAAAAATTGGCAGATGGAGTATAATGTGGGAAATTATGAGGTTGTCCACTGTGGCAGGAAGACTGAAAAAGCAGAATATTATTTAAATGGAGAGAGACAGAAGAATGCTACGGTACAGAGGGATCTGGGTGTCCTTGTGCATGAACCACTAAAAGTTAGCATGCTGGTACAGCAAGTAATTAGGAAGGCAAATGGAATGTTGACCTTTATTGCAGAGGAAATCAAGTATAAAAGTATGGAAGTCTTGCTACAACTGTGCAAGACCTCCCAGTTGGTGAGACTGCACCTAAAGCAATATATTCAGTTTTGGTCCCCTTATTTAAGGAGAGTTATTCTTGCATTGGAAGCAGTTCAAAGAAGGTTCCCTATAGGCTGATTTCTGAGATGAGGATTTTGTCTTATGAGGAAAGGTTGAGCAAGTTCGGTCTATGCTCATTGGAGTTTAGAAGAATGAGAGGCGACCTTATGGAAACATAAAAGATTCTAAGGGGGCTTGACAGGGTGGATGCTGAGAAGATTTTGGCGCCAGCCCCAGGGAGAATCTAGAACTCAAGGGCACTGTTTAAAAATAAGAGGTCTTCCATTTAAGATGGAGATGAAAAGAAATTTCTCTTGGAGGGTTGTAAGTGCAGGAATTGTCTTCTTCAGAGAGCATCTGAGGCTGGGTTATTGAATATATTCAGGGCTGAGTTAGACAGATTTTTGATTAACAAGGGTGCCAAGGGTTATAGGGGACAGGCAGGAAAGTGGAGTTAATGCCACAGTCAGGTCAACCATGATCTTACTGAATAGCGAGCAGGCGAGAGGATGAATGGCCTACTCCTACTCCTATTTCTTATGTTCTTCTTATGAAGGGGCTTGACAGGATAGCTATTAAGAGGTTGTTTCCCCTGGCTGGGGAGTCTAGAACAAGGGGCACAGTCTCAGGATAAGGGGCTGATCATTTAGGACTGATACAAGGAGAAATTTTTTCATTGAAAGGGTCATGAATCTTTGGAATTTTTCATCTCAGATGGTTGTGAATGCTCCATCATTGAATATATTTAAGGCTGGGATAGACAGATTTTTGGTCTCTCACGGAATCAGGGATATGGGGAGTGGACAGGAAAGTAGAGTTGAAGCCCAAGTTTGTATTGAATGGTGGAGCAATCTCGGGGGGCTATATGGTCTATTCCACTCCTATTTCTAATGTTCTTATTCCTGAGAGTGTTTCCATTTTCCTCACCATTTATCCTTCTGGTCAGATTTGTCCCTTGATATTTGTCTGTATATTTCAAAAAGGACACATGGATATAATTCAATAATTATCCACAACTATCACAGCCAGTCATGGCATAGGAACAGGAGGAGCCATTCAGCCCCTTGAGCCTGTTCCACCATTCAGTTAGATCATGGCTGATCTATAATACCTCAGCTTCATTTACCTGCCTTTGCTCCACTTCCCTTCATACTCTTATCTAAAATTCTATTAACTTCCGTCTCGAAAATTGTTCCCCAGCATCCATAACCTTTCCATGGAGAATCAGCTTTCTACCATAGTCTGTGAGAAAAGTACTTCCTGATTTCACTGCTGAATGGCCAGCTCTAATTTTAACATAGTGCCCTTGTTCTAGAATCCCCATCAGAGCAAATCCACCCCATCAATCGTCTTCATCATTTTAAACACCTCGATCAGATTAAGCCTCAACCTTCTAGGCTCAAAGAATACAAGGCAAGTTTAAGCAACCCATCCGCCTAATTTAACCCTTTAATCCCATGTATCATTTGGGTGAAACTGTGCTGTACCTTTAAGGTGGGCTTCTTCTAGTTCTTGCACTGCCAGGATCTTGGTGGTAAAAGTCTCTGATCTTACCTTTGGCGGTACATAAAATTCCAAGAGGAATCGTTCTCCCTCCAGTCTCACAGCTTTTCGTAGCAACAGTCGACACTTCTGCCATTGTGTACTGCTCATGCAGTTAGTGTCATCAGCCACCATGTACCTCAACATGCCTTCTCTTTGGATGTCCAGTAGTTCCACTTTAGCAGATGATGACCGTGTCAAACGTAAACGTTCTAGTTTGTGGCTCCATTTGTCATGGACCTCGCTTTCCAGTTTATCCCCTGAGAAGTCTTCACCCTCGGGTCTCCTGCTCTGCCCAGCATCCAGTAGCGGTTCTGCCGAGGACCTCCATTGTAAAATTTCTTTCATCCCATCGACCATGCACATGCTCATGTTCCGCAGAGAAAACCCTTTCTTAAACTTTGGTCTGCCAGAAACGTCCTCCGAACTCCGGGAGTGGCCAAAATTGGACATGTTCCAAACCTGTGCCTGCCTCAGGTACCTGCTTGAGTTCGAAGTGTTGTCTATACTCTCGAGGGAATCTGAATTCTTCTCTTTTCTCTGGAGAGTTTCTTTACTGTAAGGCAGCTGACAATTCTGGATGTCTGAGAACGGAGCAATGTTATATTTGGTCGGGGAGTCTGACAGATATGGCCTGTTCACCTCCAAAGCAAAGTACTCCACAAAATGGGAAGCAAAGTGTTGTGAGAAAGTAGTCTCTATTCCCGGGCACTCGTAATGGGGATTTTCACTTATAAATATCCGAAATTTCTTGGCAAATTCAGTCGCAGCAGCTCGTGCCTGCACCTCGCAAAACTCCCTCCAGTCTGGAACTTGCTGTAAAGAATCCTGACTTTCAGAATCACCATTCATGGCGAATTCACTGAAGCCCAATTAAGCTGTACAAGGGGAGAAAAAAAAACTTTTTGTTACCTCTAATATTGGCAATCTTACAATAAGCACAAAAACAAACCAACACATTGTTCATCCAGAAATGTTGTGCAACCATTAAATTTCAGAACCAAGATCCTGCCCATTGTATCATTCTTTCCTTTATTCATGGAATTTGGGTATTGCTGGCAAGGCCAGTATTTATTACCCATATCTAATTGCCCTTACACTGAGTGGCTTGCTTGGCCATTTCAGAGGGCATTTAAGAATCAACCACATTGCTGTTGGTATGGAGTCACATGTAGGCCAGAGCAGATAAGGATGGCAGATTTCCTTCCCTAAAGGATATTAGTGAACCAGGTCGGTTTTTACAACAATCGATGATAGTTGTCATGGTCTCCATTACTGAAACTAGCCTTACATTCCAGATTTATATCCCATTCTTTTTTGAAGGTTACTATTGAATCTGTTTCCATCAGTTTTTCAGGCATAATTAAAGGCATTTCCTCATTTTTCCTAGTCCTTTTGCCAAATTAGTAAAGCATCAAATTCTAAAGGTTTCTAGCATCAACTTTGAACAAAACCTCTTCCCTTTTTTAGTAAAAAGTCAAACTCTGAAACGAGTTAGACTTCAAGAAATGGCTTTACCATGTGGGTCTCACCATACTGTGACTAAACAAGCTTTAGTGGTCACTCGTTGTAAATATTAACCAAATGAATCAGAAGCCACTCCAATGCTTGAAACAGCAGAGAGAATTGAAAAGAAAATAGAATGCTCAGGTCACCACACAATGGGCAAATGAAAGATAATTCACTGGCTGAATGAACTGAAACCCACAGCATTAAACAGCAACTTCACTCCACATCACTCACATTCAGGTCAGCTTCTGTTCCTCTCTCTGTGAAGATTTGCTATTATAATCTCTACCTCCAATGCCTTTTTCAGCCAGGACCAAAATGGAACAGGCCACCAATTCTCTCTACGCTCACTGATTCACATGACATTATTCAAGATCAGTCACAAGCTGGGTGAATGTGTTGTATCTCAGTTAGAGGACCATGTGGGTGAGATATAGTCTAACTAAGCAAAAAAAGGAATATGTTAAGATTTAAAGTATGTTGACCAATGATTAGTACATATTAGTTCATATATATTTTATATTTATGGGAACATAACAGTCAGCCATTACACAACACATTTTTAAAATAAATGAAACAGGAAATAGTTACTTCCCTGCTGACAATGCAAGTCCAGAGTCAGAGCAGGGTGTGTTCGAGTTTGATGGAGTAAAGAACGTTCAGGATGACAGGAGATTTTCTTATTAAGGCCAGCATGACCCATTTTCTCTTTAACACACTATCATTCTCAATGCTGTCTTTTACTCACCTCCAAAGCCAGAACATGAATTGTAGGCTAGGGCTCGTTGCCATTTTTACACTGGTAGTATTGTTCTGGATATATCATTCTCTACCTCATCTCTTTATTAACCCCCTCCTGCACTGAGGCCTGAATTTTCACAGAGTTTGTGAAAATGGCTCCAGAGGCCCGAACCTGGAAGTCACTCCCCAGAACCCGGCCCCTGCCATTTTTGCAGTCGGGGGCAGTGGATTGGGGTGATGGGGGTGGGTCAAACTTTGCACATCCATGGTTCATGGAGGCAGCTGCACATGTTAAAAAGTGCAGCTGCTTTCAGTCAGGTCTGAGTTTCACAAGGAGGGAGTGGGAAATACAATGTGTGCATATCAGACCTGGTAGGAGAAGGTCTAAAGTTAGTGGAGTTCTTTGGAGAGATAAGGGACCCTTTTGGACATGGTCCCAGGACACCTTTGAGAGAGGTCAAGTGCCCTTTGGGAGAGGTCAGGTACTGTCTGGGATTGTTAAAAGTGGACATGAATGTGCATAAAAAGTAGATAAACACATGGGAAATATTAAGCTCATTGAAACTGTGAAGCTCATTGGAACTGTCAAAGGGAGCTATCAAGGGAGCTGCCGAAGGGAGTTGTCAAGATGTTAAGGCATTTAAACCTCCTGTTATTTACATATTGGAAAAAAAATTGTCTACGTGTTGAAAAAGTACAGTGCTTGGTATTTCACTCTGGTTGTTGACATTAGCCTGAGGGTTAGCATTACAAGATTAGTGCTGCATGAATGATTTCACAACCTACCATCATCACACTGAGATTCCTGTCATTTCACAGTTTGATTGACTAGTGTAGGGGTAGATCTATTAATTAAGGGTGACATTGGAACAGTAGGGAGATATTGCCTTAGTTCTGGAGATCAAGAAGATGTAGAATCAGTTTGGGTAGCGATGAGAAATAGTAAAGGTGAAAAGTCACCTGTGGGGGTGATTTATGTAGGCCTCTTAACAGTAACCACACTGTAGGACAGGGTATACAGGAAAAAATAATGAAGATTTGTGAGAAAGGTACGCGATAATCATGAGTGACTTTAAATGACATATAGATTGGACAGATCAGATTGGCAAAGGTAGCCTGGTTGAGGAGTTCATAGTGTTTTCAGGACAGTCTTTTAAAGCAGCACATCCGAGCACCAAAGTGCAAACTATTCTAGATCTGGTAATATGCAATGAGGCAGGGTTAATTAATGACCTGATAGAGAAGGCAGTGATCATAATATAATTGAATTTCACAATTAGTTTGAGGGTGAGAGGAATGGACCCAAGACTAGGTTTTAAACTTAACTAAGAGCAATTATGAGGGCATGAAGACATATGGTAGGAGAGAAAGATGGCTAGAAATATAAAAACAAATAGAAAGAGTTTCTACAGGTATTTAAAAATGAAAAAAAGTAAAGTGAGCATTGGTCCTCTAGAAAGTGAGAGTGGGGAATTAATAATGGAAAATAAGGAAATGGTGGATGAATTGAACAGATATTTTGTTTCTGTCTTCACTGTAGAGGATCAAATATCATCCCAGAAATAATTGTGAATCAGGAGGTGAAAGAGAGAGGGGAGCTTAAAACAACCACAACCACCAGGGAAAAATTACTAAGAAAATTATTAGAACTTAAAGCTGACAAGTCCCCAGATCTTGATGGACTTCATCCTAGAGTCTGAAAAGAAGTGGCTGCTGAGATAGCAGATACATTGGTTTCAATTTCCCAAAATTACCTAGATTCTAGAAAGGTCCCATCAGATTGGAAAATAGTGAATGTGACTCCTCTATTCAAGAAAGAAGGGAGACAGAAAGCAGGAAAATACAGGCCAGCTAACTTAACATCTGTCATAGGGAAAATACTGGAAGCTATTGTTAAGGAAGTTAGAGCAGGGCGCTTAGAAAACCTCAGTGCAATCAGGCAGAGTCAACATGTCTTTGTGAGAGGGAAATCGTGTTTGACTAATTTATTGGAGTGCTTTGAGGAAGTAACAAATAAGGTGGATAAAGGGGAACCTATATAAAAGCAAAGAACTGCGGATGCTGAAAATCCAAAACAAAAACAAATACCTGGAAAAACTCAGTAGGTCTGGCAGCATCGGTAGAGAGGAGCACAGTTGACGTTTTGAGTCTGCATGACTCCTCAACAGAACTGATTATAAATGGAGAAGGGGTGAAATATAAGCTGGTTTAAGGTGGGGGACAAGAAGAGCCAGGTAGTGATAGGTGGAGATAACCAAAAGATGTCACAGACAAAAGACAAAGAGGTGTTGAAGGCCTATTTCCATTATTTTTAAACATATTTCCATCCATTGTTTTATCTCTACCTTTTAGCCTTTTTCGACTCCTTCACCCCACCCCACCAGGGCGATCTGTACCTTGCTTGTCCTGTTTTCTACCCTTAATTAGCACATTGCTTAGATAATAACACCACCTTCAACACCTCTTTGTCCTTTTGTCTGTGACATCCTTTGGTTATCTCCACCTATCACTGGCCCTCTACCTAACTCTTCTTATCCCAACCCCTCCCCCCTTAAACCAGCTTATATTTCATCCCTTCTCTATTTTTAATTAGTTCTGTTGGAGAGTCATGCAGACTCGAAACATCAACTGTGTTCCTCTCCACCGATACCGCCAGACTGAGTTTTTACGGGTATTTTTGTTTTTGAAAGGGGAACCTATGGTGTGCTGTACTTAGATTTCCAGAAGGCACTTGACAAGTGCCACATCAAAGATTACTATGCAAAACAGGAGCTCATGGTGTAGGGGGTAACATATTAGCATGGATAGATGCTTGGTTAGCTAACAGGAAACAAAGTAGTCATAAATTTCTGGTGGAGCCACAAAATCCTGCCCAATATAAAATAAAAGGATACAATTGTAAAGGAGGTGCAGGAGAAGTGGGATCTGGGTGTTTATGTATATGTCATTGAAGGTGTCAAGATAGGTTGAGAGAGCAGTTAATAAAGCATACAGTATCCTGGGCTTTATTAATAGGGGCATGGAATACAAGAGCAATGAGATTATGTTGAATTCAGTTAGAGAGCCAGTGCAGAAACAATGGGCCAAGTGGCATTCTTCTTTGCTGTAACTTCCTCCGGAGGCCCTCAGCATCACAGATGCCAGTCTTCAGCCAATTCGATTCACTTCAGGTGATATTAAAAAGCAACTGAAGGCACTGGATACTGCAAAGGCTATGGGCCCTGACAATATTCCAGCAATAGTACTGAAGATTTGTGCTCCAGAACTTGCTGCGCCCCTAGCCAAGCTGTTCCAGTACAGCTACAACACTGGCATCCGGCTATGTGGAAAATTGCCTAGGTATGTCCTGTACACAAAAAGCAGGACAAATCCAATCCAGCCAATTAATGCCCCATCAGTTTACTCTCAATCATCAGTAAAGTAATGGAAGGGATCATGAACAGTGCTTTCAAGCAGTGCTTGTTTAGTAATTACCGGCCCACTGATGCTCAGTTTGGATTCTGCCAGGGACACTCAGCTCCTGACTTCATTACACCCACACTTCAAGCATGGACAAAAGAGTTGAACTCCAGAGGCGAGTGAGGTGAGAGTGACTGCCCTTGACATCAAGGCAACATTTGACTGAGTGTGGCATCAAGGAACCCATGCAAAACTGGAGTTAATGGGAATCAGGGGGAAAACTCCCCATTGGTTGGTGTCATACTGAGCACAAGGGAAGATAGTTGTGGTTGTTG
Source organism: Carcharodon carcharias (assembly GCF_017639515.1). Lineage (NCBI taxonomy): Eukaryota > Metazoa > Chordata > Chondrichthyes > Lamniformes > Lamnidae > Carcharodon > Carcharodon carcharias. The sequence goes on along the minus strand of NC_054476.1, from coordinate 109,775,988 downwards.
GAGGTCAATCATCTCAGTCCCACGACATTGCTGCAGGAGTTCCTTAGGGTAGTGTCCTTGGCCCAACCATCTTCAGCTGCTTCATCAATGACCTTCCTTCCATCATAAGGTCAGAAATGGGGATGTTCACTGAGGATTGTACAATGTTCAGCACCATTTGCAATTCCTCAGATACTGAAGCAGCCAATGTCCAAATGCAGTAAGACCTGGACAATATCCAGGCTTGAGCTGACACATGGCAAGGAACAAGGAAGTATTCAATGAACAGCATGCACTAGGAAGTTCTGAGGAACAAAGAGACCTTGGTGTGTGTGTCCATAGATCTCTGAATGCGGAGGGGCATGTTACTGGGGTGGTGAAAAAGTCATATGGGACACTTGCCTTTATCAATCAAGGCATAGATTACAAAAGTAGGGAGGTCATGTTGGAGTTGTATAGCACCCTGGTGAGGCCACAGCTGGAGTACTGTGTGCAGTTCTGTTCGCCACATTATAGGAAGGATGTGATTGCACTGGAGGGGGTGCAGAGGAGACTCACCAGGATGTTGCCTGGGATGAAACATTTAAGTTATGAAGAGAGGTTGGATAGACTTGGGTTGTTTTCATTGGAGTAGAGACGACTGAGGGGCGACCTGATCGAGGTGTACAAGATTATGAGGGACATGGACAGGGTGGATAGGGAGCAGCTGTTCCCCTTAGTTGAACGGTCGGTCATGAGGGGACACAAGTTCAGGGTAAGGGGCAAGAGGTTTAGGGGGGAAGTGAGAAGAAAGAAAAGTACAGAACAGGAACAGGCCCTTCGGCCCTCCAAGCCTGCGCCGATCATATTGCCCGTCAACTTAAACATTTTGCACTTCCGGGGTCCGTATCCCTCTATTCCCATCCTATTCATGTACTTGTCAAGCTGCCTCTTCAACACCACTATCGTACCTGCTTCCACCACCTCCTCTGGCAGCGAATTCCAGACACTCACTACCCTCTGCGAAAAGCACTTGCCCCGCACATCACCTTTATAGTTTTCTCCTCTCACCTTAAATCTATATCCCCTAGTAATTGACTCTTCCACCTTGGGGAACAAGCTTCTGACTATCTGCTCTGTCCATGCCACTCATAATTTTGTAAACTTCTATCAAGTTGCCCCTCAATCTCCATCACTCTCGTGAGAACAATCCGAGTTTCTCCAACCTCTCCTCATAGCTAATAATCTCCAGACCAGGCAGCATCCTGGTAAACCACCTCTGCACTCTCTCCAATGCCTCCATATCCTTCTGGTAATGTGGTGACCAGAATTGCATGCAATATTCCAAGTGTGGCCTAACCAAGGTTCTATACAGCTGCAGCATGACTTCCCAGCTTTTATACTCAATATCCCTGCCAATGAATGCAAGCATGCCATATGCCTTCCTGACTACCTTATCCACCTGCGTTGCCACCTGTACACCCAGATCCCTCTGCCCGTCGATGCATTTAAGGGTTCGGCCATTTACTGTGCAATTCCTGCCTGTATTAGACCTTCCAAAATGCATTACCTCACATTTGTCCAGATTAAACTCCATCTGCCATTTCTCCGCCCAAGTCTCCAAACGATCTATATCCCGTTGTATCCTTTGACAATCCTCTTCGCTATCTGCAACTCCTCCAACCTTGGTGTCATCTGCAGACTTACTAATTAGCCCAGTTACATTTTCCTCCAAATCATTTACGTAAACCACAAACAGCAAAGGTCCCAGTACTGATCCCTGCGGAACTCCACTAGTCACAGCTCTCCATTCAGAAAAGCACCCTTCCAATGCTACCCTCTGTCTTCTATCACCAAGCCAATTCTGTATCCATCCTGCCAGCTCACCTCTGATCCCGTGCAACTTTACCTTCTGTACCAGTCTGCCGTGAGGGACCTTGTCAAAGGTGAGGAAAAACTTTTTTACCCAGAGGGTGGTGACGGTCTGGAATGCACTGCCTGGGAGGGTGGTGGAGGCGGGTTGCCTCACATCCTTTAAAAAGTACCTGGATGAGCACTTGGCACATCATAACATTCAAAGCTATGGGCCAAGTGCTGGTAAATGGGATTAGATAGGTAGGTCAGGTGTTTCTCACGTGTCAGTGCAGACTCGAAGAGCCGCTTCTGCACTGTGTGATTCTGTGATTCGTGCCACACAAGTGCTAGGCAATGACCAGCTCCAAGCAGAGAGAATCTAACCATCGCCACTTGACATCCAATGGCATTACCATCACTGAATCCTCCCCTATCAACATCTTGGGGGTTACCATTGACCAGAAACTGCACCGGATTAGCCATATAAATATGATGGATACAAGAGCAGGTCAGAGGCTAGGAATTCTGCAGTGTGAGTAACTCACCTCCTGACTCCCCAAAGCCTGCCCACTATCTGCAAGACAAAAGCCAGGACTGTGATGGAATACTCCCCACTTGCCTGGATTACTGCAGCTCCAACAATACTCAAGAAGGACAAAGCAGCCAACTTGATTGGCACCCGATCCACAAACATTCACTCCCCCCAACCACTGACATTCAGTGGCAGCAGTGTGTACCATCTACAAGATGCACTGCAGGAACTCACCAAGGCTCCTTCAACAGCACCTTTCAAACCCATGACCATTACCATCTAGAAGGACAAGCGCAGCAGATACATGGGACACCAATACTTGGAAGTTCCTCTCCAAGTCACTCACCACCCTGACTTGGAAATATATCACCATTCCTTCACTGTCACTGGGTCAAAATCCTGGAACTTTCTCTCAAGCATCATTATGGGTGTATCTATGCCACATGGACTGCAGCAGTTCAAGAAGGCAGCTCATCACCAGCTTCTCAAGGGCATTTAGGGATGGGAAATAAATATTGGCCTAGCCAGCAACACCCACATCCCATGAATAAAAAAAAAATCTGTGATTCTTTGAGATAGGTTAAGTGAATGGGCAAAAATTTGGCGATTGGAGTATAATGTGGGAAATGTGAACTTGTCTATTTTGACAGGAAGTATAGAAAAGCAGTATGCTATTTAAAAGGAAGGAGATTAGAGAATTCTGAGGTACAGAGGAATCCGGGTGTCCCGATACATGAATCACAAAATGTTAGTGTGCAGGTACATCAAGTGATTAGAGCAGCAAATGGAATGTTGTCGCTTATTGCAAGGGGAATGGAATATAAAAGTAGGGATGTTTTGCTACAGCTGGTGAGACCACATCTGGAGCACTGTGTATAGTTTTGGTCTCCTTATTTAAGAAAGGATATAAATGCGTTTAGAAGCAGTTCAGAGAAGGTTCACCGAACTGATAACTGGAATAGGGCAGTTGGTTATCTTATGAGGAGAGGTAAGACAGACTGGGCCTGTATCCATTGGAGTTTGGAAGATTGAGGGGTGATCTTATTGAAACATATAAGATCCTGAAGTGACTTGACGGGGTGGAAGTTGAAAGGATGTTTCCCTTTGTGGGAGAGACTAGAACAAGGGGACACAATTTAAAAATAACGGGTTCTCCATTTAAGACGGGAAGAAATTTTCTCTCTGGGAGTCGTAAATCTCTCTTTCCCAAAGAGCAGTGGAGGGAGGGTCAATTAATAATTTTCAGACAGAGGTAGATAGATTCTTGATTAACAAGGGAGTCAAAGGTTATCGGGGGTTGGCGGGAACGTGGAGTTGAGGCCACAATCAGATCAGCCGTAATCTTATTGAATGGTGGAGCAGCCCCGAGGGGCTGAATGGCCTTCTCCTGCTCCTAATTCGTATGTTGGCATCACCAAGTGCTTATAAAGTCATTGAAGTAGGAATATAAATACAAATGATTGTTCTTATGGCGGATTAAAGGAATTTAAATGTAGTGAATATTTTTTTATCAATGAGTGTTTTTTTGAAATCGTGAGTCCATCAATAGACACTTAAGAACTTTATTTAATCTCAGCATGGGTCCTGAGGACTGTCCATGGTGGTTACTGGGTGAGTTGGCATGGGGGTGTAAGGGCAATGGGTAGTTTGTGAGGACATGAGGGTTGATATGAGTCAGCATAGGAGCTATAAAGAGCTATGGGGGTAGGTGAGAGGCAGGGATTGGTATGGAAGGTATGAGGGGCTCTGGGAGGTGGGTGGGGAGCATGAGGTGGCATGGATTGGCACTGATGGGTCTTGGGCAGTGTGTAGGGGACGGGGGGGGATGAGGGTGTGTGAGATGTGAGGGCTGGATGGCTGTTTTTGGTTCTATTCTCTTTTTTCCCCCACCCATCTGGCCTCCACACTCAGCAGCCCTTGTGCTGTTTTCGAACTGTTCCCGAGGTGGAGGGCCTGACTCCCATTTCACCCCTTCACCCAGAACGAAAATCTGACCATCTTTTTCCCAGGTCGGGTTTGCAGAGCCGGGAATTTTCCTGATTCTGCACTGGTGACCCGGGAGTGAAAATTCAGGCCAAATGTCAGGAACTCTCATGGTGATGGTAGCAGCCTAATACCTAATTTAGGTGCTAATTCTGAGTGCACCCATGTTGAATATCCATAGGCTATTTGCCAACATTATAACAAAAGTAAATCCTGCCCTCACTCAGCCAATTACCCAGCTTAGCTTTGAATAATTAAAGCTACTCATTATTGAACCACTATTATTTCTGATCATATTCACATATCTATCTCCATCCTACTGTTAGCTGATCTACAATAGATTCCCAGTAGAGTCACCGTTTCTTCCTCATTTCAGAAGATTAACCAAATTTGGAGGAATATCAGAAACCAAGGAATCTACTGGACAATCCTTTTGTGCTTCTTAATTTTGGAACATTCCAGTGAAGAATCAGCAACAGATGTGATGGGCTGAATGGCTTCTTAGCAGTAAACCTCAATGATTTTAGGGTGCACTTTCACCATTCCATCTGTCATCCTTACATTTGAATTCTGCATTCATTATTGAAAGGGCCTAAGGCCTGTTTGAGGCATGGGCCCTGGAATGCCTCATGTTCTGCCATCACCAATATGGATGGCAGCACTTCTGGTACACAATTTTGGATGCTTTGGCACCCATTTTATTTGAGAGAAATTGATGGCACACCATTGAATTTCAGGTCTCTGAGAGTATTGTCTATGATACTTATACTGGAAAGAAGAGATCCATTAAACTGAAGGTTGAAGTCTCTTCAAATTGAGCACTATAACAAATTAGATTATTAATTTTGAGAGACCTTGAGGAACATTAGGGAATCCAAGTGGGATCAGTGGGATCATCCACAAGTAAATGACAACAGATTTGGAATCAGAGGGATCCTTCGCACCCTACTCAACTTTCATTTCTGCCAGGTGGTGTAAATTTACCCAATGATTCTGAAGTGTTGATTACAATCCGGTCATCAGGCATGATTGGAAGTGTTTCTCTCGTCCCTTAATGACTGACAAACTGTACTTTTCAGTACTCCCAAAAAAAGCCTGCTTAGGGTTTGGAGAAAGAACTGTACTAAGGCAGCACTCAAGACAATGAGCTGTGTAGGGACCCATCTGCATGGGTGAATGTGTTGCCCAGATAGAAAGCCTAAAGGTGCCTGTTGGGTGGGAGTTAGGGGATGTATTATGTCATCTAGACCATAGCAAGGTGCTAAGCATGGATGGATTAGTGCTGAGTTCTTAGCAGCTGCCATAGCTAAGGAGGACAGTGATTAACATCTTACAGATCAAAGACAGGTAACAGCAATTTTCCTTTGAGTTTGAGGCACTAGGATTCAACTTTGTCATCCAGGACACAGGAGATCCGAGTAATATCAAAAATGTGGTTATTCGAGCTATCAGCATGGACATCAGATATACCGGAGAGCCAGTTGAACAGGAGCTTTCAACAGGAAAATATATGGGACAGATTGTTTATCCAAGATGGAGGAACACTGTGAATTGCAGTGTTTTATGTTACAATGCATGATCCCAACAGGGTGGAGTCTGACATTCTCAGAATTTGTATTCCAAAGGGTCAATGTTATGAATTCCTTGACATGTGCTGCTAAATTTGTGTCAGCATCACAGAACAGTTCCAAAGTACTGAAATATTTGCAATACTCTGCTGAGAATTTGCCAAGTACTGACTTTGCTTCCAATAATGTCTTTGGCAAATAAACCAGAGAAATGATCATGTTCACCATTTGGATTAGCAAATTAGATTCAGGAATCAGAAGGGCAATTTCAAAATCTGCAGATGGCGCTGAAACTGGGTGTAGTTCATATAGAAAAAGAGAACTGTGACAAAATCCAGGAAGTTATTAATAAACTTGCAAAGTGGATATGTAATGAACTTCAATATAGATAAGTGTGAGGTGAAACATTTTAGTAAAGAGAGCACATACTCCTTGGAAAATATAGTAAGTGTCTAAATGGGGTCGAGAAATAGAAGGATTTGTGGGTAGAGACACAAATCATGAAAAGTAACAACACAGGTTAATAAAGTCTAAAAAAGCAAACAAAGAACTGAAAAACAAAGGGGTTATGTTAGACTTGTACAAAGCCTTGTTCACATTATTCTTGGGTATTGAGAGATAATGACAACGCTAATGTGTAAAAACCATCACAGTTTACATCATGACAGAATCATTCATAAGGTTCCTCATTGCACAATACAACAAGAATTCCATATTACACCCGACACATTGAAATCAGTGTAAAGTAAAATCGGATGGGGTGTGACACCAATCTCATACCTGAGGCCTTTAGTTTCCCGATGGACGAGATAGATTAAAATTATCCTCAGTACTCGCTGAATGTTTCCAGGAGTTCCTGGTTTAGTTTCAGGTTCCAACATTTTGCCATTTTTTTCAATTTACAAGATTCAAAAGCTGTTTGAAATCATAACAAATTTACTGGAAACCAGTGATCATGTCTTTTATCCTGCCTTTCGTTTGTTTGTCTGATCAGGGCTGTTTATTCACACTGAATTCACACAATATCACTCAAAGCCTGGAGCTTGAAGGTCAAACTTCACTGACTCTAAACTAGTCAGCACGCTGATTGGTTGCATTCACTCATCAATAGACTTTTCCCAAACTGAATCTTAAAATTGCATTTTGTTTTGAGGAAGGAACAAGAATATATTTAAAGTGTTTTAAAAATTGGTTGCTCAAGGAAACTAGTTGAATGCCTGGGAGTAAGGTTCTACATGGAACGTACAGCACAGAAATGGGCCATTCAGCCCAACTTATTCTGCTAGTGTTTATGCTCCATAAGAGGGGCATTTGTAGGAAATAAACCAGCAGGGCTACGGGGATAGAGCGGGGGGTTGTGGGGGGGTGTGGGGGGGCGGTAGTGGGACTGAGCGGACTGCTACACAGAGAGCCAAAATGAACTTGACGGACCGAATGGCCTTCTGTGCCATAAATTACTCCATGACTGTGCCACCTCTTCCAACTGAAGCTGCAACCACAGAGCAGGATGAGGGCAGCACTCCCAGTGGCTGTCAAGTTGACTATGGCTCTCAATTTCTATGCAAACCGATCCTTCTAGGCTGGAGTCAGTGATATCACCAAGATCTTACAATTTTCCATGCATTACTGCAACAGGTAGGTCACCGAAAGCCAGCATGCCAGGAGAGGAGCGTTCATAAGCTTTTCTCTAACCAGAGAGGAGGAATGTGGCTTTATTAGGATGTAACTAAATCTCAAAGGACCTATTCCCTTAAAATGCAGCTGTCATGCAAAAATGCAGAGAGCACATCATGTTGGTGAATTCCTGCTTTTCTTACAGCAGTCATGATACCTTTATCCTGTGCCAATTAACTGTTCCATCCATATTTTGAACCATGATGAAACATGATGCACCTACACGTGGACGGCAGCAGCTCAAGAAGGCAGCTCACCACCACCTTCTCAAGGGTAACTAGGGATGGGCAATAAATGCTGGCCCAACCAGCGAAGCCCACATCCTGTGAATGAATTTTTAAAATAAAGGTGGCTGCTTGCTGCCTCCTCTCTGTGTGGCTCATGACTCCCCTCGACCAGCTGACCACATGTAGAGAGTGCTTATGCATCGAGAGCCATGCTGTGACCAGAAATGTCATGAAGTAAACCATCAGCACTCTAAAACAGCAGTTGGGCTGCCTGGACTGTCAAGGGGAGCCCTGCAACACTCACTGGAGTGTGTCTTCAAAATTGTCTGGTGTGTTCTGCACAACCCGAATCTCATGAGCGCATAGCCTGTGACACCAGGCCTTCAGGGGAGGAGAAGTAAGAGGAAGGGAGGAGGCATCTGGGACACCATTAATCTCGATGCACCATCCATGAGCAACTCATCAGACTCTGCGTTCCCCGAGTACATCCCCACATCATTTCTCCACAATTCCCCAGCTTTCCATCCTCCACTATAGATCACCACACCCTTTTCTTGGCCAAAATCCAACAATAAAACAAACAAAAAAACACATTCTGTATTAATCTAGCAACAGTGCCAATACAAAACTGAATTACTCACCCTTGTGCATTCCCTTAGTTCTTGTTTTGCCAGTGTCTTTGCCTAGTGCTCCTACATAGTGTTACCCCAGTGGGGTAATCAGCATGGCTGTTGGAAGGCTGATGTCTTTCATTGCAGGAGACTGTAGATAGCCTTGCAGGATGACTTGGAGCAGCTCTGGGTCTTGACAACCCAGCTTCAGACAGCACCACCTCAGCCTAGGTGGCAGCAGTCTGGGCTGACTGGCTGAGAGGCAACAGCAAGGGCTCAGGCAGAGCGGCAGTGGTGTGCCTTTCCCCTTTCTGTTGTCTGCTTCTGTCTCCTAATGTTTGCCGCTTTGTCCTGCAAGAGAGAGGAAAGAGGGGCAGTGAGTGTGTTGCAATGTGTTTGAGTGATGTGCCTGTAGCTGGAAGTATGTAGAGGGCATGAGATGTGGGGCAGGAGGGAACATCCTGTGGGGAGTTTACTGGTAAGGACCAAGCCTTATTTAAATATTCCAGGCCAGTCTGCTGCCTGGGAATAATGCGGGGGCTAGAAGACACAATGGGAATTTGCACAGGAGCCTTTGGAGGTCAAGGATCCGAGGAAATGGCCCTCAGCAGAACATCAGCACTTAACAAGAATTGCAGCAGCCAATGCCAATGAGTGGCAGGTCAAGGCAGGGGGCAGGGTGTTGGGGTGGGCAGCAGAGAACACCTTTGTGAGAGTCAGGGGTGAGGTTGGGCTCTCCAGTTCCTGCTGGCCCATGAGAAGTTTTCACAAAGTATTGACAGTTGGTTGATGCTTCCTGCAGTGTTTCAGAGGATGACTTTTACACCTTGTGGCCTTTCCCTAACTAGTAAATAAAACTATGGTGCGGGACTGATGGTCTCTGCACTGAAAGCAGGCCCCTACCTACCTGTAGGAGGAACCTTGGCCGACTTGAAAATTGTCAAAGGCAAAACAGAGGTGGTGAAACTGAAATCTCAGAGGAAATTAGTTGGCCTCCTATCGACACTTCCCACACACCATTCATGCTGGGTGAGGTAGGGTTACAATCCAGGCCAATACAGCAATGAAGCTACTTATGGCAAAATTTCCACAAGTGGCTGAGCTGAAATCCAACTGGGTCAGGGAGATAACCATTTCCCTGATGTTTGCACCAATTAAAGGGTTAAATATGTGGGCCAATTGACCAGGTGTGCTAGAATTCCTGTGCCAGGTCCAAGGAGTTCCATGGCATATTGGTGAGTTGGCTTTGCAGGATGGTGTGAGGTCAGCTCCTGGATCTCACAATGCATAACTGGAGCCCTCCATGAGGAACATAATGGAGAGATAATGGGGCATACCCTGAAGGACAATGCTCTTATGATTACTGTAACATAGAGCAGAAATGCATATGGTTCCAATGATCCAGTTCTAACTATTTCACCAGCACTCTACTTCTCCTTTAAGGTTGACTCTGACTCCATGGGCAGAACTTTTGCCACCGAGGCAGGTAGCTCGAGTCAGAAATTTCCCAACTCAGCAGAACTGCCTTGGTTTGAAGGAGCCCAGTAGGCCCAATTTTCACTCCAGGGAGTCCAGATCAGGAGTTGGATCCGCCAGCCCTGGAAGCAGGTCATAGGTGGCCATGGAGGCCTCTGTTCTCTGAGACTTCATCCCTGTTGTTTTAGAAGCTGTTAGGCTCTCTAACCCTCACCCCAATGGCATCTCAAAATCCCAGGTCACCTCCATGCCAACTCATGTCCCCACCCATACCCCCATGTCCCCTCATAAGCCCATGCCATCTCCGTAGTAATCCCAGTATCTGTCATGGGCAGACCTCAGGAGCCATGTGGAGATAAAAAAAATACTTATAACAATCCAATACAGCTCTCACTCATATACATTTGATAGTGAAAAAAACTCCCATTCATGGAACCCATTGAAAGCTTTTAAATCTCCTCAGGTGGTTAATCCATTATAAAAACAAACACATTTCTATTCATTAGCCACATCAAAGACAGCTAATCTTTTAGTATTCTCTTTAAACTGTCTGTTAAACTGTGAACTCAGAACCCCTTGCTGAGATCATTTTAGCTTTTAACACTCAGCTAAGCTTTCATAATGAAATAATAATAACCCTTGGGAAATGCCAACAAAGAACACTGTTGAAATGGTGTTTTTCTCTAACTTACACCAGACAGCCTGTCAACCAAAACAGCTCAGCAGAGTGTTTTTAAAATTCTCATTGACAGCTTTGATTCTAAGTTTAAAAAGCAAGGGATTTGAAAAACTTCATGACAGTTAAACAGACCTTATTCACTCTTCAAGACATTTACATCTACTTCATCAACCTGTGACTGCCATACTATGGGTGAAGCCATTGGAACAACGAAAATGGGGTGTGTCTGAATTCAGCACTAAGTTCAAATGGCCCTGCTGAGTCCAGGTCTCCCTTATGTGTGAATCACACCCTGCCCCCGCTAGTAAAAATTGGATCTATCGGAAATGGGGGTGGGACTTTCACATGTAGGTTCTGCCTGCCTTTTGTAGAGATCCGTGAAGTCTTCCTGATTAGGTGAAAATCCAAGCCGATGACTCTGTTGCAGTATAAAACGCACATAATTCCTTTAATGGGATTTGCTTCATTTGTTTGAATTTTTATGTTGGAAAGTAATTAGCCTAATGCAAAATCTGTTGCACAATTTAACAGCCCAAGTCTACATTTTATGTGCCATGAGTAAGTTACCTCAGTAAGTCTGATATATGGGAAAAGTGACATATGGGGAGAACGACAACTGTGTTTAAATGGGCTGGTTATGTGATGACCAGCAGAGACGCAGCCTGTGTCATTGCTTCATATGGAGATTAATGTCATTAGACCAAAGCATCTAGAGACATCAAGAAAAAGATTCTGGAGACAGCGAAACCTCAGTAGTGCTGGATTTAGTCATATCTACAAATGTTTACAACAGACAGTTGAAATTCTAGAAAGAAAGATGTCTATGTTGCCGATCTATTTATTAAGTGAAAGAAAGAATTATACATTCTTAATGTCCTTACATATGAGTAGCTTGTTTTCAAAGGATGCTAAAGACACTGTTAACTTGAGAGAGATTTTTGCATCCTTACAATAGTTTAGTCGAGAATGACTAGGTTCGTAGTCAGAAGTATGGTGTCTTAGCTCCACACTATTGTCTAGGATCAAATCATTTCCACAATTATTCACAGCTCCCAATACAGCTTTGGTCTAAACATGACACAATAAACCCCAAACAAATGACAACAAAGAAAGACTTGCATTTCTATAACATTTTCATGACTTCAAGATGTCCTGATGTATTTTATACTTTTGAATGAAGTACCTTTGAGGTTTAGTCACTATTGTATTGCAGGGAAATTTGTCAGACAATTTGTGCACAGCAATGTGCGTGGAATAGCTGAAGTAGAATAAATAATTAGAAAATCTGTATGGGGGTTGATTGAGGGGTTCATATTGATTAAGAGACCTGTTATTCTTTGAAATTAAACCAAGCTACACTGGATTATATCTCATCCAAAAGATGACACCTCCCAACAATGCAGCATTGGAACATCAACCTCAATTACATGCTCAAGTCTCTAAAGTGGGATTTGAATTCATGATCTTCTGACCCAGGAGAAAGAGTGCTACCCACTGAGCCACACCAACACCTTGAGAAATCACATTGTGTGGTATATTTCACATCATGTACCCAATAACATTGAATAAAAAGGACATCTGTGTTTTGTGGTAACCAAATACCCATTGGTCCAAAGATGGAGTGTTAAGATTTTCCAGCTGGGAGGGGGTTGGGAATATTGTCCCTGGGAACCACAAGTAGTGTTTTCCTGTACACAGCATCTAGTAAATCCTGCAGCTGAAAATGTTATTCACAGAATGGATGGTGGAAACGATTGGTTTCCCAGAGATCGAGGGCTCCAGTGTGCAGTAAAGTGAAGATTACAGCATTAACCAGAGGTGGAGAGTGATGGTGGGGGATGGGAGTCTGTGAGCTTCCATAAACAATAAAAAGACACAAATAGCTTGAGAGGGGAAGCAGTCAAGTTAAGTGGACATTTGTAATAGTGAAGACTGGGTCACCAAGACAAGTTGAGGGAAATGGCTGGGAACTGTTTGAGCTCATTAAGCTTGACTGGGAAACAGAGGATCCTAAACAAAAGGAGATTTGTAATCATATTGAAAACAGAAAGAAGGGGAACCCATTTTTCAAATGAGTGAAACTATGTTCCATCTGCCCTCTCAGTGGATGTAAAGGATCCCATGGCACTATCTCAAGTTCTCCCTTATAGTTCTCCCTGGTGTCCTGGCCAGTATTTGTTCCTCAAACAACATCACTAAAAAAAAAGGTTACCTGGTCATTTTCTTGCTCTTTGTGGAATCTTGCAGTACACAAATTGGTTGCCATATTTCCCTACATTACAACAACGATTGAATGTCCAAAAGCGCTTTCTCAGCTGTGAAGCACTATCGGACATCCTGAGCATTTTAAAGATCCTACAGAAATCCAAGTCTTTATTTTCCTAATGCAGGAGGGAAATTGTTTCATGAAACACACATTGATTCTTCATTTGCTTAACTAGATGGTTTCTTTATTTGCCTAGTTTGCTCCCGATCCCCCAAAACGATAGACACACGCAAGAGGTTACTTTCACCAGACACACCAGTCCACTGGATTGGGTGGAATGCAGTTTGATAGGCAGCCCACTGTGTCAGTTTGTGTTAATTTGTATAGGGAGAGTGTGAAATCAGTGTTACACCCATTCCTGGGAGTTCCCTCCAGGCAGCTTTGGTTAAAATTACCCCCCTCCACCGGCCCTAAGCATCCACCACCTGAACCAACATTGCACCCCAGAGTGCAACACTCCCACCTATCAATTGAAAGAGCTTTGGCCCCTCTTGACAACTGAAAGCAGCATTTGCACTTTTGTCAGCCTTAGCTGAATGCAATCATGGCAGCCTGTGCCAAGGAAATCGAAATTACAGCTGCAGCCTTTAAAGTGTTGAGAATGGTTGAAGATGACAGCAGTAGGTGAGGAGCGACATCTTCATAGGTATATGTAACAGGTGGCAGCTGCTGGCACGGTTGTCCATTGCCTCTTTGATGATGTGTACCCTTCTCTCACGGAGCTCCTTATAGAGATCTGTGTGCCCTGTAAATTCTGTAAAGGAGAATGGTAATACTTCATATGACTCATCACCTTTTAATGTGGCTTAACTCTCTCCTCCTGCATCCTTACTACTGTTGCTTCATTCAAATTGTAAAGATTAGAATGCCCTTTGGTAACCCTATAGCTGTGCTCAAAAACTCTTACTGTGGATGCAAGTAAAGGTGGTCCCATGAGCTGTTAAGAGATAGGGTCAGTTGTATCCAGGTGTATGGCAGAATCATCCCCCCAGTCTCAGCCACTGGCAATAGGGCCATTCCATTTACATTATTCCAACTTAATCTCATGTATTGTGGGATTTAAGTGAGCCAGTGCAACTTCTCTCATTTACACAGAGTTACAGTAGCTGTATTTGAAACCCAAGGTGTGCTGAGTGCAATGTGCTTAGGAGGAACAGGTGATTTTAGATCTGTGGTTCCCAAATCTCTCCATCACTGGAATTTTCCTCACCTTGAGCTAGATTTCCCCGTCCCATGAAGATGGGGTTGGAGGTGGGAGGACAGAGTCCTGAGAAATGGGGACTGGGGTGTCATGGTGAGAATCCAATTACTCTTAGAGCCATTTTGAACCAACATCAGTATTTTACTAACATCAGAGCAGCCCTACCACACACCCTCCTCCCCCTGCCCCACAACATGTGTGGAGGCTGCAGCTCAACCGCAGCAGGCCAAGGGGCCATCAGAGCTGGAAGCACCATGTCCCAATCATGGCTCTGCAGAGATGAAAGGTCACAGTTCTGTCCATGACTAGGCCTGTGGAAGGAGTTTCCTTTCCAAGCTGATGGCTACCAGCTTCAGCCACTTTAATTTATAATTCAATGCAGGCAGCTGAAAGTGCCACCACATTGAGGTGCCCTCCCACTCAACTGCCTGCCTCAGCAATGCCCACCTCTCCCAGTGGGGCTGCTAGTCTGACATCGCTGCTGGCAGCATTGAGAGCCCACCCACCAAACTTAATAAGACAACAAACCAATTAGGAAGCCACCTGCCACAAGATTGCACTAGGGAGCGTGCTGAAAATATGGACAGGCTCAGGATCATGGGCTCAACAACAGGGTCCCACTGCCCACCATAAAATCCAGCCCCTCATGTGTGAGCCTGCTGTAGATGAATTGATAGAAATCAGTTGCTATCAAGAATCAACAACTCCATTATCATTATATCATGGACTCAGGATAGATGATATGAACTGGAGGGGCCTTAGTCTACTTTTACCCAGTAGTTTTTGCCTCTGTGTCTCTGCATTCCTAACTACCTGCAGAATCAGTGGAGAGGCTTCAGCTCATTGAAAATTACACCTCACCATCAGAGAACAGGAACATCTTCCACTTCACAATTCACACCAGCAAAAATTGCACTGCGCCGAGCTAGCGCCCAAAAATTCTATTAAATGAAAGGCGATTTGTGCACAATGGCAACCCTCGCTTGGCTGCCACTTGAAGCCTTGAATTTGTGGATGGACCCATACAGCCCTGTCCTCTGTAAAGTAGTCAGTCTGGGACAGTAGAAGGGATATCACCTCACGTGCCATTAAGATAGAAAAGATTTTTGCTCAATAATTGTTTGCTGGTTATTGGTGACCGAGGGATTAGTGTAAAGGAAGCAGTGAGGTGGAAGCAGATCTTTGTGCAAAAACAGCACAGTGCCATGTCACGATTGGAAAGTAAGGAGGACAAATGGGCTGAAGTTTCAGTAACAAAAGTTCATATTAATCTTGTACAAAGTGATATCAAACCCACTAGAACAGGATGTGATCTACATGCAACTTCTCACTTAAAACTGTGGACCAACTTGCCAAGTGTGCTAAATGTAGAATACACAGAGTCAGAGTGGAGACAGTGGAAGGACATGGGCTCAGTGTTGAGATGGAAGGAAGTTATTTTCCTGCAGCACAAGCCCAGAAAACTAACTTTAACTGGCTGGTTGGGTGAATAATCTTACCTTTCAATCTTATATTTTTGTGTCACAAATTTATTAAACTGGATTATTTCACCGATTGTATGAATGCCCATGCTACATGAAGCCTTTTAAACAATCCAACCTATGATTACCAGAATTTCAATTTTCTTTGCTGCAATTAGGTTTCTTAATTGAGCTCCCACTACACTTCCTCTTGTTGCTGTTGGTTTGACTCCCACCAAAGCAGTACTGATCAGGAAGATAACTTGCTGTAATGACCACTGCTCAAGTATATTTAAGCCAGAATTCTCACCAGGAGACAAAGAATTGTCATTCACAAGAAAGAAAAGAAGCTATCAGCTCTTACAATATAGAAACATAAGAATCATACACCACAGAAGGAGGCCGTTCAGTCCATCGTTCCTGTGCCAGTGCTTTGAAAGAGTTATCCAATTAGTATCATTCCCCTGCTCTTTCCCCATAGCCCTGTAAATCATTCCCATCCTGGGAATACTCGTAAACCCACACTGCCTACGTGGGGCTGGACAAGGTGACCAATGGGTGGAGTGTGGGGGCAGGAGATCATCTAATGATACCTAAAGAAAAGTCCAACAGAGCTGGCAATACAGCAGCCCTCTGGCCTAATCTTGAAGCCTCAATCATGGACCTGCTGGAGACCTTTAACCTCAAAATCATGGGGGCTTTATCACCGAAAAGGATGGCTAAACAGTACCAATCAGTCAGGCAAAAAGTCAAACTCCCACCCCAGCGCTATCAGAGATTGACCAGTTCCTGTTTAATTTTTCAATCTGCACCCCCTTGAGAATCAAAACTATTTTTCTTCATTCATTTTCATTCAAATGAATGTAAGATATTTAAATATTTGAACACGTTGATATAGGCCGTTAAACACAATTCAGTTAAGTTGAATCAGTGAGAGAATAGTTGGATATTCTGGGTGTAGGAGGCCGCATGAAAACCCAGACGGTGCAGTAATTAGCTTTCCTCCAGTTTCAGATATTATCAATCACGTCTGTGTTTCTTGGCACTGTCATTAAATCCTTTGCCTTTTTCAGTTCTAGAGGTTTCTGTGGCTATAAATAGACGCCTCCTCTCACTGCTACAGAGAGTTCCCTTTTTCACCTTTAAACCCATGCTGTGTGAGGTTGCGGTGCTTTCAGTGTGGTTTGAGAAACCCTGTGGATTTCAACACTCCCTCTAATTAGTGACACAGAAATTCTGCTTGCTGCAAGAAGAGGGGAATGTGGCATTCAAAAGGATCTTTAAAAGCTCTGGTGCTTTCCATATCTGCCAGAGCAGAACACAGTCATGATGGCATATATCACAAGTTTACAGTGAGAACTATAAATATGACAAATTGGAATAGGCACTAATGAATCCTCCATTATAAAGCCTTCAGTTCATCAACCATTAAATGGCCTATGTTCTTCATCAGACTCTACAAGTCATAGTTAACTGTTTTTCAATGCCTAAAGGGCCTTTATTGAAATTTGTAACCTAGAAATTCAATGGTACCACATCTGTTGATAAGGTGCAAAATAGTTTCCTAAGCAGCCAATATGGCAGCATGTGCTCCATACACCAGAAGTGTGCCCCTTCCATATTGGTCAAGGTGGATAAAGGGGCGTGCAGGGCCCACACCTGAATCAAACATTCATTCCTTAGGCCTTGTGCCAGGATCAATACTAGCCCCACTGATCTCCCCTTGCTCCTGCGAGTTTCCTATTTCCCCACCACCCCATCCTTTCCCAGCACCTACCTGAGGGTTACTGCTGGGGACGCTGGCCCAAAATGGAGATCCTGCATTTTCACCAGCAAACTTTGGGAGACCCAGCAGGTGTGCAATAACTCAAAGTCCAATATCAGTTGTGTGCAAACTCAGTTTCAGTAGTAACAGAGCATTAACCATATTCAGCCTCCAATGAGCAGTTAACACTGATTGTTCTGAAGATAATCCCAGTGAATGGGCCCTTTGTACTCTGCTAGTCATCTGATGTAAAGGGCCAGTTTAGCTGCAATTTCTCTACCACTTGCAATGCACACTACAATTAAATGAGAATCATCTGTATATTTATCAGTCAGGCACTCAAAAGAGTAGGATTGAACTGTTCTGAGCACCAAGAGCAGCAAGGCCCTGAGATGTGTGTTATATGATTATGCACGAGATTAAATTTTGTTAAATGTGCTGCAGAGGATTACACAAAAACAAATCCAAGATTTGAACAGGGTGTTATTCGCAACACAAATAGATTGCTGATGCTCAAAAAAACCCCTGGAATGTCTCAGACAAAGCACCGACACAGGCAGACAACAAAATGTCCAAACTGCATCTCTTCAAGCAAAAGAAACAGCGCCACACCCTCCAACTCCAGTTTTTGGGTCAATGATACACCTTTTAAATAATGTTGATATTTCTCCACTTTCTTAATGCTGTTTATAACATTTTGTTTAACTACAATTAAAGTACAGTTTTGAAAAAGAGAATATAGTAAATAAACAGTGGGAGTACAATAATATTCATACAGCAGTAAGGAAATATCTCATTATAGGAGTATAGGAACAGGAGGCCATTCAGCCCCTCAAACCTGTTCTACCATTTAATTGGATAATGGCCAATGTGTATCCTAACTCCATTTACCTCAGCATATCCCTAGACAGTCTTCCCCAACACCCACTATCTCAGTCTTCAGTTGATCTACAGTACCCACGGCCTTTTGGGCGAAGGAGTTCCAAGTTTGCACTACATTATAGAAATGGTATAAAAGCCACAGAGCGCATGCAGTGTACATTCTCCAGGATTGATAAATTATCACGTGGAAAGGCTCGAGATACTACGGATATTTCCACAGAAGTGGAAATTTAATTGAGATCTTTTATAAATGAGCTCAGTGAGGTTTTGATTGGATGAATAGGGGAAGACCATTTTGTCTAGTTGGGAATCAGAAGTAAGGGGTCATTCATTTTAAAATGATCACTGTGAACAAAGAGTGAAGAGAAATTTCGAAACAGAACCATGTTGGAGTGAGGAATGTTTTGCCACAGGGAGTGGTTGAGACAGAGACCATTGTCTTATTTGAGAGTAGAAGAACATTTGTGAGGGAGTAAGATATGGAAGAACGGAGAGCAATAGGATTATTACTGGATTCTTCTGGGAATGAGCTGGCACTGACATCATGGGCTGAATGGCTTCCTTCCATGTTGTAAATTCCTATAATTCTATAGCTTCAGTATACACAGTACTGTCAACAAGTGATGGGAAGGAACTCACGAACCCCGAGGGTGCAGCAGTTGTTCTACTTCCCCATTGGCCATTCTTCCAAGCATTTCTGGGACTTCCTCCTCCTGTGGGGTTAGATATCAAGGGCTCTTCTTCCTGTCACTGTTTTTATGGAATGTCTTCTCCTGCAATGTAAATACAAGAAGTGAGACATTCCAATTCCTAAGATAAGATGTGGCAAGACACTGGACATGTCACTGGACTAATATTCCAGAAAATGTGAATCCAATCTCTTAATGGCAGTTTGAAAATTTGGATTTCACTTTAAAACCAGCTGGAAATAGAAAAGGGTAACAGCAACAGTGACCACAGCTCCCCTCTGGAGTGAACTAGTAAGCCACTCAGTAGTATCAAAACAGCAGAGACAGGTTCAATCGTGGCTTTCAAAAGGGAATTATTTGGATAAGCATCTTAAGAGAGGAAAAAGTTGCAGCCGTATGCGGAAAGGAAAGGGGAATAGGGTTAGCTACATTGCACTTGCAGAGAGCCAGCACAGGCTCAATGGGCTGAATGGCCTCTTTCTTTGCTGTATCCATTCTATGATTCTAAGAAGGTGTATCACCACCTTCTCGGAGCAACTAGCGATGGGCAATAAATGCAGCCTTGCCAGCAATGCTCACACCCCGAGAATAAGTAATAAAAAAGAACTGGCTCTTCTTGCTTATCCTGCTGTCTAAAGCTACAATATCCATCATCACCTGATTCATAGCTCCAGAGCATTTCTGATCCCCTACCATTGCAAGTATTGATCACCGTGGGTGAAATATTTCCTGACATCAGTCCTGAACTTGCCTTTTTCCAGTTTGTCCCCAGATTCTACAGATCATGTTTTAATAGTGACTCAAGGTAACCCTTTCTCTTCCACTTTGCAGCTTATAGAAAAGACTCGATTAACTTTCAAGGAAAAAGAATCAAAGTTTTTCAAATATTTCCTTGCAGCGCAATCCTTCTGACACTAGGATCAACCTGGTCCCCCTTCACCCCATCATCCCCTGAGCTGAGATGGTCCTCTGCATACTGAGAGTGCTCACCACCTGGACAAATAAACCAGGAAAATTGGACTCACATTGTAATGTACATTTGCCAATGTCCATTTGGAATATCACTTCCTCAAAAAGGTAAAGGAAGTTGGTGAAGTATAATCTTCCCTTCCAGCAGCCATACCCAAACACCACTGAGTTACTTACATGTAAGTACTCAACTATGTTGCTGATTTTGTCAATTATTTAGTGGTATATAGTAATAGATTTTAGCTATTTTAAGATGCCCATCTCCTACTTCTCTCTACTTGTTTAACATTGAAGTAAATTTCCTGCTGGTTAGATAATAAGCCAAAATTTAATTTCTAATATGGTATGGTCATTCACCTATTCACATTTCATTAGCACTTTTAACAGAGAAGGTGCCAAGGTGATTTGTGGACAGGCAGCAGGAAATTGCCATAAAATCTACTGGATTGTTGGAAAAACACAACTGGTTCCACAATGTCTTCAAGAAGCCCAGTGCCCTTATCCAATTCGGCCTGCACTGGACTCCAAGCCTACATTACCTGGTAGATTCATCTTCACTTAAAATGATAGCAATCACTTCAGAAAGGAAAGCAAAGGAGGGAAAAAATAAAAGAATTGTAAAGAAAGATACGTCAACGTGTTTCGCAGCCAGTGAAGTACTTTTTGACATTGTAATGTAATGGAGTGAAAAGGAGCAACAGTCTAGACAGCAACATAGGAACAGAAGGAGGCCATTCAGCGCCTCAAGCCTGTCAGTCAGATCCTGGCTGATCTATACCTCAACTCCATTTTCCCACCTTTGCTTCATTTCCCTTTACAGAAAAATCTATCAATCTCAGTCCTGAAAATTTTAATTGACTCCTTCCCCATTTCCTCCCCGCCCCTACCCAACCCACTAGCTTTTGAGGGAGAGATATCCAGATTTCCACTAATCTTCGTGTAAAAGTGCTTCCTGATTTCATTCCTTTCAGGCCTAGCTCCCGTTTTCCGACTGTGCCCTGTAGTTCTGGATTCTCCCATTTGGCAAATAGTTTCTCTCTATCAATCCTATTGAATGCTTTATATCATGTTAAACACCTTAATTAGATCACTTCTCAATCTCCTATACCTGAGGGAATACAGGCCTCAGTTATGCCTCATAATTTAACCCTTTAAACCCCAGTATCATTCTGGTGAATCAATGCCTCACCCACACTAAGCTCAATGTATCCTATCTGAGGTGCAGTGCCCAAAAATAAAGCTAACAAGTTAAGATGAACTTTAGCAACTTAAATTGTCAGAAAGTTACCAGAATGAAGAAGTGAAGACTAATTTTAGGCATCAATTTAATCATTTTATTTGTT
This sequence comes from Carcharodon carcharias, assembly GCF_017639515.1. Lineage (NCBI taxonomy): Eukaryota > Metazoa > Chordata > Chondrichthyes > Lamniformes > Lamnidae > Carcharodon > Carcharodon carcharias. The sequence continues at coordinate 109,754,851 of NC_054476.1, read as the reverse complement.
TTCTTTCTTTTAAATAATTTTATGAAAGTTTCAGGGCAGATTTAAGCACCACACTGACATATTGAAAGGAAAAAGCAAGAAGTACATTGGTGAGATTCAGAATTCCTCTGTGTGAAGTAAAGTGAAAGGAGGTCTTGATGGTTAGCGTTCCTGGCTCTGAGACGGAAGCTCTGGGTTCAAGTCCCACTCCTGAACTTGATGGCCAAGGAAAGTTCATAACACAGTCCATCAGGTTGAATATCAACCTGCAAATCCTTCCAACACACGCCAATGGCAGGTGGTGAGAGTGGGAGAGCGGTAAGAGCTATGGATAATGATGGAGGGAGCTGGAGCTCCTACCATCACTATCCATTGCTCCAGACTACAACAAGCCTGTAAAGGTGTGTGTTACTACAGCAACTCAGACTCCCTGGGGGACCAGTTGGCTCAGTTGGTTGGACAGCTAGTGTGAATCAGATTGGTGCCAACAGCATGGGGTAGGGTGGATTTGGGACCTGCCTCCTTGCCAGACCACTGGTGGAGATCAGAGTGCTGAGGGTTGCACCTGTCTTCAGGCAGAGAACTCGAGAAGTAGTAAAGTGAGGGTACATTTTGCAAAACCTGACTTTCAGTGCTCCTTCACTATTGCAGCAATATCCCAATGTAATATTAATGACCAATAACTCAGTATTAAATCTATGCAAATTGGCACTAAAGATGTTAGATTTCCTCTTCTACTCTGGTGAAACCATCACATTGCACTGCTGTTAGGCTGTTGGTGCATCACAGAAAACCCACACTGATTAAAAACTCAAAACCCCCTAGAGTACAAAAAAACTGGACCTCAGAACTCTCATTTTAAATCACCATCAGTGAAGGGCAAATACATAATTATTTATCCAATCCCCTGCTGAGAGTGCTGAATCACTCTGGGGTGCAGCTCCCATTGCACCCCTGTTCCCTGAGGCATAGCTCACAGAGCCCCTCTCTACATTGTGGTATACTCCCACTACCCCGCTGTTCCCTGGGGAACAGGTCCCAGTCACCCCCTGTCCCCTGGGCTGTGTTCCTGACCTCCAGAATCTTACCAAATGCCCACCCTTCAAGTATTAGCCAACAGTGAGCTTCACCACTCTGGTTAGGATGTGATTAACCAGCTTGTCTTTTCCTGTTCATCATTTTCATAGGTTTCTACATTCTCCTACACAGAACTGCAATAATCAATTTTCATTTCCTTGTTGTATATGCTTACCAATCATTTATTTTCCACTTTCATTATCTCTACACTTCCCAGGCCCAGCCCAGGCAATGCCCAACCCCCGAGGGCCAAAACAAGGCCTTGGACTGCTCCACTTGCCAAATGGCCTCCACTCCCCGCCCCGACACTGCTCCACTCCCCGCCCCAGCCCCGACACAACACTAAGACCATAGGAGCAGAAATAGGCCATTCTGCCCATCAAGTCTGCTCCGCCATTCAATGAGATCGTGGTTGATCTGATAACGCTCCACTCCACTTTCCTGCCTTTTCCCCATAACTCTTGATTCAATTACTGATTAAAAATCTATCTCAGCTTGAATATACTAAACGACCCACCGCCTACAGTCTTCTGCGGTAAAGAATTGCACAGATTGACTACCCACTGAAAGAACAACTTCCTCCTCATCTCTGTTTTAAATGGGCGCCCCCTTACTCTGAGATTATGCCCTCTGGTCCTAGACTCTCCCACAAGGGGAAACAACCTCTCAGCATCTACCTTGTCAAGCCCCCTAAGACTCTTATATGTTTCAATAAGGTCGCCTCTCATTCTTCTAAACTGCAATGATTGCAGGCCCAACCTACTCAACCTCTCCTCATAAGAAAATCTCTCCATACCCGGGATCAACCTGAACCTTCTCTGGACTGCTTCCAAAGCCAGTATATCTTTCCTTAGGGGACCAAAACTATTCACAGTATTCTAGGTGTGGTCTAACTAGTGGCTTGTATAGCTTTAGCAAGACTTCCCTATTTTTAGACTTCATTCCCTTTGAAATAAAGGCCAACATTCCATTTGCCTTACCTATGACCTGTTGAACTTGTATGTTAGCTTTTTAGGATTAATGCACAAGGACTCCCAAATCCCTCTGTGCTGCAGCCTTTCTCCATTTAAATAATATTCAGCTCCTCTATTCTTCCTGCCAAAGTGCATAACCTCACATTTTCCCACATTATATTCCATCTGCCAAGTTTTTTCCTACTCACTTAACCTGTCTATATCCTTCTGTAGACTCCTTGTGTCATTCTCACCACTTGCCTTCCCACCTATTTTGTGTCATCCACAAACTTGGCGATAGTACATTCATTTCCCTCATCTAAGTCATTAATAAATATTGTAAATAATTGAGGCCCCAGCACTGATCCCTGTGGCACTTCATTAGTTATAGGTTGCCATCCCAAAAATACCCCCTTATCCCAACTCCCTGTCTTCTATAAGTTAGCCAATCCTCTATCCGGGTTATATACTCTATACTACCCCCAACACCATGGGCTCTTATCTTATTAAGTAACCTTATGTGCGGCACTTAATCGAATGCCTTTTGGAATCCAAATATATTACGTCTACTGGTTCCCCTTTACCTATTCTGCTGGTTACCTCCTCTAAGAATTCTAATAAATTTGTTAGGCATGATTTCCCCTTCATAAAGCCATGCTGACTCTGCTTGATTAGACTTCGTATTTCTAAATGCTCTGCTATTACATCCTTTATAATAGACTCTAACATTTTCCCAATGACAGATGTTAAGCTAACTGCCTATAGTTACCTGTTTTTTGTCTCCCTCCCTTTTTGAATAAGGGTGTTACATTGGCAGTTTTCCAATCCTCTGGGACTTTTCCAGAACCTAAGGATTCTTGGAAGATTACTACCAGGGCATCCACTATCTCTGTAGCTATTTCCTTTAATATCCTAGGATGCAACCCATAGGTCCAGGGGACTTATCAGCCTTTAGCTCTATTAGTTTCCCTAGTGCTTTTTCTCTAGTGATAGTTATTTCATTTATTTCCTCCCCCCATTTTGCCCTTTGATTATTTAGTATTTTTGGAATGCTATTAGTATCTTCCACCATGAAGACTGAAGCAAAGTATTTATTCAACTCCCCTGCCATTTCCCCAGCCTCATTCTCTAAGTGTTCACATTGACTTCTCTCTTCCTTCTTATATATTTAAAGAAGCTCTTATTGTCTGTTTTTATATTACTTGCTAGTTTACCCTCAAAACTTATTTTCTCCCTCTATTTATTTTTTGGTCATCTTTTATTGGTTTTTAAAACTTTCCCAATCCTCTGGTTTACCATTAATCTTTGCCACATTGTATTGTTTTTTCTTTCAATTTGATACTGTCCTTAACTTCCTTGGTTAACCATGGTCAGTTTAACCCCTTCCTTGAATCCTTCTTCCTCACTGGGACATATCTTTGTTGTGAGTCATGAACTATTTTCTTAAACGTCTGCCATTGTTCCTCCACTGTCTTTTTTGCTAAACTGCTTTCCCAGCCCACTCCAGCCAACTCTGCCCTCATTCCATTATAATTACTCTTATTTAAGTTTAGCACAGTAGTTTCCGACCCAAGTTTCTCACTCTCAAACTGAATGCTAAATTTACCATATTACTGCTGCACTCCCCACTCCAGCCCCAACACTGCTCCACTCCCCACCCCAGCCCCGACACTGATCCACTCCCCTCCCCAGCCCCGACACTGATCCACTCCTGAAGTCCTCACTGGTCTGATCCCCTCTGTTCTACTCAGAGGCCCAGGCCTGGCCTGTGTTCTTCTCACTAGCTCTGGAGTCTGCTCATTCCCAGAAACTGGACTTGTGCGTAGCCCCTGCTCTAGTTTTATCAGTCAGATTGTACTCTTAGAGTGGAATCATTAATTAATTGGGAACTTATAATCTTGAGATCATAAAAATTGATTTTTTAAATTTATCTTGAGTTTATCTAATTTATAATGTCTGTCAACCAATTGTATGTTTATATAACAATTTATAACATTGGAGTCATTGATTTCATATCTAGAAAGAAAGACTTGCACTTTTCACAACTTAAAGATATCCCAAGGTGCTTCACAGTGTAGTCACAGTTGTGGTGTAGGAAACACAGCAGTATATTTATGCACAGGGAGATCCCAGAAACAGCAATGTGGTGATTAATCAGTTTTTAGTGTTCTGTAATTTAGTAATTGGTTTTAGTATTCAGGTGCAGAAGAGAACTGAAAAAGGGAATAAGAGGGATAAAGGAAATGGAAGAGAAAAGATTAAGAGCGGTCAAAAGAAAGGTGGAGCTGATTAGAGACCAAAAATGATATTGTTTTATTGAGGTCATGGTTCAGATACTAAATTGATAAATTGCATCTGACTTCACTAGAGATGAGTTGCTGCCAATATCGCAGTATGTGAGGATGTAGAATTGATATCAGATAGGATTAAAATAGATAGAGGAGATACTTAAACAGTTAACAGTGCGCAAAATAGAAATATCATGCATCCAGATGTATGTATCCTGGATTACTTAAGGGAGCAAGAGTGGAAGTAATGCAGGGTCTAGTCACAGTCTCCTAATCTTAATTGGATTTAGGAGTGGTGTCAGAGACTGGGAGATGGCAAATGTTATACCCCTTTTCAAAAAAATGGGAGGGTAAACTCAGTAACCACAGACCAGTCAGTCCAATGTCAGGGATGGGGAAACTTTTAGAGACAATGGGCTGGATTTTCACAGAGCTAGGAAGACTCCACTGGCTTTTAAAAATGACTGTTTTTATTAAAGCTTTTCCACCTGTCAGTATGATTATAGGCATCATTGGTTCTGTCTAGAACCAATTGAATGAATGGGCATGGAAGCACCGTGGGTTGGCATGGAAGGTCTGAGGGACCATCGGATATGGGTGGAGGGGTATAGGTGAGCATGGAGAGAATGAGGAGCCATTGGGGGTGGATGTAGGGTATGATGGGCCTTTAGAGGTGGATGGAAGGGCATAGGTTGGCATGAAGGGTCATGGGTAAGACCTTTTGAACTTTTCTTTCAAAAGGTTCCTTCATCCAGACTATGGCTCATGACACCTCTGAGGGACCCTGAACCACAGATCCATGAAAATTTCGCCCAACACAAAAATTGTGGAGGGTTAGGAGATGCCTAACCCTGCAATGCAGCAGCCCAGGTCAGGAATGCAGGGTGCTGGCTCACCAGCATTATTAAACAAAGTATGACACCCAAGACACTTCAGGAGATGTTAGGTCATATGACTAAAAATATGGCCAAAGAGGTAGGCTTGAAGGAATGTCTTAAAAGGAGGAAAGCAATATAGTGAGGTGGAGAGGTTTAGGGAGGGAACTCCAGAGCTTACAGCCTGGGCAGCTGAAGGCACAAGGACAGGGGTGAGAGGTGAAAGGGACTTGGTGCGAATTAAGACAAAGGCAGCAGAGTTTTGGATGACCTCAAGTTTACAAGGGTAGAATATAGGAGACTAGCCAGGAGCGTCGGAATAGTCGAGTCTAAATGTAACAAATGCATAGATGAGGGTTTCAGCAGCAGATGAGCTGAGACAGGAACAAAGCCGGGTGATTTTACAGAAGTAGAAATCAGTAGTCTTAGTGGTGGCATGAATATGTGGTCAGAAGCTCATCTCAGGTCAAATATGGCACTGAGATTGCGAACAGAAACAGTAGCGCACAATAAAGGGGCAAAAGGCGTAGGAACAGGAGGGTTTCAATTCATCCTCTTGAGTCTGTTTCACCTTTCATTTAGGTCATGGCTGATGTTCCTGTAACTCTCTCTACCCACCTTGCTTCTAAATGCCTTCATACCCTTCCCTAACAAAATCCCCTAATCTCAAGTTAGAAATGTTCAATTGTCCCTCAAGCCTCAGCAGCTTTTTGGCGGACAGAGTTTGAAATTTCCACTAATCTTTGCGTGAAGAAGTGCTTCTTGACACCAACCCTGAAAAGCCCGGCTCTAATTATAAGGATTATGCCTCCTTGTTATGGACTCCCCCATCAAAGAAAATAGTTTCTCTCTATTTACCCTATCAAATCCTTTAAACAACTCAAACAGACCATCTTTTAATCTTCTATAGTAAAGGAAATTTAAGCCTAGTTTGTGCATTCTGTCCTTTTAGCCCCAGTATCATTCTGCTGAATCTGCACTGCAACCCCTCCAATATATCCTCCCTGAGTATGGAGGTCAGGACTGAATGCTGTACACCAGATTTTTACATAATGGTAGCTTAACTTCCACCACTTTGTAATCCAGCTCTGTTGCAATAAAGACCAACATTCCGTTAGCCTTTGTAGTTACTTTTTGTACCTGTCCATGAGCATGTAAAGCAAAAGATGGAGCGAGAATACAGCAGAGTAAAATACAATTACACAAAGGGAGAATCAGAAAGTCATAAATACAGATACAGAAAAGACAGATGTGTAAGAGGCAGATGGATAGAGAATGTGTGTGTTTGTGTGTGTGTAAGAAATAGAGACAGTGATTGAAAGTGAGACAGAGACAGGCAAAGGCGAGAGACAATTACAGAAATCTTTTGTACGTTCTTTTTCACTGACCAAGACCACAGGAGATCACCTCATTAATGCAATACAAATATATCAGGATTTATTTGGCTGCCTCATGTAATATGTAGCCCAGCCCCCCACCCCCCCATCAATTCCCCAAAGTTAGAATGAGTCTTCAGTGAGTACATTGTTAGTGCTGCCCCTCAGAATACAGGGTTTGGGGGGAGATGGGTAAAGTCATTTCTCCCTGCTTTGAATATAGAGCTGTCCACAAGCAGGATCACCCACTCTCCAGAAACAACAACCACCGTGTGTGGCTCAGAGTTCAGGAGGGCAAGGCCGAAACGAGCACGAAGAAATGGACAATTCAACCTAAGATACAGCTACAAATAGATCCAGAAAGAGAGTTTGGGCCCATTTCAACAATTACTATTCTAAAACTCATCCTTAATTTTTACAAATTTGTTGGGAAAATTCCCTGCTTTGAATTTTTTTTGAACGCAGTTAATCTTGTTTCAGGAGAACAATAACCTCAATGTTAATTTGTTCCTGTGTTATGCTGGTTCTCAATATTTACACCATGGGGAATAACAATGGAACCTCTGGTTAATCTAATGTGGATCTGTGGCTAAAGATGAATCCCATCCTAACAGAACTTCAGTCCTCGCACAATTTAAAGAGATAATCCACCACAGATTGTTAATATTTCCCACGGTTTCCCCCGCCCGTCCATCTCTCTAAAAATGAATTGTATCACAGATGGAGACAGCCAGCTCTCCCACATTGTAACTATGGCTACTGAAACATCACAGCCATTCCGCTATCTTGCTTTTTAAATAAAATAATGGTTTAACGACGCTGCCTTTTGTTTTACTCACGCCCAGTGCACGTTCCAGATGTTGCACTGCTGACTGGCTGGCCGGCCGCTGCCAGCTGTTTTTGTCCCTCGGATAGCTGGAGCTAGTTAATTTCGCGTCCAGTGTCTCTGTCAGTTTCAGTTCGGTCCTGCGCACTGCTGGGATGTAAATGTTGGCCAGTCCAGGCTTTGGGGGCGTGTCTCTCACTCTTTCTCTCTCACGCACACTCAGCATGTAACAGCTGCATCTTTAATGATATCATAGCCAAGGAATTTAGGGGCAACTGACAAATGGCAAAAAAAAGTTTCATTTAAACAAAAAGTGTGCGAAATGTTGAGGGGGCGGCGAGTAATTCCCCAATATATATTGTTATTAACACATCCTGAGCAGATTTTAAACCCGAGGCAACAGTGAGTTGCCAAAACAGCAAGGCAGTTTACTTGAAGCCAGCTTTCTGGTTCATTCTCTGATGATTCCCATCTCCCGAGACTCTGCTACTGATGTGTTGGTTGAGGTGCAAAAAACATACTCGGTTTTTTGCCTAACCCTTAGGCAAATCGATACTACCTGTTAGGTAATGCATTTGTAAATAGTCCCCATTCAGTGGAACTACTAACCATTCGTGTAAAATAACTGAAATGGAAATTTGGTGAATATTTGCCTTACGCCCTTATAGGCAGAGCTCTTATATTGCTGTCCTGTTTATTTATTATCCTGCTCAGTACAGCCTCCCCTTTTCCCTCTGTAAGAGTAGTGGTTGATAAAGGGCTGGTAGTCCTGAGATATCAAGAAAAGAGCTGGGATTAATAGACATTCGGATTGCCTTCCCTCCGATTTATTTACTAGCTGCAAAAATAACCGGGAGGTCTTTAAAATGCTATTTCTTTTTAGTGTTTTTTTGAATAATAAAAAAATGGAGATGGGGAGGTTGTTTATGACACCCTAGATTCATCCAAATAGATACTGGAAAAGATTTGCTTTCTAATTGGTTTGGGAGGACAGGGATGGATGGGGGTGACCAATGTTAGGAGTGTTGGGGTGGGGTGATTGGAGATAAGAGTGCATATGATGAAACCACCAGGAATATGTCCAGCCAGAGTTGACAAACCAAGACCAGAAAGTTTGCCTCCTGAGCATCCAGTTTTTCAGTGCTGCCATTGCCTTTCTTGATTCTAAGATGAGTATCTACGGAGCACGCACACACTTCTGGTGCGATCTGCATCGGACACCATTTTGGTGGAGGCATGCAGGCAGGGAGTGTCTGATGGAAGTGTACTGCATAAGCAGATCATGATGCCAATCATTTGACACCGGCACTGCTACTAAGGAATTCAACATTCCAGCTAACACCATCTCACAGCTGAACATGTGTTCAGTGGCAGGAAGGACCTGCTAGTATTTCTCCGTAAAGAGATCATCAACTACCTTCAGGTTAGGTGCTAATTGATCTGTATTGGCTGTTGCTGTAATTGTAGAAATGTTTTGTGGTTCCAGAGTTCTTTAAAGTAGCTGAGATCTACAGGAGGGTGGTGTGGCATATGCTGAATGACTTTGTCTTGATTTCACGGATTCTGCACAAACAATTTGTTCCCAGACTTGGTTACATTAGGGGCATTCATCACATAGAGCAGAATAAGCTGCTAGAAGAGAGAGGAGGAGGAGAGGGAGAAAAGGCTCTCAGCAGGAGCCCATATCTACCCAATGTCTTCAGTGAGTAATTCCCCTAGCTGAAACTCAGCAAGGAACAATGTGTAAGACATCTCAGCTTCAGTAAGGATGTTCTAACTGAAATCTGTCACCTGGTGCAACCTCAAAGCAGGGTGCAGACAGCATCACCAGTCGCTGTGAAGGTGACCATTGTCACAATGTCAAAATATTGAGTGAGATCTATGTATAACTTCATCAGCTAACCAAAAACATATTGAACTGTTTAAAGAGGACCTGTTTTCTTTTTCAAAAAATACAAGAAAAGACACTGACCAAAGATGGCTACCACCAGTCATCTGATGTCTGATGTTGTAAGTTGACCACTTTTCTAGAAAGATCCTATATGGATTATACTACAGACCTGCCCTGACAGGTTGCATGGAATTTCACAACTAAGGGTTGTCAAGGTCCACTTCAAACAGGGAGTCTTGAAAAGCAATTCCACTATAATTCTGTTAAGACCATGGGAGCTATTAATCAACCAGATACATCCAACAGACACTCAAAACCCCTGTGGAAGATAAAATAACCCTATCTCCTATTGGTTTCTACTATCCTGAAACGTGTCAAAAGTTTCTGAGATGAAAGATCAAAAATGTGATTACTTGTTCTACAACAATGACTGCAATTGAATTCCATTCTTGGAATATACAGACAGGAGGTTTAAGAGCTGGTTTTGCCAAGCTAGAAAGAGAGAGAAATTATCAAAGTCATCTGGAAAAGATGCTGAAGGAAGCAGTAAGGAATCTTTGTCTCTCAAGCTAAAATTGACTCCAGTAAGTGCAGTTACTTGAACTTCAATTCAACTCCAAGATTTTAAAGGAAACCAGCTAACTTCAAACAGCTGGAACATTCAACAATCTATACCTCAGGGCAAGCAAAGGACTTACTTGTGTGTTCTTTTAACTTATATTTAGATTTGTTTCTTACTTCTGATGTGTGCGTGCGTGTTGTCACATCCTTTATTATTTTTCTCGGGTTTGGTAACTAATAAACTTACTCTTTCTTTGACTGAAGGAAACCTGGCTTGATTGGCTCCTTATTAAAAAGCAAATATATTTGGATTGAAAAAAGCATCTACAGGGAAAATAATTTTTTAAAAATAATTTTTGTTGCCAGCAACCGAGAAGGCTGAATAAAAGGGAGCCAGTGCACTTTTCCTCACCCGGTTGTAACATCATGCTGGTGAACTTTATATATCAGGCTCCCTCTGGTTGGAGCAGGTGATATTTTCAACATCTCACAGTTCGCTATCCACAAGAAGGAGGTCTCAGAGGCCTTCTATTCAAGATACTGAATACATTTCATTCTTTCTTACCAGAGAGAAGCAGACACAGCAGGCACACAACTTTGTGAGGATTGCAAGATTCCCCATGGTCCAGGGTGTCATTAACTGCACACACCACTTTGCAGACCCCTTAGGTCAACTCTGAGATGTACCACAACTAAAATGAATCTCACTCCCTCAATATTTAGCAATGCATGAACGTAGGCAGTGAAACATGCAGGTCAATGCCTGGTATATTAGCGGCAACATGGTGTCTTCATTTGGCAATGGTCCATTGTGGCATCTGCATCTGAGGCACCATGACAAACCACAGATAAAAGCAAAATACTGCGGATGCTGGAAATCTGAAGCAAAAACAAAAATAGCTGGAAAAACTCAACAGGTCTGACAGCACCTGCAAAGAGGAATACAGTTAACTGTGAGTTCTGATGAAGAGTCATACGGACTCGAAACGTTAACTGTATTCCTCTCCGCAGATGCTGTCAGACCTACTCAGTTTTTCCAGCTAGTTTTGTTTTATGACAAACCACAGGGTGGTAATGGGGGATAGGGCTATGCTTTGGCAACAAGGCTCAAGACTTTGGAATAAAACCCAAACATAAGTGGGCAACATGTATGTAATGAAAGCCATACTACAACATGAAATATAATAGAGCAGACCATTGGTGAGCTTAAACAATGCTTTCATTGCTTGGACCATTCTGGAGGAACCCCGAGGTACTTGGCAGAGCATGTGTCAAGATGTGTGGTGGTGTTCTGCATGCTGCACAAACATGAGGGCACAGCAGCTTGCTTGATGTAACTTGCTTGAGTTTTTTTGAATGTGGTAATGGAGAGGGTGGTTGATGAAGATAATGCTGTTGATGTGGTGTACGTGGACTTCTAAAAGGCATTTGATAAAGTGTCACACAACAGACCAATGAACGAAGTTAGACCTCATGGAATAAAAGGAACAGTAGCAACATGGATACGGAATTGGCTGAGTGACAGGAAACAAAAAGTAGTGGTGAACGGTTGTTTTTCTGACTGGAGGAAGGTTTATAGTGGAGTTCCCCAGGGATCGGTGTTAGAATCTCCCCTATTCCTGATATGTATTCATGAGCTAGACCTTGGTGTACAAGGAGCAATTTCAAAATTTGCGATTGATACAAAACTTAGAAGCATTGTGAATTGTGAGGAGGACAGTGTAGAACAGGCTTGTCCAATGTTTTTGTGTGGGAGGCCACATTTCAATTTTTTTCACAATCGGGGGCCGCTGACCAAATTTCAGTCCAGTTCTGGGCATCATACTTGAGGAAGGTTGTAAAGGCATTGGAAAGAGTACAGAGCAGATTCACAAGAATGATTCCAGGGCTAAAGAACTGTAGCTATGAGGATAGATTGGAGAGGCTGGGACTCTTTTCCTTGAAGAAAAGAACGCTGAGAGGAGACTTGGTAGATGTAGATGGAGGTATTCAAGATCTTAAGGGTTATGGACAGAGTAAATACTGAGAAACTGTTCCCACTCAAGACAGCATCAAGAACTAGAGGGCACAGATTCAAAATAATTGGCAGAAGGAGTAAATGTGATGTGAGGAAAGTTTTTTTGCCCAGAGGGTGGTTGGAGTCTGGAATGAACTTCCTGAGAGGGTGGTGGAGGCAGGTTAGGTTGAGGTATTCAAAAGGGAATTGGATTGCTACCTGAAAGGAAATAATGTGCAAGGTTACGGGGATAAAGCAGGGGAGTGGGAATAGGTGTAATGCTCTTTCAGAGAGCCAGTGCAGACTCGATGGACCAAATGGCCTCCTTCTGCACTGTAAAGATACTGTGATAAGATTTGACACAACATTAAATGTGAATTTCACGATAAAATCTGATAAATGAAAAGAAACAACTTGCTGAGCTAAAAAAAGTCTCAACAATAAATTGATAATTTTAAGAAATGAGTAATAAATAAAGATAACCATTAGAGTATGAAAGGATAAGAGTGTGTGTGTCCAGCTCACTCCCAATCTCAGGGTTCTCAATCACTCACCCTCACCTCCCTCCCAGCCACTCTCACTCAGCCACCTTGAATCAGCCACCCTCACACTCATTCAGCCACCCTCACTCAGCCACCCACCTACACTCACTCAGCCATCCACACACTCACTCACTCACCCTCCCTTACTAACTCGGCTGGTAGGGGGAGGTGGGGTAATAGCAATGAGGGTGCAAGAGAGACCTAGAGCAAGGCCTGAGGCTAGCAGCGTCCAAGCACAGGAGCCCACCAAGGGGAGGGCTGAGAACTGGGGGAACGCAGGGAGAACTGGGGAACAGCGAGCTTGCGTGGGGGACTGCTGGAAGAACTCAAAAGACACCCAGGGAACATGGGGAACAGCCAGAGGAATGTGGGGAGAACTGGGGACAGCTAGGGGAACGCAGCTGAAGCCAGGCCAGAGCACCAGGAGCTGGAGTGAGTGGCCAGAGCCACAGGAAAGCATGGTGAACAGAAGCCTTGAGCACTCTAGAGCCTCTCTATCTTCACAAACTCACAGTTGCAGGTGTTTGTTGCTCCTCACTATTGAGCCTATCAGCAGCAAACATGGGAGAGAAACAGACTGTGATTGGAGGAGCAGATCCCTGCAGAAATCTTCAAACTCACTGACCCCTCTTACCGGAACTGTCAAAAATTGGTTGGGCACCGCAAATGCGAGGTGGGCAAATCTGGCATAGAACTTCAAAAGGACATAGGTAAGTTGGTGGAATGAGTGGAAATGTGATAGATGAAATTCAATGCAGAGAAATGTGAAGTGATTCATTTTGATTGGAAGAATGCAGAGTCAATATAAAATAAAGAGTACAACTCTAAAATAGGTGCAGGAACAGAGGAACCTGAGTGTATATGTGCACAAATTATTGAAGGTGGCAGGACAGATTGAGAGAGCAGTTAATAAAGCATGTGGCCTCCTGGGCTTTACCTGTAGGGGAACAGATTACAAAAGCATGGAGGAGGTGATAGTGTAGTGGTATTGTCACTAGAGACTCAGAGTAATGCTGGGTTCAAATCCCACCACAGCAGATGGTGTAACTTGAATTCAATAAAAATCTGGAATTAAAAGTTATTGGTCACCATGAAATGTTTTTGTTGTAAAAACCCATCTGGTTCACAGGAAATCTGTTGTCTTACATGTGAGTCTAGGCCCACAGCAATGTGCTTGACTCTTAAATTGCCCACTGAAATGGCCTAGCAAGCCACTCAAACTGCTAAAAGGAATGAAACTGGATGGACCACCCACTATTGACCTAAGCATTGCAAATGACAATGGCAAATTTAGCCCTGTTGATTCTCCATACTAACAGCTGAGGGCTTGTGCCAAAATTTGGAGAGCTGTCCCACAGCCTGACATAGTCATACTCATGGAATCATACCTTACAGACAATGTCCCAGACATCACTATCCCTGGGTATGTCTTGCCCACCAAGCAGGACAGACCCAGCAGAGGTGGTGGCACAGTAGTATAAAGCCAGGAGGGAGTTCCCCTGGGAGTCCTCCACATTGACTCCAGACCCCCAAGTTTTTTTATTTTTTCATGGGATGTGGGCATCGCTGCCAAGGCCAACATTTGTTCCCCCCTCTGATCGCCTTTGAACTGAGTGGCTTGCTAGGTCATTTCAGACAGCAGTTAAGAGTCACCCAATCACTGTGGATCTGGAGTCATATGTAGGCCAGACCAGGTAAGGACAGCAGATTTCCTTTCCTAAATGGCATTAATGAACCAGATGGGTGTTTACAACAATTGATGATAGTTTCATGATCACTATTATTGATACTAGCTTTACATTCCAAATTTATGAACTGAATTCATATTCCACCAGCTGCCATGATGGGATTTGAAATTGTGTTCCTATGTCCTCAGTGCATTAGGCTGGGCCTCTGGATTACTAGGACAATGACAGTACCATTAAGCTATCATCTCCCCCATGTCTCATGACATCATGCCAAACATGGGCAAAGAAACTTCCTGCTGATTACCAGGTACCATGAACCCCACCTGCCCCCCCCACCTCCCCACCTCCCCCCACCCCTCAGCTGATGAATCAGTACTCCTCGATGTCGAACACCGCTTGGAGGAAGCAGAGGGTGGCAAGGGTGCAAAATGTACACTGGTTGGGGGACTTCAACATCCACCATCAAGAGTGGCTCGGTAGCACCAATAAAGACCAAGCTGGCCAAGTACTAAAGGACTCTAGTATTTTAAACTTAAATGAGGGCACTTATCAGGGCATGAAATCAGAGCTAGCTGAAGTGAACTGGCAAATGAAGTTAAGGGATAGACATTCAGTGGCAGACATTTAAAGGGATATTTCAGAATACACACAATAGATACATTCCAGTGAGAAAGAAAAATTCCAAGGGGAGGGCCACCATCCGTGGTTAACTAAAAAAATTAAAGTCATTATCAAACTTAAGGAAAAAGCATATATTTGTGCAAAGACGGGTGGCAGGTCAGAAGGTTGGAAAAAATATAAAGAACAGCAAAGAATGACAAAAAAGATTAATAAGGAGGGAAAAATTAGAGCATGAGAGAAAGCTAGCTAGTAATATAAAGACGGATAGTAAGAGTTTCTATAAATATTTAAATAAGAAAAGAGTTAACAAAGTGGGCATTGGTTCTATAGAGAGTGCATCTGGGGAATTGGTAACGGAAAGTAGGGAGATGGAGGATAAATTAAACAAGTATTTTGCATCGGTTTTCACCAGAGGTCCAGCCTAATGCACTGGGGACATGGGAACACAATTTCAAATCCCATCATGGCAGTTGGTGGAATATGAATTCAGTTCATAAATTTGGAATGTAAAGCTAGTGTCAATAATAGTGACCATGAAACTATCTTAAATTGTTGTAAACACCCATCTGGCTATGAGTAACATCCCAGAAATAGCCGTACATCAGGAAATAGAAAGGAGGATGAACTCAGGAAAATTACAATCACCAGGGAAAAGGTATTGAGCGAATTATTGGGGCTGCGGGCTGACAAATCCCTAGGTCTGGATGGACTTCAGCTAAGGTCTTGAAAGAAGTGGCTAGAGAGATACTTGATGCACTGGTTTTAATTTTCTAAAATACCATTGATTCAGGGGAGGTTCCACTAGATTGGAAAATAGCAAATGGAACTCCATTATTCAAAAATGGAGGGAGACAGAAAATAGGAAACAATAGGCCAGTTAGCCTAACAACTGTCATAGGGAAAATGTTAGAAGCTATTATTAGAAATGTTATAGCAGCGTACTTAGTAAAATTCGAGGCAATCAGGCAGAGTCAAAATGGTTTTGTGAAAGGGAAACCATGTTAAACCAATTTATTGGAGTTCTTTGAAGGAGTCACATGTGCTGCGGATAAAGGGGAACCGGTGGATGTACTGCACTTAGATTTCAGAAGGCATTTGATAAAGTGCCACATCAAAGGTTATTGCAGAAAGTAAAAGCTCATGGTGTAGGGGGTAACATATTGGCATGGATAGAAGATTGGCCAGCTAACGGGAAGGAGAAATTTGGCAAAAATTGGTCTTTTTCTGGTTGGCAGAATATAACGAGTGGTGTGCCACAGGGATTAGTGCTGGGACCTCAACATTTTACAATTTTTATAAATGACCTGGATGAAGGGACAGAAGGATGGTTGTTAAATTTGCTGATTACACAAAGATAAGTAGGAAAGTCAATTGTGAAGAGGACATAAGGTGGCTACAGTACGATATATGTTAAGTGATTGGGCAAAGATCTGGCAAATGGAGTATAATGTGGGCAAATGTGAAATCATTCATTTTGGCAGGAAGAATAAAAAAGAAGTTTATTATCTAAATGGTGAGAGAGTGCAGAGCTCTGAGATTCAGAGGGATCTTGGTGTCCTAGTGCATAAATCACAAAAGGTTAGTATGCAGGTACAGCAAGTAAGTAAGAAAGCTAATAGAATGTTATCATTTATTGTAAGGGGAATTGAATACAAAAGTAAGGAAGTTATGCTTCAGGACATTGGTGAGACTATATCTGGTGTATTCTGTACAGTACTGGTCTCCTTATTTAAGGAAAAATGTAAATGCATTGGAAGCACTTCAGAGAAGGTTTACTAGACTAATACCCAGACTGGGCGGGTTATCTTATGAGAAAAGGTTGGACAGGTTAGGCTTGTGTCCACTGGAGTTTAAAAGAGTAAGAGGTGACTTGATCGAAACCTTTAAGATCCTGAGGGGTCTTGACAGGGTGGATGTGGAGAAGATGTTTCCTCTTGTGGGAGAATCTAGAACGAGGGGTCCCTGTTTCAAAATAAAGGGTCTCTCATTTAAGACAGAGATGAGGAGAAATTTTTTCTCTGAGGGTAGTGAGTCTTTGGAACTCACTTCCTCAAAAGGCAGTGGAAGCAGAGTCTGAATACTTTTAAGGCAGAACTGGATAGATTCTTGATTAACACAGGGGTGAAAGGTTATTGAGGGTAGGCAGGAATGTAGGGTTGAGGTTACAGTCAGATCAACCACGTTTTTAATGAATGGCAGAGCAGGCTGGAGTGGCCTACTCCTGCTCCTAATTCGTGTGTTCATAAGACATTGCTGCTAGACTGGGTCTGCAGCAGGTGGTGAGGAACCAACAAGAGGGAAAATCATAATTGACCTCATCCTCAACAACCTGCCTGCCAAACATGCATCTGGCCATGAAAGTATCATCATGAGTGACCACCGCACAGTCCTTGTGGAGACGAAGTCTTGTCTTCACATTGAGGATACCCTTCATCGTGTTGTATGGCACTACCACTGTGCTAAATGGGAAAGATTTCGAACAGATCTAGCAACTGAATCTAGGCAACCATGAGGCATTGCAGGTCATCAGTAGCAGCAGAATTGTACACAACCACAATCTGTAACCTCATGGCCTGGTACATTCCCCACTCTACCATTACCACCAAGCCAGAGGATCAACCCTGCTTCAATGAAGAGTGCAGGAGGGCATGCCAGGAGCAGCACCAGGCATACCTAAAAATTAAGTTTCAACCTGGTGAAGTTACAACTCAGGACTACTTGCGTGCCAAACAGCATAATCAGCAAGCGATAGACAGAGCTAAATGATTCCACAAACAACGGATCAGATCTAAGCTCTGCAGTCCTGTCACAGCCAGTCATGGACAATTAAACAGCTCACTCAAAGAGGAGGGTCCACAAATATCTCCATCCCCAATGATGGGGGAGCCAGCACATCAGTGCAAAAGATAAGGCTGAAGCTCTTGCAATAATCTTCAGCCAGAAGGGCCGAGTGGATGATCCATCTTGGCTTCCTTCTGGGGTCCCCAGCATCAAAGATGCTAGTCTTCAGCCAATTTAGTTCACTCCATGTGATATAGAGAAACGGATTAAGGCACTGGATACTGCAAAGGCTATGGGCCGCCATCTAGAAGGACAAGGGCACATGGGAACACCACCAACTGGAAGTTCCCCTCCAAGCCACTCACCATCTTGACTTGGAAATATATCAGCATTCCTTCACTGTCGCTGGGTCAAAATCCTGGAACTCCCTCCCTAATATCACTGGGGGTGTACCTACACCACATTAGCTGCAGCAGTTCAAGAAGGCAGATCACTACCTCCTTCTCAAGGGCAACTATGGATGGGCAATAAATGCTGGCCTAGCCAGTGAATACCACATCCCATTATAATTAATACAAAAAATATTCAGGCAATAGCACTGAAGACTTGTGCCCCAGAACTTGCCGCGCCCCTAGACAAGTTATTCAAGTACAGCTACAACACTAGCATCTACCTGGCAATGTGGAAAATTGTCCAGGTATATCCTATACACAAAAAGCAGAACAAATCCAACCCAGCCAATTACCGCCCCATCAGCCTACTCTCGATCATCAGTAAAGTGACGGAAGAGGTCATGAACTGCTATCAAACGGCATTTGCTTAGCAATAATCTGCTCACAGACACAATTTGGGTACTGCCAGGACCACTCAGGTCCTGACCTCATTACAGCCTAGGTTGAAACATGGATAAAGGAGCTGAACTCCCGAAGTGAGGTGAGAGTAACTGCCCTTGACATCAAGGCAGCGTTTGACTGAATGTGGTATCAAGGAGCCCCAGCAAAACTGGAGTCAATGGGGGGAGTACTCGCTGCTGGTTGGAGACATACCTAGCACAAAGGAAGATCACAGAATCACACAGTGCAGAAGAGGCCCTTCGGCCCATCGAGTCCGCACCAACAGGTGAGAAACACCTGACCTACCTACCTAATCCCATTTACCAGCACTTGGCCCATAGCCTTGAATGTTATGTTGTGCCAAGTACTCATCCAGGTACTTTTTAAAGGATGTGAGGCAACCCGCCTCCACCACCCTCCCAGACAGCGCATTCCAGAACATCACCACCCTCTGGGTAAAAAAGTTTTTCCTCACATCTCCCCTAAACCTCCTGCCCCTCACCTTGAACTTATGCCCACTTGTGGCTGACCCTTCAACTAAGGGGAACAGCTGCTCCCTATCCACCCTGTCCATGCCCCCCATAATCTTGTACACCTCGATCAGATCGCCCCTCAGTCTTCTCTGCTCCAATGAAAACAACCCAAGTCTATCCAACCTCTCTTCATAACTTAAATGTTTCATCCCAGGCAACATCCTGGTGATTCTCCTCTGCACTCCCTCCAGTGCAATCACATCCTTCCTATAATATGGCGACCAGAACTGCACACAGTACTCCAGCTGTGGCCTCACCAAGGCTCTATACAACTCCAACATGATCTCCCTAATTTTGTAATCTATGCCTTGATTGATAAAGGCAAGTGTCCAATATGCCTTTTTCACCACCCCAGTACATGCCCCTCCGCCTTCAGAGATCTATGGACACACACGCCAAAGTCCCTTTGTTCCTCAGAACTTCCTAGTGTCATGCCGTTCATTGAATACTTCCTTGTCAAATTACTCCTTCCAAAGTGTATCACCTCACACTTTTCAGGGTTAAATTCCATCTGCCACTTATCTGCCCATTTGACCATCCCATCTATATCTTCCTGTAGCCCAAGACACTCAACCTCACTGTTAACCACCCGGCCAATCTTTGTGTCATCTGCAAGCTTACTAATCCTACCCCCCACATATTCATCTATGTCGTTTATATAAATGACAAATAATAGGGGACCCAGCACAGATCCCTGTGGTATGCCACTGGATACTGACTTCCAGTCACTAAAGCAGCCTTCTGTCATCACCCTCTGTCTCCTACAACTAAGCCAATTTTGAATCCACCTTATCAAATTACCCTGTATCCATTTGCATTTGCCTTCTTTATAAGTCTCCCATGTGGGACCTTGTCAAAGGCTTTGCTGAAATCCATATAAACTACATCAACAAACTACCCTCATCTACACACCTGGTCACCTCCTCAAAAAATTCAATCAAATTTTTTAAGCATGACCTCCTCTGACAAAGCCATGCTGACCATCCCTGATCAAACTTTGCCTCTCCAAGTAGAGATAGATTCTCTTCTTCAGAATTTTCTCCAATAGTTTCCCTACAAATGATGTGAGTCTCACTGGTCTGTAGTTCCCTGGCTTATCTCTACAACCCTTCTTTAGTAGCAGAACCACATTAGCTGTTCTCCAGTCCTCTGGCACCTCTCCCTTGGCCAGAGAGGAATTAAAAATTTGGATCAGAGCCCCTGCGATCTCCTCCCTTGCCTCCCTCAGCAGTCTGTTTGTTGTTGTTGTTGGATGTCTATCATTTCAGTTCCAGGACATCACTGCAGGAGTTCCTCAGGATAGTGTCCTAGGCCCAAATATCTTCAGCTGCTTCATCAATGACTTTCCATTCATCATAAGGTGGGGATGCTCACTGATGACTACACTATGTTCAGCACCATTCACGACTCCTCAAATACTGAAGCAGTCCATGTTCAAATGCATTAAGACGTGGAAAATAACCAGTTTTGGGCTGACAAATGGTAATTAACATTTGCACCACACAAGTGCCAGGCAATGACTATCTCCAACAAGAGAAAACATAGCCATCGCCCTTTGATGTTCAATAGCATTACCATCACTGAATCCGCCACTGTCAACATCCCGGGAGTTACCATTGACCAGAAACCGAACTGGACTAGCCATATAAATACTGTGGCTACAGAAACAGGTCAGAGGCTAGGAATCCTCTGACAAGTAACTCACCTCCTGACTCTCCAAAGCCTGTCCACCATCTACAAGGCACAAGTCTAGGAGTGTGATGGAATACTCCCCACTTGCCGTGATGAGTGCAGCTCCATGAACAATCTAGAAGCTTGACAACATCCAGGACAAAGCAATCCGCTTGATTGGCATCCCATGTACAAACATTCTCTCCCTCCACTACCAACGCACAGAGGCAGCAGTGTGTACCATCTACAAGATGCACTGCAGGAACTTACCAAGGCTCCTTCAGCAGCACTTTCCAAATCCACAATCTCTACCATCTAGAAGGACAAGGGCAGCAGATAGATGGGAACACCACCACCTGGAAGTTCCCCTCCAAGTCGCTGACCATCCTGACTTGGAAATAAATTGGCATTCCCTCACTGTCACTGGGTCAAAATCCTGGAACTCCCTCCCTAATAGCACTGCGGGTGTACCTACACCACATGGACTGCAGAGGTTCAAAAAGACAGCTCACCACAACCTTCTCAAGGGCAATTAGGGATGGGCACTAACTGCTGGCCTAGCCAGCAATGCCCACATCCCATGAAAGAATAAATAAAGTTATGTTCAACCTGTATAAAATACTGGTTTGTCCTCAACTGGAGCACTGTGTCCAGTTCTGGCCGCCACACTCTAGAAAGGATGTGAAGGCATTGGACAGAGTGCAGAAATGATTCATGAGGATTGAGGAACTTCAGTTATGATAGATTGGAGAAGTTAGTTCTGTTCTGCTTACAGAAGAGAATGTTGGTTGGAGATTTAATAGATGTATTATAAATCATGAGGGGTCTGAACACAATAGTTTGGGAGAAACGGTTTCCATTGGCAGAAGGATCAAGAACCAGGTGGCACAGATTTAAGGTAATTAACAATAGAAGCAATTGTGACATGAGGAGAAACGTAGTCGCACAGCAAGTGGTTAAGCTTTGGAATGCATTGCCTGAGAGTGTGGCGAAGGCAGATTCAATCGGGGCATTGAAAAAGGAATTAAATTATATTCTGAAAAGAAAGAATTTGCAGAGCTACAACGAGTAGGCAAGGGGAGCTGCATTTGGTAAATTATTCCTTCAAAGAGCCAGCTTTGGCACGATAGGCAAAATGACTACCATCTGTGCTGTAACCATTCTATGATTCTTACTTGGTTTCTTCTCAGCGTCAGGGATCATTGAGGAGGGCGATCCTGGGGTCAGGGGTCAGTGTGGAGGGTGGTCTCAAGGTCAGAGATCATTGTGGAGGGCGGCCTTGGGGTCAGGGATCATTGGGGAGGGCGGCCTTGGGGTCAAGGATCAGTGGGGAGAACGGTCTCCAGATTTGAAAACAAGGGTTCATGAATTTAAAACAAAAACAAAAATACCTGGAAAAACTCAACAGGTCTGGCAGCATCTGCTAAGGGGGACACAGTTAACGTTTCGAGTCCGAATGACCCTTCAACAGAACTAAGTAAAAATAGAAGAGAGGTGAAATATAAGCTGGTTTAAGGGGAGGTGGGACAAGTAGAGTTGGATAGAGGGCCAGTGATAGGTGGAGATAACCAAAAGATGTCACAGACAAAAGGACAAAGAGGTATTGAAGGTGGTGATATAATCTAAAGAATGCGCTAATTAAGGGTAGAAAGCAGGACAAGCAAGGTACAGATAGCCCTAGTGGGAGTGGGGTGGGGTGAAGGAATCAAAAAAGGCTAAAAGGTAGAGATAAAACAATGGATTGAAATACATTTAAAAATAATGGAAATAGGTGGGAAAAGAAAAATCTATATAAATTATTGGAAATAAAGGGAGGGATCGGAAAGGGGTTGGGGATGGAGGAGAGAGTTCATGATCTAAAATTGTTGAACTCGTTATTCAGTCCAGAAGGCTGTAAAGTACCTAGTTGGAAGATGAGGTGCTGTTCCTCCAGTTTGCTTTGAGCTTCACTGGAACAATGCAGCAGGCCAAGGATGGACATGTGGGCATGAGAGCAGGGTAGAGTGTTGAAATGGCAAGCGACAGGGAGGTCTGGGTAATGCTTGCAGACAGACCGAAGGTGTTCTGCAAAACGGTCACCCAGTCTGCGTTTGGTCTCTCCAGTGTAGAGGAAACCGCATTGGGAGCAACGAATGCAGTAGACTAAATTGAGGGAAGTGCAAGTGAAATGCTGCTTCACTTGAAAAGAGTGTTTGGGCCCTTGGACGGTGAGGAGAGGGGAAGTAAAGGGGTAGGTGTTGCACCTTCTGTGGTTGCATGGGAAGGTCCCGTGGGAGGGTGTTGAGGTGTAGGGGGTGAAGGAAGATTGGACCAGGGTGTCCTGAAGGGAATGATCCCTGCGGAATGCCGCCGGGGGGGGTGAAGGAAAGATATGTTTGATGGTGGCATCATGCTGGAGTTGGCGGAAATGGCGGAGGATGATCCTTTGAATGCGGAGCCTGGTGGGGTGATAAGTGAGGACAAGGGGGACCCTATCATGTTTCTGGGAGGGAGGAGAAGGTGTGAGGGCAGAAGCGCGGGAGATGGGCCGAACACGGTTGAGGGCCCTGTCAACCACCGTGAGTGGAAAACCTCGGTTAAGGAAGAAGGAGGACATGTCAGAGGAACTGTTTTTGAAAGTGGCAACATCAGAACAGATGCGACGGAGGCGAAGGAACCGAGAGAATGGGATGGAGTCCTTACAGGAAGTGGGGTGTGAGGAGATGTAGTCAAGGTAGCTGTGGGAGTCAGTACGCTTGTAATGGATATTGGTGGACAGTCTATCACCAGAGATTGAGACAGAGAGGTCAAGGAAGGGAAGGGAAGTGTCAGAGATGGACCACGTGAAAATGATAGAGGGGTGGAGATTGGAAGCAAAAGTAATAAATTTTTCCAGGTCCTGACAAGAGCATGAAGCAACACCGAATCAATCATTGATGTACCAGAGAAAGAGTTGTGGGAGGGGGCCGGAGTAGGACTAGAACAAGGAATGTTCCACATACCCCATAAAGAGGCAGGAATAGCTGGGGCCCATGCGGGTACCCATAGCCACACCTTTTATTTGGAGGAAGTGAGAGGAGTTTAAGGGATCGTTCCCTCCGGGACACCCTGGTCCACTCTTCCATCACCCCTGACACCTCAACCCCCTCCCACAGCACCTTCCTATGCAACCGCAGAAGGTGCAACACCTACCCCTTTACTTCCCCTCTCCTCACCGTCCAAGGGCCCAAACACTCTTTTCAAGTGAAGCAGCATTTCACTTGCACTTCCCTCAATTTAGTCTACTGCAGTCGTTGCTCCCAATGCGGTTTCCTCTACATTGGAGAGACCAAATGCAGACTGGGTGACCGCTTTGCAGAACACCTTTGGTCTGTCCGTAAGCATGACCCAGACCTTCCTGTCGCTTGCCATTTCAACACTGCACCCTGCTCTCATGCCCACAAGTCCATCCTTGGCCTGCTGCATTGTTCCAGTGAAGCTCAAAGCAAACTGGAGGAACAGCACCTTATCTTCCGACTAGGCACTTTACAGCCTTCCGGACTGAATATTAAGTTCAACAATTATAGATCATGAACTCTCTCCTCCATCCCCACCCCCTTTCCAATCCCATTCCCTTTTTTCCCCAATAATTTAGATTTTTCTTTTCCCACCTATTTCCATTATTTTTAAATGTATTTCCATCCATTGTTTTATCTCTACCTTTGAGCTTTTTTGACTCCTTCACCCCACCCCCACTAGGGCTATCTGTAACTCTTTTGAGTACAAACCTATTTCCATCTGTTTCAGATGAAGTTACATTGTTTCATAGTTTTGCCATTTTGAGATTTGAACTCTTGATCTTGGGGTTACAAATCCAGTACCATAACCACTTGGCTATTTAGGCCAAGCCATTAGGGCTATTTGTAACTTGCTTGTCCTGCTTTCTACCCTTAATTAGCACATTCTTTAGATAATATCACCACCTTCAACATCTCTTTGTCCTTTTGTCTGTGACATCTTTTGGTTATCTCCACCTATCACTGGCTCTACTTGTCCCGCCCCCCCTTAAACCAGCTTATATTTCACCTCTCTTCTATTTTTACTTAGTTCTGTTGAAGGGTCATTCAGACTCGAAACGTTAACTGTATCCCTCTCCACAGATGCTGCCAGACCTGCTGAGTTTTTCCAGGTATTTTTGTTTTTGTTTTGGATTTCCAGCATCTGCAGTATTTTGCTTTTATCTTCATGAATTTTAAATTGTGGCTGAGGGGGTTGGGGGATGAGGTACAGGTATGGGGCGCAGAAATCCAGCAGGTCCTGTAGACCAGCGTGACCGGAGAGATTTTGGTGGCATTAAGTGGGAACTCAAAGTCTGAAAGTGTTTTGGGATGCTGGGATCTGGTATTGTTGGAGTGAGCAGAATGCAGCGTCCCCGGAGAATTGGACCCAAACTGCTGATAGCTTTTTTTAAAGATGCCAGGTTGCAAGCTGCCAGCTAGGTTCCACCCTCGTTCACTGATGTGCAGCCACACCGGATGTCAGGTACTTTGTAGAATGCTTTCACTTCATCATTCTGTTTCTGTCTTTATATTCTGAAGAACAGTCATTGACCTGAAATGTTAACTCCGTTTCTCTCTTCACAGATGCTCCCTGCCCTGCTGAGTATTTCCAGCATTTTCTGTTTGTATTTATTTGGTCCAGTCTTAAATCATTTAACGACAAATTGTCTGTTTATTAAAATGAATGGAACATCTTTGTAAGTTCAGTAGTCTAGTTAAAAGTTTGGTAAGGTAGCTGACTCAGCTGACTGTGTGACAGTTAACTGTCAATCATCTGAAGCCTGATTAGGGCCTGAATAGGTCTTGATTACTATTTGAAGCTTAACTAGTGTGAGTCATCTCAGCTCATCTCCGCTCTATTTAACAAAAGGACTATTTAGAAGCACACAACAGTGTGCTTGCACACAAACAGGGGAGAGACCTCATCCTGAGTGAGACACAGCCAGAGTGAGTGTGGGTATTGGCAAGTTGATGAACAGTGGGAATTCAGTGCATAGGGGAAGAGGTGCTCTTTGCATTTTTTCTTTGCTACCCAACTTCTTAAATCCTCAGACAGTAGTCTTGCCCTGCTGCAGCAGTAGAGGCTACAAGGAAAAGGAATGACTGGTAAATAATGGGTAAGGTCGGGTAAGTATTTACTACTTTTATTGCTTATAGTTTAAGGTATTTTTGTGGTTTACAGTTTGTATATTCTGTGGTAACGAGGATCAGGAAAGATGGGTCCTAGAGTAATTGATTTAAAAGGTTTAATTTAAAGGGATAAGTCATGGCAGGAGAGCTCAAAGCATTGGTGTGCTCCTCGTGCTCTATGTGGGAAGCTGAGAACATTTCCAGTGCCCGGGAGCAGCATGTGTGCAGGAAGTGTGTCCAGCTGCAGCTCCTGGAAATTCGGGTTTCAGAACTGGAACAGCGGCTGGGGACACTGTGGAGCATCCACGAGTCTGAAAGCATCGTGGATAGCACGTTTAGAGAGGTGATCACACCGCAGCTGAAGGGACTAGAGGAAGGAAGGGAATGGGTGACCACCAGGTGGTCCAAGAGAAATAGGCAGGTAGTTCAAGAGCCCCCTGGGATCCCGCTAGCAAATCAGTATACCATTTTGGAGGCTAATGAGGGCACTGGTTCCTCCAGGGAGTGCAGACAGAGCCAAGCTTCTGGCACCACAAGCAGCCTGTCTGTCCTGGAAGGGAGGAAGAGAGGAAGAGCAATCGTAATAGGGGATTCATAGTCAGGGGAACAGATAGGTGCTACTGTGTCCGTCAACGTGACTCCAGGGTGGTGTGTTGCCTCCCTTTGCCAGGGTCCATGATGTCACTGAACGGCTGCAGGGCATCCCGAAGGGGGAGGGTGATAAGGCAGAGGTCATGGTACACGTTGGTACCAATGAGATAGGTAGAAAGAGAGATGAGGTCTTGCATCAAGAATTCAGGGAGTTAGGCACTAGACTGAAAAGCAAGACCTCTTGGGTTGTAATCTTTGGATTACTCCCAGTGCCACGTGCTAGCGAGCTCAGAAATAGGAGAATAACGCAGATGAATATGTGGCTTAAGAGTTGGTGCAGGAGGGAGGGTTTTAGATTCCTGGATCACTGGGACCATTTCTGGGGAAGGTGGGACCTGTACAAGTGGGACGGTCTACATCTGAACCAGAGCGGGACTAACATCCTTGCCTGCGGGTTTGCTGGTGCTGTTAGGAGGAGTTTAAACTAATTTGGCAGGGGGAGGGGACACAGAATGTTAACAGAATAGGGACACATCAGAATGCAGTAAAACAATCAAGTCAGAGGGAGTACAGCTGCATTAAGTTTCAAGGGAGTAAGGCAAGGCTGGATGGCCTCTACTTTAATGCCAGGAGTATTACAGGTAAAACAGATGAGTTAAGCATGAGGTTTGACACGTGGAATTGTGATATAGTAGCAATCACTGAGACATGGTTGAGGGAGGGCTAGGATTGGCAGCTCAACATTCCAGGATATAGAATCTTCAGGCGAGACAGGGAGGGGGTAAAAGAGGAGGAGGCATTGCATTATTAGTTAAGGAGTCAGTTACTACAATAAGGAGAGATTATATCTTGGAGGAGGCATCGAATGAAGCTTTATGGGTGGAGCTTAGGAATAAAAAAGGGGAAGCCACATTGTTAGGTGTTTATTATAGTCAGCAAGAAATTGAGGAGCAAATATGTGCATAATTTGCGGAAGTGTGTAAGAACAATAACAATAGGGTAATTATATTAGGTGATTTCAACTTTCCCAACATTAATTGGGATAGACATAGTGTTAAGGGCTTGGATGGAGTGGATTTCTTGAAATGTGTACAGGAGAACTTTTTAGGTCCGTACGTAGAGCGTCCAACAAGTGACAGCGCAGTGCTGGACCTAATTCTGGGGAATGAAGCTGGACACGTGGCTGAGCTGGTAGTGGGGGAGTTTTAGTGAGAGCGACCACAACATGGTACAATTTAAGCTTGTTATGGACAAAGAAATAGATAGGTTGCAAAAAAATGTTTTGGATTGTGGGAGAGCGGATTTTAGCAAAATAAGGCAGGATCTGGCTAAGGTAGATGGGGAACAGCTACTTGTGGGGAAATCTACAAAGGAACAGT
Source organism: Carcharodon carcharias (assembly GCF_017639515.1). NCBI lineage: Eukaryota > Metazoa > Chordata > Chondrichthyes > Lamniformes > Lamnidae > Carcharodon > Carcharodon carcharias. The sequence goes on along the minus strand of NC_054476.1, from coordinate 109,727,243 downwards.
GGGAGGCGTTCAAAAAAGAAATGGGGAGGGTACAGGCTCAACATGTTTCCTCTAGGGTGATGGAAAGGAGTAACAAGCCCAGAGAACCATGGATGACCAGAGATATTCAAGATAGGGTGAGAAGGAAAAGAGAGGCTTTTAGTAGGTAAAAGGGAAGCAAATCAGCAGAGGCATTAGTGGAGTACAGACAGTACAGGGTGGAGCTTAAGAAAGTAATTAGGAGAGCAAAGAGAGGATATGAGAAAGCTCTGGCTAGTAAAAGTAGGCAAAATCCCAAGATATTCTATAAGTGTATCAATGGGAAGAGGATAACCAGGGAAAGAGTAAGGCCCATAAAGGACCAAGGGGGCAATCTATGGGTGGAGCCAGAGGACATAGGTAGAGTGTTGAATGAATATTTCACATCTGTCTTCACCCAAGAGAATGAGGATGAAGGTATGGAACTTGGAGAGACTGTGAGGCTCTTGAGCAAATTGATATAGGGAGTGACAAGGTATTGGAGGTGTTGGCAGGCTTAAAAGTGGACAAATCTCCAGGTCAGGATGATCTGTGTCCCAGACTACCGAGGGAGGCAAGGGAGGAGATCGCGAGGGCTCTGACCCAAATTTTTCATTCCTCTCTGAACACGGGAGAGGTGCCAGAGGACTGGAAAACAGCTAATGTGGTTCTGCTATTTAAGAAGGGTTGTGGAGATAAGCCAGGGAACTACAGGACAGTGAGTCTCATGTCAGTGGTAGGGAGAAAATTCTGAAGGAGAGTATCTATCTCCACTTGGGGAGGCAAAGTTGAATGAGGGATAGTCAGCATGGCTTTGTCAGATGGAGGTCATGCCTAACAAATTTGATTGAATTCTTTGAGGAGGTGACCAGGTGTGTAGGAGAGGGTAGTACAGTTGATGTTGTTTATGTGGATTTCAGCAAAGCCTTTGACATGGTCCCACATGGGAGACTTATAAAGAAGGCAAATGCACATGGGATACAGGGTAATTTGATAAGGTGGATTCAAAATTGGCTTAGTTGTAGGAGACAGAGGGTGATGCCAGAAGGATGTTTTAATGACTGGAAGCCAGTGTCCAGTGGCGTACCACAAGGATCTGTGCTGGGTCCCCTATTATTCGTCGTTTATATAAACAACATAGATGACTATGTGGGGGGTAAGATTAGTAAGTTTGTGGATGACACAAAGATTGGCTGGGTGGTTAACAGTGAGGTTGAGTGTCTTGGGCTACAGGAAGATATAGATGGGATGGTCAAATGGGCAGATAAGTGGCAGATGGAATTTAACCCTGAAAAATGTGAGGTGATACACTTTGGAAGGAGTAATTTGACAAGGAAGTATTCAATGAATGGCATGACACTAGGAAGTTCTGAGGAACAAAGGGACCTTGACGTGTGTATCCATAGATCTCTGAAGGCGGAGGGGCATATTAGTGGGGTGGTGAAAAAGGCATATGGGACACTTGCCTTTATCATCGAGGCATAGATTATAAAAGTAGGGAGGTCATGTTGGAGTTGTAGAGAACATTGGTGAGGCCACAGCTGGAGTACTGTGTGCAGTTCTGGTCATCACATTATAGGAAGGATGTGATTGCACTGGAGGGTGTGCAGAGGAGATTCCCCAGGATGTTGCCTGGGATGAAACATTTAAGTTATGAAGAGAGGTTGGATAGACTTGGGTTGTTTTCACTGGAGCAGTGAAGTCTGAGGGGTAACCTAATCGAGGTGTACAAGATTGAGGGGCATGCACAGGTGGATAGGGAGTAGCTGTTCCCCTTAGTTGAAGGGTCAGTCACAAGGAGAGATAAGTTCAAGGTGAGAGGCAGGAGGTTTAGGGCAGAAGTGAGCAAAATTTTTTTTTACCCAGAGGGTGGTGATGATCTGGAATGCGCTGCCTGGGAGGGTGGTGGAGGCAGGTTGCCTCACATCCTTTAAAAAGTACCTGGATAAGCACTTGGTATATCATAGCATTCAAGGCTATGGGCCAAGTGCTGGTAAATGGGATTAGGTAGGTAGGTCAGATGTTTCTCACATGTCAATGCAGACTCGATGGGCCGAAGGGTCTCTTCTGCACTGTGTGATTCTATTATAACACTTTGTCTGGTATGTACAAAGACTGATTTGTGTTCCTGCTGCCACCTAAACCCATGATCTTCTGTCCATCTCAATTTCAGAGCAGAAACTTTACCTTCAAATACCCTATTAGTGGATTTGCTGAATTATATTGACCTTACTAAACATGCATTTCAACAAAAAAATGATCTCATAAAACATTTAAAAGTTAATTATTCATGCATTTTTCAGACTTCATAGATAAAAGAAAACCCTTAAGTTTAAATGATGGATCAAAGAGAGAGATATTCAAAAATAATATATACAACCAAAATATAAAGGTGATTGACTAAAAATTAGATATCGGTTGGTAGAATGGAACTTGAGTATCACTGAAAAAAAGAGACATGGAAGCTTTTCATCTTGCACTCATCAGGACATTCACAAGAATGCCAAATGTAAAAGGAACAACAATTTATACTTCATGAGGAATGAGTGCTGATTGGTTGGCAGGTGGACTCTGATTGGTAGAGGTGTTGCCATGGAGAATGCACCTGTTAATTGATGACTGACACTTAACAGCCAAGCTTTGTTTAAATTCAAACCAGGTGGATTGATGCTGTTTGGTCATGGAATTGCCCTGGGAAATGAACTAGAGAATGGCTGTCACCTATTTTGTTTGAATTTGAATCTGCAGCTGCATGTAAGAATTTCCTTACACACCTTAATGGGCTCCATCCTGCGCTCAAATCTTTGAAAAGGAGCAGTCAAATGAACTCCCTTTCCTTGACATGCTATTGAGAAATCTGCCAGGGGATTCTCCACTACCCTCTACTGCAAGCCTACCTTCACTGGTCAATATATACATGTTGAGATTTCTACAGTTCCATGCCCTATAAGATAAACAGGACCGAAGCCATTTGCTCACCGTGCAAGTTTGATGCCGAAAAGAGGTGCATCAAAGCCTGCGGATAATAGCTATCCTGATCAGATCATTGCTCACAAGATATCATACAAATTCATGAATGTGCCCAAGGCCACCACTTTTGGTCCTGAAAAGTGTCCAGTCTATCACAGATTACCCTGGAAGGGTAAGGTATCTCAAAAATTTAAGCAACAGGTGAAGCTAGCCATTTCACACTACTACTATGCAGCAGCAACACGAGTGGGTATTTGCCATTAACAGGATGCTACCATCAAGCTAAAAAGACAACCTGCCTATCATACAAATGATTAATGTGATATATGAATTTCAGAGCCAGTTTAATGCTAGGTATGTAGCCGTACATCCCAAAGACTGGCGGATCATGTCAAACAGCATATCCCAGCGGCTGTTCACAACAGGCAGGGTACAGACCGTACCCAAACAGCCCATGCTTGCAAAACTCAAAACCACAGTGCCCAACAATAGATGTGATTCCGCAATTGGACAACATCTGCTAAATAACCCTCAGCATGCTAAGAATTATTCTGACAACCAATTTAAGATTGTCATTCGGGCTCGCAGTGTGGCACATTTGTATGTATTGGAAGCTACATATATTAATACACAGGGCCCTGTTCTTTGCAGACAGAAAGAACATGTACACTGCTGCAGTGTTGATTGCGCCTGTTTCAACTAAACAAAATAGGCGACAGCCATCCTCTGGTTCATTCCCCAGGGCAACGCTTTGACCAATCAGAGTCAACCTACCTGGTTTGAATTTAAACAAGCTTGGCAGTCATCAGTTAACTGGTGCATTCCTCATGACAACACTTTTACCAATTAGAATCCACTTTGCCAACCAATCAGCATTCTCTTCTCATGAATGAATAATTTATTATTCTCTTTACATTTGGTATTCTGCAAATGTCCTGATGAGCGCGAGATGAAAATTTGACATGTCTCTTTTCCCAGTGATTGAAAAATAGTTTCAACAAATAAGTATTTCACTTTTTTATCCTTAACAAGTGAATCATAATGACAGGTTACACTAACTGAATTATTAGTTACAGACTGTGTCTACAAGGTGCTGATACAGTGTGAGTTTCTAAAGTCTTTCTCTCAACTTTGTTGCCACCTTGTCACTGTGTTTTGATGTGTGAATGTGCAGGAAAATAAATAAACTAGTAAATTCATCAATGTAAGTTTTTACATACAAGGTGCTGACAGACCTGGGAGAGAGGCTTCAGAAACGCTCTACACAGATCCTTGCAACATTTAACATTGAAATTTCTTTAATCTGCTTTAAAATTAGCTGGTGATGAAAATTAAATTAAATATCTAATCCCTTTTGAAATCCATGTTGACTTTTTAAATTGTATTCCAAGTGTTTTTCTGTTATATATTTGAGTAAAGATTCATTTAACTTTCCTACTATCAATGTAAAGCTCTGACTGTCGTTGATCTGTCGTTCCCTGGACTTGTTTTATCTCCATTTCTAATATAGGAATCACATTAGCTATCTATCCATCACAGAATCACAGAATTATTACGACATAGAAGGAAGCCATTCAGTCGTGTCTGTGCTGGCTCTCTGAATGAGCAATTCACCTAGTGTCATTCCCCTGCCTTCTCCCCATAGCCCTGAACATTCTTCCTTTTCAGATAATAATCCAATTCTCTTTTGAATGTCTCAATTGAACCTGCCTCCACCACACTCTCAGGCAGTGCATTCCAGATCCTAACTACTCGCTGTGTGAAGAAGTCTTTCCTCATGTCTCCATTGTCTCTTTTGCCAATAACCTTAAATCTGTGCCTGCTCATTCTTGATCCTTCCACCAAAGGGAACAGTTTCTCCCTATCCACTCTGTCCAGACCCCTTATGATTTTGAATACCTCTATCAAATCTCCTCTCAACCTTCTCTTCACCAAGATAAACAGTCCCAACTTCTCCAATCTATCTTCATATCTGAAATTCCTCATTCCTGGAACCATTCTCATGAATCTTTTCTTCATGCTCTCTCTCGCCTGCATATCTTGTCTAAAGCGTGGCATCCAGAACTGGATGCAATACTCCAGCTGAGGCTAAACCAGTGTTTAACACAAGTTTAAAATAACTCCGATTAATAAAGCTTAGGATACTGTATGATTTATTATCTGCTCTCTCAACCTGTCCTACCATCTTCAATGACTTATGCACATATACACCACGTGCACTCTTGTTGACCATAACATGCCCATTGGGAAACTGACAGGGTAGGATTTATCACTTGCTTTAGTTTTCTATTGACTTCAGTGGAGAGTAAATTTGAGCTACAGTTTGATTGTGTCAGTTTCCCACCAGGTAGCTGCAGTTAACCTTACTCTCTGTTCTTTTAAAGCCCCAGTGAAACAGCAGGCCCATCAGACTTCATCACTAACTTTTTAAAAGATCATTATAGGAGCAAAAATAATTCAACAAATTATATAACAACACACCAAGTACCTGTCATAGTTATGTTAATCTAATCTAATTCTTTAGCCTATACGCTGTACACAGGGACGCCATAGTGCTCCCTTTCACTGCTGTAGTGTTGACCTGGGACTGGGCAAAGACTGCACGTGGAACACTTACCTGTGTTGGGAGGTACTCTGACCATATAGCCATCAATCAAGGACATCTGGACAAATTTCTGTTAAATTGACATCATCTTTTATCCTTGGCTTAATGGATAGGATTCTGTCTCCCTGAGTAGAGGTTGTGCATTCAAGTCCCACCCCAGAGACTTGAGCCCAATGTCTAAGCTGTCACTGTAGGCCAGTAAAAGAGATTGCTGTTCTGTGGAGCTGTCAAGTTTTGGATAAGATGCTAAACTGAGTCCCTTCCTGCCCTACAAGGTAAATGCAAAGGATCCATATGGCACTTTTCTGGAGAAGAGCAGGGGATGTATAAGTTATGTATGTTATTGGAACATTGAATTGCTCAGTGACTAACAAGTGATCTGATGACCCACAAGGGTGATGCTTATTCATAACAATCTCCTGATACACAAACATTTTAATTTTCTTTCTTTGTTTCGCACAGGAACTGTACTGAATGGAGCATGATTCAGCGTTTCCATGGCATTGTTTGAAGCAGTCCATACACAACCCAGCATGACAGGTGGTGGGATAAAGGATATCCTGAACATTCCTGTAGAATATGGAAAGTATTTCACATGTAATCCTGACCTTGGCAAGGAAGAAATGTTGTTTTAGCTTATGATCTTTACAGAGCATTGCTTCCTGGTTTGAATTCATTTAAATAAATGTATGATATTTCCTATGTTCTCATAATGTTCAGTGAGCCACAAATTGAGATCTACACTTAATTTTTAAAATGTTTTCTGTACTTCTATCATGAGTCATTCTCCCTCCTCTTCATTCACTGAGGAAGGGTCATTATCAATCTCACTTCATGCCTGATCTCCGGATGCTGCTTCCAGCCCATGGATAACTGATCTTCTGAATGCCCAGTGCTCAGGTTCAAAGATCCCTGCTGTCAGTCCCTACAAGTTCAAAGGTCCTTATATCTTTAACAATGCCCCAGGATATCTGGGGCTCTTCTCACGGTGATTGGGAGTTGAGGAGGCAGGGATGGAACTTTGGCTGGCCATGTAATAGCAGGAAACCCAAAAAAGAATTTAAATGTGGAGCCATTCCAATGCGCCAGCCATGCCCCTTGTCTGATGCAGTATCTACTGACCACCGTTGTGCTCACTAACTGCTGCTGTATTTGTTTAAATATATTGGGAGCCTCTCTTCAATGAAGGCAGACAAAGATGACAAAATTCATCATTGCCTCCAATGTGCCAACTCAGCCTTCAGCTGACTGAGGAAAAGAGTAGTTGAGGACCAGTATCTCCAAACTGAGACTAAGGCCTTGCTTTACCGCACAGCAGTGATCCCCACTCTCCTATATGTTTCGGAGGCATAGACGCCCTATAGCAGGCATCTCAAAGCACTGGAGAAGTACAGTCAGCGTGCTTTTGGCAAGATCCTCCAAATCCAGTGGAAAGAAAGGTGATCCAACAGCAGTGTCCTCTCTCAAATCAACTTTCCCAGCATCAAGGTGCCAGTCACTAAAAACCAGCTCTGCTGGGCAGGACAGTTCATTCTTATGCCTGACACCAGACTCCCAAAGCAACTGCTCTGCTCAGAGCTCAGTCGGAGCAGAAGACTCCCAGGAGGACAGTGGGAACACTTTAGGGGTGTCCTCAAAGCATCCCTAAAGTGATCAAACATGGGAGTTCCTGGCTTGTGAGCGACGAAAATGGAAGAAGGTTTATTCAGAAAGGCACCAAATACATCAAAAGACTTTAGGAATGTGCAGAGACAAAGTCAAGACTTCAGAGAAAGTGCAAAAACCTCCAAACCCCTCATCTGCCCGACCCTTCAAGCACCACCTGCCCTGCATGTGGCAAAGTCTGTAGATCGCGCATTGGATTTATCAGCCATCTCAGAGCCCATCGATCCTGAGGGACTGCTTAAGAAGACAAAGTTTTTGAAAATTTGTTTTGGGAAGTGGGCATTGCTGACTAGGTCAGTATTTATTGCTCATCCCTAAATGCCCTTCAGAAGATGGTGATAAGCCGTCTCCTTGAACCGCTGCAGTCCATGTGGTGTAGGTACACCCACAGTTCTGTTACAGAGGGAGTTCCAGGATTTTGGCCCAGCAACAGTGAAGGAACAGCGATATATTTCCAAATCAGGGTGGCGTGTGGCTTGGAGGGCAGCTTGCAAGTGGCGGTGTTCCCATGTATCTGCTGCCCTTGTCCGTTTAGGTGTTAGAAGGTGCTGTCAAAGGAGCCTTGCGAGTTGCTGCTGCAGTGCATCTGTGCACCAGTAGTGGAGGGAGTGAATGTTTAAGGTGCTGGATGGGGTCCCAATCAAGCGGGCTGCTTTGACCTGGATGGTGTCAAGCTTCTTGAGTGTTGTAGGAGCTGCACTCATCCAGGCAGTGGAGAGTATTTCATCCTGACTTGTGCCTTGTAGATGGTGAACAGGCTTTGGGGAGCCAGGAGATGAGTTACTCGCTGGAGAATCCCCAGCTCCTGACTTGCTCTTGTAGCCATAAGACTTATATGGCTGGCCCAGTTTAGTTTCTGGTCAATGGTAACCCTCAGAATGTTGATAGAGGGGAATTCAGCAACGGTAATGCCAATGAGCTTCAAGGGGAGATGGGTAGATTCTCCTTTTTAGGAGATGGTTATTGCCTGGCACTTATTTGATGCAATTGTTACTTGCCACTTATCTGAATGTTGTCCAGGTCTTGCTGCATACGGACTGTTTTAGTGTCTGAGGAATTGCGAATGTTGCTGAGCATTGTGCAATCATCAGCAAACTCCCCCACTTCTAACCTTATGATGGAAGGAAGGTCATTGATGAAGCAGTTGAAGATATTTGGACCTAGAACACTATTCTGAGGAACTCCTGCAGTGATGTCCTGGAACTGAGATGATTGGCCTCCAACAACCAGAACCATCTTCCTTTGTGCTAGGTATGACTCCAACACATGGAGAGTTTTGTCCCTGATTCCCAATGACTTCAATTTTGTTAGGGCTCCTTGATGCTGGTCAAATGCTGCCTTGATGTCAAGGGACTTCCACCTCACCTCTTGAGTTCAGCCCTTTTGTCAATCTTTGAATCAAGGCTGCAATGGGGCCAGGAGCTGAGTGGCCCTGGCGGAACCTAGACTGAGCGTCAGTAAGTTGGTTATTGCTGAGCAAGTGCTGCTTGATAGCACTGTCGACATCTTCCATCACTTTGCTGATGATTTGAAAGTAGCTTGGTAATTGTTCAGATTGGATTTGTTTTGTGGACAGGACATACCTGGGCAATTTTCCACATTGCTGGGTAGATACCAGTGTAGTAGCTGTACTGGAACAGCTTGGTAGGGATGCGGCAAGTTCTGGAATACAAGTCTTGCTGGGGTGTTGTCAGGGCCCAGAGATTTTGCTGTATCCACTGTGCCCATTGACCATTGAGCTCACTGACTCAGCAATGACCTAGCTCTGGTCGAAGTGCAGGACAAGGAGATGCATTTTATTTGAAACTTTTGAAGGCTTTAATGGGACCCACACTTGATTGCCATGTGAGTCTCCTGCTCCGCAGCACAGTCTATCCACAATACATGCCAGGCACAACATTTCTGACTTTCGGACGACTATGGGAGATTAGGCAGATGATGAGCTTCTGAAGTCAACCGTGAGACAGCAGATGTTGGAAAGTGTGTGACGATCTTGGCGAAGATTCCAGACATTCTGGCAGTAGAGGAGTCCTTCCAAGCCATGAGTGCTGTATTCACCCTCTCTTCTGAACATGTGGCTTCCTCCATCGAGAGATTGGCGACTCGTGGAAAGATAGACCCAACAGTTCAGTCAGGGGACTCTGGGTATACCTGCAGGCCCACACATTGTCAATGACCTCAAGTAAGTATGGCCAGTGTGAGAGTTGAACAAGGCACTAGGTCCTCATGCATCTTGGGTAAACAGGGAGGGCCATGCCGACCTCAGGTTGGCAGATGAGCAGCAGCCTGGTGCTCCTTTCAGTTGACTTCCTGATGGTAACAGGGATTCCTCATTCCTCTGCCTGTGACACCAGCACCTCAGAAAGCTTTTGCCTTAGAGCAAGGATCCCTCACAATGAAAAAGCCCTCATGGCCTCAAGTGACCAGAGGATGCCCACCAAGATCATCCAGACCAATGGGCCATCACGATCAGCAGTCTGCCTCTAGCACAGCTGGCTGAAATGAGGGAGCACCACAACACAGCACCCATAAACAAAGGAATCATTATAGACACAGAAGTGACTTCATTAGAGTTCACTTGGTGTGTAAGGCTGAGTGTTGTGTTGTTCACCTGCTCTTTATTGAATATTTGACACATTCTATGGTTTTTGCTTGTTAATGTGTGGACTGGAGACTATCTGACATAGATAGGTGCTGCAATGCCATGACGCTTCCCAATGAAAATTAGAGGTTCTTCTAAGAGATGTATATAGAGGCGAGCCTTCTGGATGTCTTTAGTGTGTGCTTCATTAGAAATCAGGTGGCACTCCATACTACTGGTTGGGCGAGGCCTGCAAAGCCTTAATTGAAGCGGCTCATAATCAGGACCTTCCTCATCTCCCTAGCATCTAGTCTCTGTTGGTCACCATGTGGGTCACCATGGTCATGTTGCAACCTTATGTTCCTCCTCTGAGTCATTACTGGACTCATCATCTGAGGATGCATGACAGTCCTTCATGATTTCATCCATAAGTTCTTCTCCCCTCTGCACTGCCAAGTTGTCCACACAGCAAACAAGAACAATCAAGAATACATGATCTGGTGCAAAGTGCAATGCACTAGCAGCTTGGTCAAGACAGAAAAATTTCATCTTGAGCAGGCCTGTGGTTTTCACTACGGCCACCCAGCTGGAGGCATGGCTGGCATTATCCCGCTCGTCAGTCTGAGAGCATGAATGCCTGATGGGAATCCTAAGCCACCTCCTTAATAGATAGCCCTTGTCTCCTGGTAGCCAGCCATTCAGTTGAGCAGGGGCTGAGAGCACCCTGGGAGTGCCTGAGGGTAGATACATCATGTCCACACCCAGGCTACTAAACACATACTTGTAGGATGCCCAGATGGTGATCACAGACAATCTGGACATTTAAGGAGTGAAACCCTTTGCAGTAATGAAAGCCCCTGGTTGGCCCATTGGTGCCTTAATCGCCACATGTGCAATTGATGTCTCTATGTAGTTTAGGAAAGCCTGCAATATCTCCAAAGCCTCTCACCCTCTCAGTCTGGCTCTTGTCACCAGTGGTTAACTGTATGAAGATTTCCACTTCCTTGAACAATATGTCTGTCACTAGTTTGATACAGTGATGGCTTGAAGATTGTGAGATGACACAAAGATCCCTGAAAGGATCCTGAAGCACAGAAGTTTAAGGTCATCAGGATCTTCAGTGTCACAGGCGTTGGATGGCCGTTCATGCAACTGGAGCTTGTCTCCCCAGCAATCGTGTACAGATGGATGTCACCACTTCCCTTGAGGGATGTAGCCTTCTAAGACATTGGTGTTCAGTTATTTGAAGGTAATTGGAGAGCTGCCTATACACCCTTCCTTCAGGGTAGTGTCTTGTCCTTGGGCAGACCTGCCCACACTCCCCTCACTGGCTTATTGAGCCTTCAGCATCACTAGGAAGCTCATGTTGCTGGCAGGTTGATTGTTGCTGTCCCAGGCCAGCAGCCCTCCTCTCCCCTTCCTTCTCCTTCCTCTTCCTTACTGAAGGAGCCTCCATCGGATTGGATTATTCCCGTGACACCTTTGGTATCTCTTGCTGCAGCCTGCTCTGTAATCACCCCTTCTTGGCTGAAGCCTCTCTTCCCAGTAATGACCCCTTCACTAGTTCAATAGCAAATACATCCACAATATAATCACAAGACAACTTCACTGACCTCTCCTGGAGACTCAGCTGCAGCCTCCTATTGCTCAATGTACTCCACTTATCTTTGGAGCACCTGCTGTGAAACCCATCAGCCCATGCAGCCCATGCGACCACCAATAAATTGCACAGGCTGCATAAAATAACAGGGAATTGGCAATTAAATTGCCACAATAACTGGTTTAGCTGGCCTGATTCAGTGGACAGGCAGGCTCCTGACTTTTGGGCTTTTTTTATTTGTTCATGGGATGTGGGTATCACTGGCTAGGCCAGCATTTATTGCCATTGTTCAGAGGGCATTTCTTTTAAAAGTCAACCATGTTGACATGGGTCTGGAGTCACATGTAGGCCAGACCAAATGACAACTGACAATGGTTTCATGGTCATCATTAGACTTTTAATTCCAGATATTTATTGAATTCAAATTCCACCATCTGCTGTGGTGGGATTCAAACCCAGGTCCTCAGAGAATTACCCTGGGTCTCTGGATTACCAGTCCAGCAACAATACCACTATGTCACCACCTCCCTTGCCTTTTGTTATATTGGAATTGGGCATAATGAGGTTGGAGACCTGACCCAATGTAATCATGCCTGATTTTATGTTGGATTGGGAGGAACATCTGTCCACTTCCTGAATGTAATATTCTGCATTATGTGTGAGCAATTAAAAGTTAACATTTTGCAGATGAAAAAATTATGTAGCACAGCATGCCCTTAACATGTGAATAATTCAAGATTCCGCACTTTGCTTTGAGTCACTTTTGGTTCTTGATATGGAAAAGTAAATGAGCCAATCAATTTGACACAATCAGTTGTGCTCATAACCTTCAGTTCTGTTGAAGAGTCATACGAACTCGAAACGTTAACTATGTTCCTCTCCACAGATGCTGTCAGACCTGCTGAGTTTTTCCAGGTATTTTTGTTTTTGTTTTGGATTTCCAACACCCGCAGTTTTTTGCTTTTATCTTAGTGCTCATAACCTTACTCATTTTTGCTTGCTAGAAGTGGCATACATTCATATGCTGGGACCCGTTCTCTGCAAAAGGAATATGTTCAAGTCTTGTACCTTTTTTGAATTACCCAGGAGCTTGGGGAGCTATAGTTGTCTGTTGCTTTCTACATGATAACATCTCAACCTGTCAGAGTTACCAACCAATCAGCACCCTTTTCTCATGTAGTATAAATTGTTATGGTCGTTTGAAATTTGGCCTTCTTGTGTTTGTCCTGTTGGGTCCAAGATGAAAAGCTTCAGGAACATGTCTCTCTTTTCAGCAATACGCAAGGAACAAAACAATTAATTGGATCTCAATAAGAGATTGGGAAGATCCACAACAGGCCATAAAATTTGTGAAATTTAAGGGCTACAGGGAAAAGGTGAGGGAGTGGGACTAGTTGAGTTGCTCTTCCAAAGAGACTGTATGGAAACAACGGGCTAAATGGCCTTCTTCTATGCTGTAAACATTCTATGATTCTATGATAAAGAATAATAGCATGAAATAAAATGGTGGCAAGATAAATAATCTCATAGTTCTAATGAGATAATGAGCTGCTTCCTTGTTCGTTGTATCACAAAAGTTAGAAATAACCCATTACAGTTTCCTGGGTGTGTAGATTCTAGCTAAGGCTCAGATCCTTACCTGGCATTTCAAACCCGGCAGCCAACTATGAGTGAATTCTATCAGCTTTGACCATGTTGATCTCAGGCATCTTTGGAGCAACATGGGATTATATAGGATATACAACACAAAAACAGGCCATTTGACCTAACCTGGTCTTTATGGTCCACTTTAACTTCCTCCCATTTATCCCCATCTAAATCTACCATTGTAACCCTCCATTCCTTTCTCCCTCATATGTTTGTTTAACATCCCCTTAATCAACCACTCCCTGTGGTAGCGAGTTCCATATTCTTAATTAGCTCGCCGGTGCGAAATCGCGGTCTGGCCACGATCGTGGGTGGCGGTCGGCTTCCCGACTGGCCCTGCCCACCCCCCACAGAGCCCGCCCAACAAACACAAAATTCTGCCCCTGGTGTTATGACGCGGCAAATGATGTGTGCCAGGCAAACCAAATCCACGAGGGAAACTTGGTCACGTTATCACAATGGTTTTGCAATTTGTGTTTATTACGAGATATATGCACTGAATTTAGAAGTAATAAGTCCACTAAGACCTTTAGAGATTTAAAAGAATTAAAATTTAAAAATTTATTTATAAAATAAACAATGTCAAGCACATACATAAGACTACAATTACTAGTATAACAACTCCTAATTAACCTGATTTCCAGTTACACTCCCTTTAAGGCAACTGTCCAAAATAGATTTTAGATTTAAAACAAACTCAACAAGTTAACACAATACCCTTGACAGTGGAATTCCAAATGGCTTTTCTCCAGCTTCAGCTTCGTTCTGCAGCAGACTTATGTACAAATGCTGGAGGCTTCATTAAGGCTATTTTACACACTCCTATTAGGTCTTACATGGCCTTCTGACTTATAAGCTTTCACTCTCCTTTATATATGTTTCTCTCTTTTTAATATGTAAATCTTATTGTTCCATATGTCTTTGAAACTGTATCTTGCTCATAATATAAGAACTTTCATGGTGCCAATATTGCCAATAACCTTAGCCTTACTTATCTGGCTAGTTGTAAACAGACTGAGATCTCTTTGAAATCCGAAAATCCCTTCACTTATCTAAAAATGCAAATTCCCTTCACACTTTATATGCTAAGCCAGCATCCATGTTTACTCATTAGCATGTCAAGCACCTAGCTTCTTTTGATGATTTAAACTTGCAGTCTACTTGACTCCGAATGTAATTAAATCACACATAGACAGACTCAACTATACTTACCCCCATAAATCTACTTCACAATAAACCAGAAAAATATTATGAAAAAATGATAGTTTCATGACACTGGACAGAATGTTTCATCTTGCAGAGGTCATAGTCAGTGAAGTCTGCCCACTCCTGTACAATGCCCTTACTGTCAGCTTACACAGCTGAACTGATGCTATCATTTAGAGGTTCCACGATCAAACTATTCTTCTCTCTCAACATGTAGAGACTCTAGGGCAGTAAGTTAAGTTAAAAGGGAGACAGAGAAGAAATTCTGCCCACTTCAGTCAGAATTGATTTTATTTTGTGCAGATCATTGAAACGATCTTTCCCATCATGAAAATCATCTGATGAAAATGAATAATCAAACGTAAACTAATAGTGATTCGCCTTAAAGTCAAATCTTTAATTTCTTTTAGTTTCTTGCCAGGCAATTTCCTGCATTTGCACCAGAGTTGGAATTGTTCTTCACAACCTTTACCCAAGTCCCCATGTCTCAGGCTAAGGCTGAGTTTCACCTTCCTCTTTTTTTCTCTCATTTCACATTATTTCCTCTGATGTGCTGTTGCACATCTCATGAACTCGTAGTGTTCTACACAAATAGTACAGGGATAACTGCTGGGTTACAAAGGCCAGCGCTCCAGTCACCTGCATAATGTAATTGTAGGGAAGAGCTATTTTACCAAGCTCCCTCTCCCCAGTGGGCCTGATTCTCTTCTAACTATGGCCTCTGGTTTGTGAGTGCCAATGGTCCAAGAGCTAGTATTAAAAACACAAAGTGCTGGAAAAACTTAGCAGGCCAGAAAAACAGAGTTAATGTTTCTAGTCCAATATAACTCTTCTTTGGAGAGATGCAGAAATGTGATGGGTCTTACACTGTTGAAAAAGTGGGGATTAAATGACAAAGATATGGAACACAGAGCTAGTGTTCGTGCACTGGGCCTGAAGGGGTTTGGACCCCACTCTAGGCAGTCACAAAGAATGGAGACCAAAGTTTTGGGTTGGGGTCCAATGGTGAGTCTTGGGTCCACATTCTGTTTTGTTAAATGAGCACTTTAGCTTTGGTTGCAGCCCACCCAGGAGAAAATAAAAGCAAAATACTGCGGATGCTGGAAATCTGAAACAATAACAAAAATAGCTGGAAAAACTCAGCCGGTCTGACAACATCTGTGGAGTGGAAGACAGAGTTGACGTAACGAGTCCGTATGACTCTTCATCAGAACATAAACTTGGGGAAACCAATTCCATTACTCTTCCCAAATAATGAGTAGCTGAAGAAACTCTTGTGAGGCTGGAGTTAGGACCTGTCATGTGGGTAGAGCACAAGGGACAGATCTTCAGGTTGTGACCCAAGTGCTGGGGTGAAGGTCTATTCTGAATGTCAACGCGTGAAAATACAACTTATACATTGGATCTGAAGTGAAAAGTGGATGCGATACTCTGCCTCACTGAGGTTTAAAGGTATATTCTCATCTTGCTTTTCAGTGCAACAGACATTTATTTTAACAAAGCAGAAAATTTTGGAAATGTGCAATGGGTCAGTGAATACCTGGAAAGAGAAAACAACTGTAGTTCTGACATAGCATTTACTCCTAAAGCATTAAACTGTCTTTTTCTCTAATTGTATCTTTAGCGCTCAATAAAACAGAGAATTGCACCATCTTCTTGCTTCAATTTCAATGTGCAGGTTTTATTTCCAATTTCTCATACATAGTTTTTTTTTCTTTCAAAGTTTATTTCTTCAATGTCATAATCAATTTAAATATTTGAATTTCACAAATAAAGAAGTAAATTTCAGGCATTTCTTATTACCTAAACATAAAATAGTAACTAATCCAATGAAGAATTTGAAAGAAACATCTTTATTCAGACAGTGGTAAGAATGTGGAACTCGCTATCACAAGGAGTAGTGAGGGGAATAGCTTTTTTTTAGCTTAGCTACATTTAAGGGGAAATTAAATAAATATGTAATGGAGAAAGGAATAGAAGGTTATGTTGATAGTGTGAGATGAAATAGAGTGGGAGGAGGTTTGTGTGTTTCTGAGCTGTAAATTCTATGGAATAATTGGTACTTTTGGTATAAACAGATTTTCTGAAGTATCGTGAATTTGCATAATAATGTTCATATAGTCCTTATGTAAAAATATATCTAATGCCCACACAGTTCTTATATAATAATATATAGTAATGTATGTATAGTCATTATAGTCCATGATGTTTGTTGGCCTGCTCAACAGGTTGAACAGATGACTTGTCTGTCATGACATTATAAATATTTCTTTATTTCCTGATTTGTTTACGTTTACTTTCCATTTAAAGTGCTCTTGTGGTCTGGTAACTGTGGGAATAAAAACCACACTTCAAGTTGCCCATTCATCATTTGACAATACATTGTAATCAAATTCCCCATCAGACAGCCAGCTGAGGAGAATTATGACAGCTGTTACACAGGATACAGCTATACAGATGAACAGAGGGCTGTATTACGCAGGAGGATCCCACTGAATGGGAGACTATATTACAAAGCAGGATCCCAATTTTTGGAGGTGTTTATTATACTGGAAACCCCAATGAATGCTGGGGTGTATTACACAGGGCTCCCAATGTATGGAAGATTCAATTCCACAGGGGGAACAATATATATGGAGGGGTGTATTACATAAAAGGTTCCCAATGAATAGTGATGTGTGTTACACAGGAGGATCCCAGTGAAGAGAAGTGTGTTACACAAGAGGATCCCACTGAATGGAGGGGTGTATTACACAGGAGAATCTCACTGAATGGAGCACATTCCACAGGAGGATCCCACTGAATGGAGGGATGAATTACACAGGAGGATACCACTGAATTACAAAGTGTATTACAAACCGAATCCCAATGACTGATGTATTACACAGGGAATATCAATGAATGAAAAGTGTATTACACAGGAGGATCCCACTGAATAAAGAAGTGCATTGCATAGGAGGATCCCACTGAATGGATGAGTGTAACACACTCAGGATCCCACTGAATAAAGCAGTTGATTACAAAGTGGGCTCTAAGGACCAAACAGTGTATTTACACAGGGAAACCTTGAGCCCCCCCCAGGGGTAAAGAGTTGTTAGGGCTAACTGGATAAACTATATAACAATTAATTGTGCCATTTCCACCGGTTTGTTTGAGAACACGAGGTATTAATCAGCTGTGCTGCTGTCTTGTGCTCACTGTGAGGATCTGACTTGGTTGGCTTGTGTGCACAAAATGAAATTTATATAAAGCAACATCATGTCTGCTGTGATCATCATCAAACCTTCAGTAAGGTCTTGCTTCAGGCAAGAAAGCAAGGCTACATTGGGTGGTTCAGAACAGCATTCAGAAAGCTACCAAGTGCTTTGCTGTGATAATCCCATGCTGGAAGGATGGAGGAGTCCTCATTAAGTTAGTTGCTTATGACAAATAGTGATCCAAATGCTCCCATCTTTCACGTTGCCTTTAGGGGAGAGATGGCTTCTTCATTTAATCAGAGAAAGTGCAGAACAGGACAAGGCAAAAAGAGTGCAGAACAGAACAGAAAGATCCTGAGGGGACTTGACAGGGTAGGTACCAGGAGGATGTTTCCGCTGTGGGAGAGGCTAGAACTAGGGGTGTAACTTAAGAATAAGAGGTCTCCCTTTTAATACGATGAGGATTTTTTTTTTCTCTTAGACGGGCGTTAGCATGTGGAATTCTCTTCTCCAGAAACAGTGGAGGCGGGGTCATTGAATTTATTCCAGACAGAACTAGGTAGATGTTTGATAGACAAAGGAGTTGAGGGTGACGGGGGCGCAGACAGTAAGTGGAATTGAGTCCACAGCCAGATCAGCTATGATCTTATTGAATGACAGAGCAGGCTCGAATGGCCAAATAGCCTACTCCTGCTCCTAAGTGCTATGTTCCTATATTCCTACATTCCTAGGCTTTCTAGGGTTAAATTATGAGGACAGAATGTGTGAGCTTGTAATCTCTTGAACATAGAAGATTGAGAGTTGATCTAATCTAGGAGTTAAAATGTCAGATTATCCAGAAAAAGGAGGCACAATCTTAAAATTAGATCCAGGTCATTTCAGAGAAAAATCAGGAAGCAATTCTAAACCAAAGGGTCGTGGAAATCTAGACCTCTCTGCCCAAAAAAAGCTGTGGATGCTGAGAGTTAGTTGTAACTTTCATGGGTAAGGGCATCAAGGGAAATGGAGTAAAGGCAGGTAAATGGAGTTGAGGTACAGATAAACTGATCTAATTGAATGATGGAACAGGCTCGAGGGACAAAATGGCCTCGTCCTGTTCCTATGTTCATTCTGCCTGTCATGCCTGTGCCAATTCTAAGAGGAAGGAACTTGCATTTATATAGCACTTTGCACAACCTCAGGATATCCTAAAGCTTCAAAAGCAACAAAGTTGAAGGGGGGAAGAGTTCTAGAGCATTGCTGGAGGGGGTTATAGAGATAGGGTAAGGCGCAACCATGAACAAATTTGAACACGAGGTACAATTTGAGGCATAATATGTCACATCTCTTTATTGTGGGAAGAAAAATCTCAGCAAAGATAAAATTCTATGGAATGTGCATCTGATGACTCCCAAAGGCAACTGAGCAAATACAGGACATCAATATAACCTCACTGACCCTGACTCCCAGCAAAATTTCAGCATAGCTTTCAATGGAGCCTGCAGCGAAGGAGTGAGGACTGAAAGCTGAGTAATTGATTGTCTTTGTCCACACTTAACTTTTTAACCTTCAAACCTATATTTAACAAAATATTGATCCAGTTCTTTTTGAAAAGGATTTATTTAATTTTGCTCAAATTGTTTATGCTGGGAGTCCATTCTACAAATCCATTATTGGGATGGGAGAAGAACTCTTCCAATGTTTATTTGCTCTTGAGGCTTGTTTATTTAATTAAAAGGCATAACTTGTTTTTATTAACCCGGACAAATCTACAGGATGAAGAAAATAATATAATGTAATAATCTTGTATCTTACTATATCGTTCTTATTGGGCTGAATTTTTTTAGGGTCCCCACAAAGATGGGAATGGAAGTCGGGGGGAGGGGGGATTGCTGCCAATGGTGGGCGACTGCCAGTAGCAGTTCCTGCCACCAGATGTTTTGGAGCAAGCTGGTTCAGGACCCAGGAAGGCCCCTATGGGATGGGCAGGCAATGAGGCTCATTAAGAGTCTTGTTGTAGTGAATTTAGGAGGCCAGCCGGGATTTTCCTGTTGATCACCCCAGTCTCCTGCCGGGATGGGAGGAGATCTTAAAAAGTTGCATGGACAATAGACAATCAATTATTCTGCCTTGAGCCCTGACTCCTTTGCTGCAGGCTCGATTGAAAGCTGTGGGAATGGGCACCCAGCAGCAGGCAAAGTGTGCTAGTGTTCCTGTCAGACCTGCAGGCCTTCCCTGCCTGCCTGAGTGGGGGTAGATCCAAAAGCCATGCTGTAGAGGGATGCCTCCACCGCCCACACCACCCATCCTCCACCCCCTCATTTCCCCCACAGTGATGGCCTGCTGCTTTTTTTCCTGAATTTTTTACAACATCTTTTGAAAAGTGGCTGGGAGGGCACTCTTCTTGTTGATGTGCCCTCCCAGTTCCTTACCTAGTCCTGCAGCTGGGTGCTACTCTGAAGCTGGAAGGCTTCTGATTGGCCCGGCAGCTTCAATTCTGCCCATCATCCTTATTGGACTGGAAGCTCATCTCCATGTCAATTAAGTGTTTACCCGCTCACAAGACTGAACTTTAATAAGTTTCATCCCAGGGGCAGGTTTCTGACCCAAAAGCAATCCCCCCTTCATGGTGAAAATTCAACCTATCCATCAAAATGATATTTTAAAGATTTCATCCAGTGGTCTTCCTGTCCATAAATCTGACTTCTTGTGTCATGATTTTCAGTCAGATTCTTTATATCAACATTTTATTTGGAAATTGAATTCAGTCCTGGGATGTGGGCATTGCTGGCAATGTTGACATTTGCTGCCCAGCCCTTGCTGTCTGACAAGGCAGGTGATGGGCCATTGCCTTGAACCACCACCACCATCTATATGATGATGATGATGGTCCCACATTGCCAGTTGTTGAGGGATTCCAGGATGCTGCCTCAGTGACGATGAAGGAATCCAAGTCAGGCTGGAGTGTGACTTGAAGGTGATGGAGTTCCCAGGATTATTGCTGTTTTTGTTATACTGGGTAATGTTTTAGGGCCAGTTTTGGCAGTGCAGTCTCAACTAGAGACTGTGCTTGTAGGGGTGGGGATCTTACTGAATGACGCTGTACTTTGCAAGCAAACTGCTGTGTTCTAGAGATAAATATTGATATTGAGATAAACTTCGGCTAAGATAGAAACAGTTTTCTAAGTAACTACCTTACCATTGTGGTTCATAAGGACTGAATTCAATCATTCAGAAGTGTCAGGGATTGGGGGGCAGGGAATCAACAACAACCTATATTTATATTCATTCATGCGATGTGGACATCACTGGCTAGGCCAACATTTATTGCCCATCCCTGATTGCCCTTCTCACCCATCGACAATGGTTTCATAGTCATCATCAGACTTTTCTGAGATTGAATTCAAATTTCACCATCTGCCATGGTGGAATTTGAACCTGGGTCCCCAGAGCATTACCCTGGGTCTCTGGAATACCAGGCCAATGACAATACCACTATGCCACTGCCTCCCAATAATATAACAACTTTATATTATGCCCTTAATGTAATGGAATGTTCCAAGGTACTTCACAAGGGCATTATGGAGCCAGATATGACACTGAACCACAAAAGGAGATATTAGGTCAGATGGCAAAAAGCTTGGTCAAAGAGGTAGGTTTTTAAGGAGTGTCTTAAAGGAAGTAGAGAGGCAGAGAAATGTAGGGAGGGAACTCCAGAGCTTAGGCTCCAGGAAACTGAAGGCACGGCCACCAATAGTGGAGAGATTAAAATTGGGGATGCTTAAGAAACTAGAAATAGAGGAACATAGAGATCTTAGAGGTTTGTGGGATTCGAGGAGATTACTGAGATAGGGAGGTGGAGGCCTCAATTTCCATCTTGCTTCCTCTATTGTTCCATTTTTTGAGTGCCAACAAGACAGCAGGAAGATGAAGATGGTTCCACTTTGATCTAGGTCTTAGTGAGAAAATGACTAGTCGTCAAAATAATTCCTGTCAGCATTCACTGAGTGAATGAGAGTGTTTCTAAAGGAAAGGTTTTAGTTTAGTATCATGTGATTTTCTTGTTCACTAAGAGGGCGTAATCTATTGAAAATGGTGATTTTCCTATAAGCTATCTTCTGTGTAGCAGGGTTACATATTAACTGTTCTGAAGGCCTACATCCTGAGGTAGCTACTTCTCTGTTGTATAGGGAACTCAGCAATATTCCAGAGCTGTAATGGGAAACACAAATAAAGATGGACTTTCTTAAGACTTGCTAGTGAAAAGGAAGTTGCTGCACTACAAGTATTGCAGTCCTATTTATGGTAGAGTCAATCGTCAGTGTTTGTGTTATCCATTGTAATAAATATCCTGGGAATACAGCAATTCCTACTAAATGATCTTGCACAATGCAGAGTAAAGGGTTAACATCAGAAGCACCTGATGCTTATGTAACTGTGATGTAGTGTCACATGATCAAGTAACAGCAATCTGGAGGAAAGGAGAAGTCCAATCTGGTGTAGGTAGTACATAGAGCTGTAACTAAATAATTATGGTTTTTATGAACTATAGCAGCCTTTTTACGGAAACAGTCAAACCCGAAAGGACCTCATCAGAACACCAGAACAAGACTAAACATGGTGGCAGTGAACAGCGCATAAAAGACCCAGAAAAAAACTACAAGAAAAGAACTGACAGACCTAAAGATCCTTGGAAGAAGGATAAGAAAGAAAATTGATTGAAGACTCATCTGAAAAAAGGCAGAACATCGCAAATTCAGCAGATGAAAGCTGAGACACAGACCCGGAGTCTGGGACAGCAGTGAGCGTAGACCAGAATCAACAAGCCATACTACTGAAGCAGTAACAGATCCAGAGCTTGGGGCAAACATGGAGTCTACAATGCCACTCTCAGTACCTTTCCAAAGTGCTGAAGGCTCACAACAGGCTCAGCACTGGGATAATTGGAGAAAGGTCTTCCAGGTATAGAACCACTTTTGGTTTGCACAAAAAGGAATAAAAAGATTGGGTCAGTACTTTATTCAGTTGGAGCTATTGCCAATGACGCAATAGCCAGGCAGGGAGTCAATGAGACTTTCAGGTTTTTATGACGAGGTTCCCCAGACATTTGGTTCATGGTTCAGCGTTCGCAAAAATTTGCTTCTCGAATGGGCAAAATTTAACAAGCAAAAACAAAGACCAGGTGAAAACATGGATTCATTTATC
Organism: Carcharodon carcharias; assembly: GCF_017639515.1. Taxonomy (NCBI): domain Eukaryota; kingdom Metazoa; phylum Chordata; class Chondrichthyes; order Lamniformes; family Lamnidae; genus Carcharodon; species Carcharodon carcharias. The sequence goes on along the minus strand of NC_054476.1, from coordinate 109,704,591 downwards.
AATGATTTATATAGGCTGGCAGAAAATTGTTACCAAGGAATATTGAGAGATGAATTGATTCATAAATACATAGTAGTTGGAGTCCTAGATGAAGCTCTATCAATTCTTTTGCAAATAAGAGATCTAATTTTAATTGAGGCAGTACAAATTGCACAACAGACTGAGCTAAGAAAGCAAAACAGAGCAGTTGTGCATGGTGAAAGTGATGTCCCTTGGAAACGGGTGAGTGAGGCCATTCAATACATCGTACAGAAAAGAGAAAGCACACTGAAACAGAAGCCCATGAAATTGGGGGAAAGCGTGCCAACTGACGCCTTGAAATGGTCTCGGTGTGGTGAGAGAAACCTGCACAAGCAGGAAGGATGTGCAGCAGGGGAAGCAGAGTGCCACAACTGTGGAAAGCTAGGACTTTTTAAATAGTCTGCCAATCTAAAACACAGCCTGCAAAATGAAAGGAAAAATAACAAAGAATCACAGAATCACAGAGTGCAGAAGAGGCCCTTCGGCCCACCGAATCTGCATCGACACATCAGAAACACCTGACCCACCTACCTAATCCCATTTACCAGCACTTGGCCCATAGCCTTGAATGTTATGACGTGCCAAGTGCTCATCCAGGTACTTTTTAAAGGATGTGATGCAACCCGCCTCCCCCAACCTCCCAGGCAGCGCATTCCAGACCATCACCACCCTTGGGGTAAAAAAGTTTTTCCTCACATCCCCAATAAAACTCCTGCCCCTCACCTTGAACTTATGTCCCCTTGTGACTGACCCTTCAACTAAGAGGAACAGCTGCTCCCTATCCACCCTGTCCATGCCCCTCATAATCTTGTACATCTCGAACAGGTTGCCCCTCAGTCTTCTCTGCTCCATCAAAAACAACCCAAGTCTTTCCAACCTCTCTTCATAATTTAAATGTTTCATCCCAGGCAACATCCTGGTGAATGTCCTCTGCACCCCATCCATTGCAATCACGTCCTTCCTATAATGTGGTGACCAGAACTGCACACAGTACTCCAGCTGTGGCCTCACCAAGGTTCTATACAACTCCAACATGACCTCCCTACTTTTGTAATCTATGCTTCGATTGATCAAGGCAAATGTCCCATGTGCCTTTTTCACCACCCCACTAACATGCCCCTCTGCCTTCAGAGATCTATTGACACACACGCCAAGGTCCCTTTGTTCCTCAGAACTTCCTAGTGCCATGCCGTTCATTGAATACTTCCTTGTCAAATTACTCCTTCCAAAGTGTATCACCTCACACTTTTCAGGGTTAAATTCCATCTGCCATTTATCTGCCCATTTGACCAACATGTCTATATCTTCCTGTAGCCCAAGCCACTCAACCTCACTGTTAACCACCCAGCCAATCTTTGTGTCATCCGTAAACTTACTAATCCTACCCCCCACGTAGTCATCTATGTCGTTTATATAAATGACAAATAATAGGGGACCCGGCACAGATCCCTGTGGTACACCACTGGACACTGGCTTCCAGTCACTAAAACATCATTATGTTATCACCCTCTGCCTCTGACAACTAAGCCAATTTTGAATCTACCTTATCAAATTACCCTGTATCCCATGTGCATTTGCCTCCTTTATAAGTTTCCTATGTGGGACTTTGTCAAAGGCTTTGCTGAAATCCATATAAACTGCATCAACTGCACTACCCTCACCTACACACCTGGTCACCTCCTCAAAAAATTCAATCAAATTTGTTAGGCCTGACCTCCGTCTGACAAAGCCATGCTGACTCTCCCTGATCAAACCTTGCCTGTCCAAATGGAGATAGATACTATCCGTCAGAACTTTCTCCAATATTTTCCCTACCACTGACATGAGACTCACTGGTCTGTAGTTCCCTGGCTTATCTCTACAACTCTTCTTAAATAGTGGAACTACATTAGCTGTTCTCCAGTCCTCTGGCACCTCTCCCGTGTTCAGAGAGAAATTAAAAATTTGGGTCAGAGCCCCTGTGATCTCCTCCCTTGCCTCCCTCAACAGTCTGGGACACAAATCATCCTGACCTGGAGATTTGTCTGCTTTTAAGCCTGCCAACACCTCCAATACCTTATCACTCCCTATATCAATTTGCTCAAGAACCTCGCAGTCTCTCTCCCCGAGTTCGATACCTTCATCCTCATTCTCTTGAGTGAAGATGGACACAAAGTATTCATTCAACACTCTCCCGATGTCCTCTGGCTCCACCCATAGATTGCCCCCTTGGTCCTTATGGTTCCCACTCTTTCCCTGGTTATCCTTTCCCATTGATACACTTATAGAATATCTTGGGATTTTCCCTACTTTTACAGGCCAGGAGCTTTCTCATATCCCCTCTTTGCTCTCCTAATTGCTTTCTTAAGCTCCACCCTGTACTGTCTGTACTCTACTAATGCCTCCATTGATTTGCTTCCCTTGTGCCTTCTAAAAGCCTTTCTTTTCTTTCTCAGCGTAACCTGAATATCTCTGGTCATCCATGGTTCTCTGGGCTTGTTACTCCTTCCTATCACCCTAGAGGAAACATGTTGAGCCTGTGCCCTCCCCATTTCCTTTTAGAACACCTCCCACTGTTCCTCTGTAGATTTCCCCACAAGTAGCTGTTCCAATCTACCTTGGCCAGATCCTACCTTACTTTACTAACATCCACTCTCCCCCCCATCCAAAACATTTTTTTGCAACTTGTTTATTTCTTTGTCCATAACAAACTTAAACTGTACCATGTTGTGGTCGCCATTGCTAAAGTGCTCGCCCACCACCACCTCAGCCACCTGTCCGGCTTCATTCCCCAGAATTAGGTCCTGAAATGCACCTTGTTGGACCCTCTACATATTGACCTAAAAAGTTCTCCTGTACACATTTCAAGAAACTAAGTGGAAGAACTGCAGAAAAAACAAATAACTTTCCTAGTTGAAATAAGCAAAATAGAAAATAAATATTGGAGCATTAAACTTGGAGTGGATGGACACCCCACAGAGTTTTAATTTGACACAGGGGCAGGTGTTCATTCTTATCTGATGAAGTAAAGTAGCTTAAGCACATTACACTACAGCCATCATCCATCCAGTTACAATGTCCAAGTGGGACTGGACTACATTGAAAGTCATAGGACAACTCTTGGCAAAATTAAAATACAAAGATAGAGAAATCATTGAACCTCTGTACATCAAACATTATCAAGAATCATCGTTATTAAGCAGGAAGGCATCCTTACAATTGAAGCTGATCTACAAAATTGATGAAGTTGCACATTTATTTGAGTTTCCAACATTATTCACAAACTTGGGAAAGCTAAAGGCCAAATACTATGTAACCCATATGGTTCACTAATGTCTTTTCGGGAAGGAAATCTGCCATCCTTATCTGGTCTGGCCAACAAGGGACTCCAGATCTGCCGCAATGTGGTTGACTCTGAACTGTCCTCTGAGATGGCCTAGCAAGTCACTCAGTTCATGGGCCATTAGGGATGGGCAACAAATTCTGGCCTTGTCAGCAATGCCTACATCTCATGAAAGAATAAAAAAAGGTCCTGATGGAGATAAGAAACAAGAAACAAGACACAGCTCTACAGCCACCCTGAAGATGAACACTCTTACTGACAGAAGGAAGAGCGCAGGATGTCCTTGCCCTCTGAAAGAGATCAGGACAAGATCAGCAAGATTGGTCAAGGACCTCAGGGACTAACCGTGTGAAGTCTGAGACTTTGGTGGATGATGTAGGAGGATGTGTATAATTGGGATAAAGACTTGGGGGAAAATGTAAAGGGTTAGCATCAGAAACACCTGATGCTGATCTAACTATGATGCAATGTTTCATGACTAAGTAACAGAGACCTGGAAGAAAGGAGAAGTCCGACCTTGTTACTGAGAAGTACATAGAACTATAAATAAATAATAATGGTTTTTACGAACTACAGACTTAAGTAGCTTTCTTAGGGAAACCGTCAAGACTTAAAGAACCCCATCTAGACCCTGAACATGATGAAACATACAAAAGTTATAACATGGACATAGGCCATTCAGTCACTCCATGTTTACCCTCCACATGAGTAAATAGCAGCACTGGAGAAAATACCAAATCAACAGATCCTCCACATTGGTCAGGCATTGAGGGAGAGAAGAGGCTTTTACCGTAATCTCAGGATTGAGTGAGAGTCATAGCCTCTTCTTGGTTTTGTGATACAATCGATTGGATTATTCCCCTGTAGTTCTCTTTGAATTGTTGCTTCAATCTATGTGCTCTTACAAACCGCCCACAGACTCCATAGGAGTTAAATATGGAGCAATCTCTATTTTTTTCTGAAAATGAATCATATTTTAAACTCTAACAATCTTTTCCTATTCTGGGAAAGTCTTGTTATTACCTAATTCCCAATGGGAAAATTCAATAAACATTATCTGTTGTTCAAATAATCTTTTATGAAGAGATTGTTGATTAAACAGGAACAGCAAACAGAACAACAAATGTTGTCATCAGCAAGTTTTATAAATGAACCTATTCCAAGGCTTGTGTTATTGACAGTGGATCAGTGAGGGGTTTGGAAAAAGAATGGGAAGCTGTGCCTACCTGATAGTTTTTTTGGTTGCCATTGCACTAAGTTTGCAAACAAAATAGGTCAAATTGACAGCTCCCATTGCTCTCACAAAGACTGAAAGAGGATTGTGTCCTCATGTGGTGCAGGTTCTATCTCACAGAGTGAGAGTTGCTGTGAATCCTGAATAGCAATTATTTAATACCACTCAAATTTCCTGGATCTGCTCATTTGCATCTTTATTCACAGATATGGTCATGTACCGAGGCACTTGTGGGGAGAATACAAGCATACATATAAATATGCGAATTAGGAGCAGGAGTAGGCCCATTGCCCCTTCGAGCCTGCTCTGCCATTCAATAAGATCATGTCTGACCTGACCGTAGCTCCCGCCTAACCATGATAACCATTCACCCACTTGATTACCGAGAATCTATCTAGCCCTGCCTTAAAAATATTCAAAGGCTACTGCCTTTTGAGGAAGAGAGTTCCAAAGACTCATGACCCTCAGAGAAGAAAAATTCTCCTTATCTCTGTCTTAAATGAGTGACCCCTTATTTTTAAACAGTGACCCCCAGTTCTAGGTTCTCCCACAAGAGGAAACATCCTCTCCACATCCACCCTGGCAAGACCCCTCATGAACTTAAAAGTTTCAATTAAGTCGCCTCTTACTCTTCTAAACTTGATACAAACCTAATCTGTCTAAACTTTCCTCACAAGACAACCCACCCATTCCTGGTATTAATCTAGTAAATGCTATTATTTACCATTTATATAAAAGACTTAGATGACTATGTGGGGGGTAGGATTAGTAATTTTGCAGATAACACAAAGATTGGCCGGGTGGTTAACAGTGAGGTTGAGCGGCTTGGGCTACAGGAAGATATAGACAGGATGGTCAAATGGGCAGATAAGTGGCAGATGGAATTTAACCCTGAAAAGTGTGAGGTGATACACTTTGGAAGAAGTTATTTGACAAGGAAGTATTCAATGAACGGCATGACACTAGGAAATTCTAAGGAACAAAGGGCCATTGGTCTGTGTGTCCATAGATCTCTGAAGGCAGAGTGGCATGTTAGTGGGGTGGTGAAAAAGGCATAAGGGACACTTGCCTTTATCAATCGAGGTATACATTACAAAAGTAGGGAGGTCATGTTGATGTTGTGTAGAACCTTGGTGAGGCCACAGCTGGAATACTGTGCGCAGTTCTGATCGCCACATTATAAGAAGGATGTGATTGCACTGGAGGGGGTGCAGAGGAGATTCACCAGGATGTTGCCTGGGATGAAACTTTTAAGTTATGAAGAGAGGTTGGATAGACTTGGATTGTTTTCATTGGAGCAGAGAAGACTGAGGGGGCGACCTGATCGAGGTGTACAAGATTATGAGGGGCATGGACAGGGTGGTTAGAGAGCAGCTGTTCCCCTTAGTTGAAGGGTCAGTCACAAGGGGACATAAGTTCAAGGTGAGGGGCAGGAGGTTTAGGGGGGCATGTGAGGAAAAACTTTTTTACCCAGAGGTTGGTGATGATCTGGAATGCGCTGCCTGGGAGGGTGGTGGAGGCGGGTTGCCTCACATCCTTTAAAAAGTACCTGGATGAGCACTTGGCATGTCATAACATTCAAGGCTATGGGCCAAGTGCTGGTAAATGGGATTAGGCAGGTAGGAAAGGTGTTTCTGATGTGTCGGTGCAGACCCAATAGGCCGAAGGGCCTCTTCTGCACTGTGTGATTCTATGATTCTGTAAACCTTCTCTGAACTGCTTCTAATGCATTTATATCCTTCCTTAAATAAGGTTACCAAAACAGTACGCAGTACTCCAGATGTGATCTCACCAGTGTCCTGCACAACTGAAGCATAACTTCCCCACTTTTATATTCAGTTCCCCTCACAATAAACAATAACATTCCATTAGCTTCCCTAATTACCTGCTGTACCTGCATACTAGCCTTTTGTGATTCATGCATCTGGACAGCCTGATTCCTCTGAATCTCACCATTTCTATTCTATCAAAATGGACAATTTCACATTTTGCCACATTAGACTTCATTTGCCAGATCTTTGCCCACTCACTTAACCTATTTACATCCCTTTGTAGCCTCCTTATGTCCTCTTCACAATTTACTTTTCTACTCATCTTTGTGTTGTCAGCAAATTTACCAATCATACCTTCGGTCCCTTCATCTAAGTCATTTATATAAATTGTACACAGTTGAGACCCTAGTACTGATCCCTGCAGCACAACACTTGTTACATCCTGCCAACCAGAAAAAGACCCATTTAATTCTACCCTCTGCTTCCTGTTAGCTAGCCAATCTTCTATCAATGCTAATATATCATTCTCTACACCATGAGTTTTTATTTTCCACAATAACCTTTGATGTGGCACTTTATCAAATACCTTCTGGAAATCTAAGTGCAGTACACCTCTTGTTTCCCTTTATCCACAGCACATATGAGTCCTCCAATGAACTCCAATAAATTGGTTAAACATGATTTCCCTTTCACAAAACCATGTTGACTCTGCCCGAATGCCTTGCATTTTTCCAAGTGCTCTGCTATAACATGTTTAATAATAGCTTCCAACATTTTACCTATGACAGATGTTAAGCTAACTGGCCTGTAGTTTCCCGCTTTCTTTCTCCCTCCCTTTTTTAATAAAGCTATTTTCCAATCTAATGGAACCTTCACCGAATCCAGGAAACTTAGGAAAATTAAAACCTATGCACCAACCATATCACCAGCCATTTCTTTTAAGACCCTAGGATGAAGTCCATCAGGACCCCAGAGATTTGTCCACCTGCAGCTCCAACAATTTGCTAAGTATCATTACTTACCTAGTGATTGTAATTTTTCTGAGTTCCACCCTCCCTTACATTTCCTTATTTACAGCAATTTCTGGGATGTTACTTTTATCCTATGTAGTGAAGACCAATGCAAAACATTTGTTCAATTCATCTCTCATCTCCTTATTTTCCAGTATTAATTCCCCAAACTCACTTTCTATAGGACCAATGCTCACTTTGTTAACTCTTTTCTTATTTAGATATCTATAGAGACTCTTACTATCTGATTTTATATTTCTAGCTAGCTTTCTCTCATACTCTCCTTATTAATCTTTTAGTCTTTCTTTGCTGTTCTTTATATATGTCCAATCTTCTGACATGCCACCCATCCTTGCGCAATTGTATGTTTTTTCTTTACGTTTGATACTATCTTTAACTTTTTTAGTTAACCACAGATGGTTGATGCGCCCCTTGGAATTTTTCTTTCTCATTGCTGAAATCACCTTTTAAATGCCTGCCACTACATCTCTCTTGACCTATCCCTTAACCTTCATTTGCCAGTTCACTTTAGCTACTTCTGCTTTCAGGGGGAAGTCAATGGTGTAGTGGTATTGTTGCTGGACAAGTAATCCAGAGACCCTGAGTAATGCTCTGGGCACCTGGGTTCAAATCCCACCATAGCAGATGGTGGAATTTGAATTCAATAAAATCTGGAATTAAAAGTCAAATGATGACCATTAAACTCATCTGGTTCACTAATCTGTCTTCTTTACCTGCTCTGGCCTACATATGACTGATGCCACAGCAATGTTGTTGACTCTGAAATGGCCTAGCAAGCCACTCAGTTATATCAAACTGCTACAAAGTCACAAACAAGGAATGAAACAGACCACCTGGCATTAACACACCGGAAACAACAACAGCAATCTCAACCCTGCAAAGTCCTCCTGAATAACATCTGGCGGCTAGTGCCAAAATTGGGAGAGCTGACACTAGTCAACAAGCTCTGAAGAAGAGTCATTTAGACTCAAAATTTAACTCTGTCTTTCTCTCCACAGATGCTGTCAGGCCTGCTGAGTTTTTTTTTGTTTTTGTTTCAGATTACCTCAGTATTTTGCCTTTATCTTAGCCAACCTGACATTGTCTGTAAGATATGATGACTATGTCCCAGACACCACCATTACCATCCCTATGTCAGTATGTCCTCTCCCACCGGCAGGACAGACCCAGCAGAGGTGGCGGCACAGTGGTATACAGTCAGGAGGGAGTGCCCTGGGAGTTATCAACATCGACTCCGGTTCCCATGAAGGCAAGGAAACCTCCTGCTGATTACTACATACAGCTCCTGACCTCATGGTTCAAAAATGGACAAAAGAGTTGAACTTCCGAGGTGAGGTGAGAGTGACTGCCCTTGACATCAAGGCCACATTTGACCAAGTGTGGCATCAAGGATCCCTAGCAAATCTGGAGTCAATGGGAATGGGGGGGGTTTGGGGAGGGGTGGGGAACTCTCTATTGTTTGGTGTCATACCCAGCACAAAGAAAGATGATTGTGGTTGTTGGAGGTCAGTCATCTCAGCTCCAGGATATCACTGCAGGAGTTCAGGGTAGTGTCCTAGGCCCAGCGATCTTCAGCTGCTTCAGCAATGACCTTCCTTCCATCATAAGATCAGAAATGGGGATGTTCACTGATGATTGCACAATGTTCAGCACCATTTGTGACTCCTCAGGTACTGAAGCAGTCCATGTCCAAATGCAGCAGGACCGGGACAATATCCAGGCTTGGGCTGACAAGTGGGAAGTAACATTCATGCCACACAAGTGCCAGGCAATGACCATCTCCCCTTGATGTCCAATGGCATTACCATCACTGAACCCCCACTATCAACATCCCGGGGGTTACCATTACCAGAAATTGAACTGGACTAGCCATATAAATACTGTGGCTACAAGAGCAGGTCCCAGGCTAGGAATCGTGTGATGAGTGACTCACCTCCTGACTCCCCAAAGCCTGTCCACCATCTACAAGGCACAAGGCAGGAATATGATGGAATACCTCCCACTTGCTTGGATGAGTGCACCTCCCACAACACTTAAGAAGCCTGACACCATCCAGGACAAAGCAGCCCGCTTGATTGGCACCTCATCCACAAACATTCACTCCCTCCACCACTGATGCACAGTAGCAGCAGTGTGTACCATCTACAAGATGCACTGCAGGAATTCACCAAGGCTTCTTCAACAACACCTTCCAAACTCACAACCACTACCACCTAGAAGGACAAGGGCAGCAGATAGATGGGAACACCACCAACTGGAAGTTCCCCTCCAAGCCACTCACCATCCTGACTTGGAAATATATCGCCGTTCTTTCACTGTTGCTGGGTCAAACTCCCTTCCTAATAGCACTGTGGGTGTACCTACACCACATGGACTGCAGCGGTTCAAGACAGCAGCTCACCACCACCTTATCAAGGGCAACAAGGATGGGCAATAAATGCTGGCCCAGCCAGCATAGCCCACTCCCGTGAATGAATAAAAAATATGACTTCATAATTGCCATTATTCAAGTTCAAAATACTAGTCTTGGACCCAGTCACCTCTCCCTCAAACTGAATGTGAAATTCAATCTATTATGGTGCTGCTATATAGGGGTGCCTTCACTGTGAAATCATTAATTAATCCTGTCTTGTTGCACAATACCAGGTCGAGAATAGCCTGTTCTCTGGTTGGCTCCAAAACGTGCTGTTCTAAGAAACTCTCTCTAAAACACTCCATGAATTCCTCATCTAGGGTACCTTCTCCCATCTTATTTATCCTGTCTATACATAGATTAAAATTACCCTTGATTATTGCCGTACCTTTCTGACAAGCTCTTATTATTTCTTCCTTTAAACTCTGCCCTACCATGTGGGTACTGTTAGGAGGATGTGTACATCACTACCACAAGTGACTTCTTGCCTTTATCATTCCTCATCACTACCCAACCCATCTCTACATTTTGGTTTCCTGAACTTAGGTTATCCCTCTCTATTGTGTTAAAAGTATCATTAATTAACAGAGCCACCCCTCCACCTTTTCTTCGCTTTCTGTCCTTGTTAAATGCCATGTACCCTTCAATATTCAGGTCCCAATCTATGTCATCCTGCAGTCATGTCTCTGTAATGGCTATCAGATGGAACTAATTTGTTTCTACTTGAGCTCTCAGTTCATCTGTTTTGTTACAAATGCCACGTGTATTCAAATACAGAGCCTTTAGTTTTGTCCTTTTATTATTTTTGTAGCCTCTAGCCATATCTGCTGATGTACTCTTAGCTCTGTACTCTCTATCCCTCCCTGTCATGGTCTGTTTATCATTTCCCATACTAATGCCTTTCTCTCTTGCCTTGTCTCTAATCTTTGATTTACCACATCTTCCCAAATTTAATTCCTTGCCCCCACTATTTAACTTAAAATCCCATCTACTTCCCTAGTTATGCAGCTTGCTGGAACACCGGTCTCAGCATGATTCAGGTGTAGACCGTCCCCAACGGTACAGATCCTACTTTCCCCAATACTGGTGCCAGTGCCCCATGAACTGGAACCCACTTCTGCCACACCAATCTTTGAGCCACATTCATTTTTATAATCTTATTTGCACTACGCTCTAATCTTATTGGCACAGGTAATAATCTAGAGATTATTACCTTTGAGGTTCTGTCTTAATTGTATGCCTAGCTCCTCATACTGACTATGCAGAACCTCTTTCCTAATTCTACTTATGTTGTTGGTACCTACATGTACTATGACAACACAATCTTACCCCTCCCACTGCAAGTTCCTCCCCAGCCTGAGCAGATGTCCTGAACCCTGGCACCAGGCAGGCAACACAGCCTTCTGCATTCTCGCTCTTTGATGCTGAGAACAGTGTCAAGCCCCCTCATTATACTGTCTCCTACTACCATTACATTCCTTTTTGCTCCCCCAACTTAAATGGCTTCCTGTACCAAGATGCCATGGTCAGTAAGCTCATCCATCCTGCAGCCCCCACTTACATCCAAACAAGCTGGGAGGACCTCAAACTTACTGGACAATTGCAAAGGCTGAGGCTCCTTCCCTCTGGGTCCCCTTACCTGCCTCACGTGCAGTTATAATCTCCTGTCCCTGACCACATCAGAAGTCCTGTCCTAAGAGGTGTGACTGCCTCTTGGTACAAAGTATCCAGGTAATTTTCCCCCTTCCTGATGTGTTGCAGCATTTGCAGTTTGGCCTCCAGCTCAATGACTCTCAGCTGAAGCTTCTTGAGTCGCAAACACTTACTGTAGACATAAAAACAAAAAAACTGCGGATGCTGGAAATCCAAAACAAAAACAGAATTACCTGGAAAAACTCAGCAGGTCTGGCAGCATCGGCGGAGAAGAAAAGAGTTGACGTTTCGAGTCCTCATGACCCTTCGACAGAACTTGAGTTCGAGTCCAGGAAAGAGCTGAAATATAAGCTGGTTTAAGGTGTGTGTGTGGGGGGCGGAGAGATAGAGAGACAGAGAGGTGGAGGGGGTTGGTGTGGTTGTAGCGACAAACAAGCAGTGATAGAAGCAGATCATCAAAAGATGTCAACAACAATAGTACAATAGAACACATAGGTGTTAAAGATAAAGTTGGTGATATTATCTAAACGAATGTGCTAATTAAGAATGGATGGTAGGGCACTCAAGGTATAGCTCTAGTGGGTTTTTTTTTATTTTATATAATGGAAATAGGTGGGAAAAGGAAAATCTTTATAATTTATTGGGAAAAAAAAAGAGAAGGGGGAAACAGAAAGGGGGTGGGGATGGGGGAGGGGACTCACGACCTAAAGTTGTTGAATTCAATATTCAGTCCGGAAGGCTGTAAAGTCCCTAGTCGGAAGATGAGGTGTTGTTCCTCCAGTTTGCGTTGGGCTTCACTGGAACAATGCAGCAAGCCAAGGACAGACATGTGGGCAAGAGAGCAGGGTGGAGTGTTAAAATGGCAAGCGACAGGGAGGTTTGGGTCATTCTTGCGGACAGACCGCAGGTGTTCTGCAAAGCGGTCGCCCAGTTTACGTTTGGTCTCTCCAATGTAGAGGAGACCACATTGGGAGCAACGAATGCAGTAGACTAAGTTGGGGGAAATGCAAGTGAAATGCTGCTTCACTTGAAAGGAGTGTTTGGGTCCTTGGACGGTGAGGAGAGAGGAAGTGAAGGGGCAGGTGTTGCATCTTTTGCGTGGGCAAGGGGTTGTGCCATAGGAGGGGGTTGAGGAGTAGGGGGTGATGGAGGAGTGGACCAGGGTGTCCCGGAGGGAGCGATCCCTACGGAATGCCGATAAGGGGGGTGAAGGGAAGATGTGTTTGGTAGTGGCATCATGCTGGAGTTGGCGGAAATGGCGGAGGATGATCCTTTGAATGCGGAGGCTGGTGGGGTGATAAGTGAGGACAAGGGGGACCCTATCATGTTTCTGGGAGGGAGGAGAAGGAGTGAGGGCGGATGCGCGGGAGATGGGCCGGACACGGTTGAGGGCCCTGTCGAAGGGTCATGAGGACTCGAAACGTCAACTCTTTTCTTCTCCGCCGATGCTGCCAGACCTGCTGAGTTTTTCCAGGTAATTCTGTTTTTGTCTTACTGTAGACATGTTTGCCCTACATCACACTGGCATCCCGAGTTGGGGTGGTAATGTTGCTGCCCCTCCTGCGGCCAAAGCGAGGATAGAGGGCATCAGAGCAGGCCTCCATGACATCCAAAGGATGCTTGAGGGCTGCAGTCTTCTTGCCTTTCAGGGCCATGTTTTCTTTGCTGCAGTCCTGGGCTGGAAGCACTGACTGCGATTGCACTTTAAATGTGGTGCCTGGCGTGATGAAGTGGCGAGGTGACAGCATGGCAGGCGAATCAGAGCTCGCCCACCATGGAAATAACGTGTATCCCGAGAATGCATAATTAATGTGACGGGTTTGGGGCGATAAGGCGTGAAAACCTGCCATCCCCTCTATCGCACTTAGTGCAAATCTGGGATGATTCCATCCATTGTCTCAATATTGCTGAGCTTGTGTTGTGATGTAACAGGTATCAGCTTCTCCCATAAATAATATCATTGAGGCTCAAGGCTGAATTTCAGGCTGGCCTTAGACTTCTTGGTTGCGGCTACCCTTATCAGGAGCAAATAAAGCGGCCTCAAGGAATTCCAACCCCATTCTTGGTGAATAACACATTCTACTTAAGAGGAGACCCTGCAGGGTAATACCTAGTGTCTGCTTACTCCCTACAAGGATCCTATAGCGTTCAATGAACAATAATCAATAAGATACACATCAACAAGAATAATGAGGGAATCCAGTGTGAGTGGGATGGGGTGAAGCCAGTAATTGGATTCAGGAGAGGCTTACTGTGGAAAATGTAAGCACTCCTGATCTGAATTCATCCTGAGGTTGTTGTCCCCAAGGGATCACACCTACCAAAACCAGATAGCTGGAAGAGGAGAGTTTCCAGCTGGGAACATAGGTTATAAATGGTGTCAGTAAATGTCATCTCTTCACTAAATTCCCATCGCACTATTACTTGATCCATTGTTCATAGGGTTGGGGAAAATTGTTGGGGAAGAATTTCTTCGGGGCAAATACCGATTTGGGGCGAGTTACACTTTCTGGCCTTTTTGAAAAATGTTGTTCTCACCAAGTTTTTGCTCAACCCCATTTGGATATCACTTAATGCAAAATGTGGCATGGTCCCGTGCAATCATAGAAAGATTACTGCACAGAAGGAAGCCATTCAGCCCATCAGGTTTATGCCAGCTCTCTTCAGTCCTAATCCCCAGCCTTTTCCCCATAGCCCTACAACTTTTTCTCTTCAGCTAATTATCCAATTCCCTTTTGAAAGCCTAGATTGAACCTGCCTCCACCACAGTCTCAGGGAATACATTCCAGATCCTGACCACCTGCTGTATAAAAAAAGTTTTTCCTCAGGCCACCATTGGTTCTTTTGCCAATAACCATAAATCAGTGTCCTCAGGTTCTCAATCCTTCCACCAGTGTGATCAGTTTCTCCCTATCTACTCTGTCCAGGCTCCCCATGATTTTGAATACCTCTATCAAATCTCATCTTAATCCTCTCTTCTCCATGGAGAATAGTCTCAGTTTCTCCAAACTGTCCAGGGAACTGAAATTCCTCATCCATGCAACCAATGTCTTTTGTTCCATCTCTAATGTTTTCACATCCTTCCTAAAGTATGGTGCCCAGAATTGAGCACAATGCTCTGGTTGAGGCTGACCCAATGTTTAATACAGGTTCATCCTAACTTCTGTTATGATTCCAGTGATGGAACTGTAAACCAAAATACCAACAACATTTCACTCCTTTGTAATCTTAAAGCAAATCAGAATCAACATAAACTAAGCATGCATTAACAGGCAAATGACACTTCAAACACAAAGGCAAATTTCAATTTAAACAGTCGACCCAACAATGATACGGCTTATACAACCACAAGAACCCACATCGCTCCCCACAGATATGTAGCACCACACACAATTCCAAAGTTCCCTAATTCAGCCTCTGGTATGTAGGATCTGTTTCCCATTCTATCAATTCAGCCCTCAAGTCACATAGAGCAACAGTCCCATTCTATCCAATGGATAGAATATCCACTGGAGACAGTTGTCATTCGAACGGCATACTCCTGAAAAACCTAACTTAGGTTCATGATAGTCCTGATAGCACAGATTCACCAGAGACTCCTTTATCTTTCTCCTTTAATAAGCCTCCTTCAACAGTCTGGTTAGCTCTAGCAAAACTGAAGCAGCAGTAAAACTGTTCAATTCACAATCCCTGCTCTAACAGTGTCTTCAGCTTTCTGTTCTTTTTAATTGTATTACGCACACAACTCTTTGAAAATGTTCCTTCTCTGTTCATCCCCTCCTGCAGCTCTTTGTCTTTGCTCACATGACTTCCATAGCTTCATGACCTCCCTGTTGGTACTGCTTCCAGGTCAATGGTCGCCAGGCACATGGACCATTCAAGAAAATTACAATTGATTCCTTTACAATTGATGCAAGCTCCTGAAAGTCCTTTTCAAGCATTGTTAAAAATGATAGATTCCACAGACATTTTAAAGAAATTACAAATTTCGTTATATTACTGCTTCTGGGTCAAAGGACAGTGCACCTCCTTTTACTCTATGCCCCTATTTATAAAGCCCAGGATCCCATATACTTCCTCAACCTGCTGTGCCAATTACAATGGTTTGTGCACATATTTTCCCAGGTCCCACCTGATGTGGAGCAGTAGTGGGTAGACTGAAGGACCTCCTGGTGCATTTGCTCCTGCGCCTGGCCAAGGTAGCCATTAACAGGTCCAGAGAGCAGGAAGTTGAAGGGATTGTTCAGCCCAATTGCCCAGCCCTCCTCTATGATTAAGTCTGTGCCTGGGTGCCCCTTGAGAGGGAGCACACAGTGTCCACCAATATGCTTGAGGCCTTCTGCAACCAGTGGGTGTTCAGGGTCTGGAGTGTAATGTCAGCATTGGAAACATTGGACCATAACTTCAGAGCTCCCCAGTGTCAGATTTTTGGGGCTACCTAAAAGATGTGCTGGGGAACCCCTCTCGGAACCTCAAGGGTAAGGGTGTGCACCGCAATTGCCCAGAAATACAAACTTCCTCTCAGCAAATGCCTGCTCTGCAAACCATCCAAAAATGTGATTTTATTTGCAAACTTTGGTTGGTTCCGGCTGTGTTACACAAAAATTACTCAGAAAAAGTTAGAAGAATTAAAACTTCTTCTAACTTCTTGGTAACTATTGTGAAGAAACAGACTGCGTCACCCCTCACCCCCACACCTCCTAGCCCATGGGACTCCCTCCGCAACCCCCACATCCCCTGGAGTCTCCCCAACCGCCCGACTACCCCCCCCAACACAATATTCCTCATCCCCCGACTCTCCATAAGTATCGACCTGACCCAGCCCGGCTTGCCCACCACAACCACTGGCTAGTTCCAGTTATCTCACTGTTGTATGCTGACTGAGTTGTACTATTAAAGATCCAGTTGATCTGCAGACACTTCTTGAGTGGAAACATTAATTTATTTACAATATACTCAGCAGCAGCTACACATCTGCTTTCAACTCCAACTCTATCTCTACATTGGCTGCTGAGGTAGCCCGCGCTACTCTCCCATTGGTTACTACAGATCATGTGATATTCCCGAACAAGTATTATTCCTAAAGGTACATTACACACCTAAATAAAACCACAATTACTACACTCACTAAAGATACTCCATGGGGAAATGATTTAAATAGGTTTATTGTGATTCGTTGTAAACTGCTGTAAGCCTGTCAGAAAACGATTGTTAATTACTTACAAATTTCAGATTCCAGGCCTTGGTTTTTTCAAAACAAGACCATTTTGCAACAAATTATGGGATTTGAAATGTAATTTTTGGAAAAATTCTGAACTGTTAGATGATCACCCATGGCATTGATCATGGTATGTTGGTGTTTATGCTGATACTAACATATCTCCATCTCACACCACGATGACTCACAGGAATCAAGCTGGTGTGTGTAAAATATCTATATTTGCTTAAAACCTACTATATTTCTAACTTTTCCTAGTTCTGATGAAAGGTCATAGATCTGAAACATTCAGTTGAATTTAATGCTGGTGGCAGGAGTCCCTCTGACAGACCTGAAAGCAGGGTGAGGAGGGGGTTTTGGCTGACCCTGCTTTGGCGAGACCCAGAGCGCATCTTTCAGTGGCAACCAGTTAGTTGGACAGGCCCCCGCGAAGGGTGGTGTTGATGAGGGCAGGTGATGTCATTGCCACAGGAGCTGCCATTGCCACCAGGGTCAAAGGGTCTTTCCCCCTGGAAACTGCATAGTGATATTCGCCATTCAATGAACAGCAGGAATGGACAGTTTAAGGCTTAGAAACAGCAAGATTCAGATACTCTGACCACAATTGTAAAATAATAAAGACAATCTGTGAATTGAAGGCACATTGGGGGTCATTTCGATTATGTGAGTGCGTGAAGTGGGTAATAGTGAATCAGACACCCATATTAGATCAAAAACAGAATTATCTGGAAAAACTCAGCAGGTCTGGCAGCATCGGCGGAGAAGAAAAGAGTTGACGTTTCAAGTCCTCATGACCTTTCAACAGATTTGATTGAATATTAGAAGAGGGGTGAAATATAAGCTGGTTTAAGGTTGGGGTGGGGGGGTTGTGGAGGGAGAGAAGTGGCAGGGGGTGGTGTGGTTGTAGGGACAAGCAAGCAGTGATATGAGCAGATAATCAAAAGATGTCACAGACAAAGGAACAAAGTGTTGAAGATGGTGATATTATCTAAACAAATGTGCTAATTAAGAATGGATGGCAGGGCACTGAAGGTACAGTTCTAGTGGAGCTTGGTCTAAATAGCCAAGTGGTTATGGTACTGGGTTTATAACCCCAAGATCAAGAGTTCAAATCCCACAATCGCAAACTATGAAACAATATAACTTCATCTGAAACAGATGGAAATAAGTATGTACTCGAAAGAGTTACAGCTCAAGTGGGGGTGGGGTAGAAAGAATAGCAGGGCATACAAGATTTGGAAATAGGTGGGAAAAGAAAATCTATATAAATCATGGGGAAAAAACAAAAGGAAGAGGGAAGAAACAGAAAGGGGGTGGGGATGGAGGAGGGAGTTCAAGATCTAAAGTTGTTGAATTCAATATTCAGTCTGGAAGGCTGTAAAATGCCTAGTCGGAAGATGGGATGCTGTTCCTCCAGTTTGTGTTGGGCTTCACTGGAACAATGCAGCAGGCCAAGGATAGACATGTGGGCAAGAGAGCAGGGTGGAGTGTTAAAATGGCAAGCGACAGGGAGGTTTGGGTCTTTCTTGCGGACAGACCGCAGGTGTTCTGCAAAGTGGTCGCCCAGTTTACGTTTGGTCTCTCCAAGGTAGAGGAGACCGCATTGGGAGCAACGAATGCAGTAGACTAAGTTGGGGGAAATGCAAGTGAAATGCTGCTTCACTTGCAAGGAGTGTTTGGGCCCTTGGACGGTGAAGAGAGAGCAAGAGAAGGGGCAGCTGTTGCATCTTTTGCGTGGGCATGGGGAAGTGCCATAGGTAGGGGTTGAGGAGTAGGGGGTGATGGAGGAGTGGACCAGGGTGTCCCGGAGGGAATGATCCCTTCGGAATGCCGCCAGCGGGGTTGAAGGGAAGATGTGTTTGGTGGTGGCATCATGCTGGAGTTGGCGGAAATGGAGGAGGATGATCCTTTGAATGCGGAGGCTGGTGGGGTGATAAGTGAGGACAAGGGGGACCCTATCATGTTTCTGGGAGGGAGGACAAGGCATGAGGGTGGATGCGTGGGAGATGGGCCGGACACAGTTGCGGGCCCTGTCAACGAACGTGGGTGGAAAACCTCGGTTAATGATCTTTTCATTGAGAACTGTCGGCGCGACATTAGTCGTCTCAAATTCTCTGCTCCTCTCACCCATTCTAATCTCTCTCTCTCTGAACTTACTGCACTCCGTTCTCTCAGGTCCAACCCTGACATTGTCATCAAACCAGCTGACAAGTGTGGTGCTGTTGTTGTCTGGCGCACTGACCTCTACCTCGCGGAGGCTGAGCGTCAACTCGCAGACACTTCCTCCTACCTCTCCCTGGACCATGACCCCACCACTGAACATCAAGCCATTGTTTCCAGGACTGTCACTGACCTCATCTCCTCTAGAGATCTTCCTCCCACAGCTTCCAACCTGATAGTCGCCCAACATTGGACGGCCCGCTTCTACCTCCTACCCAAAATCCACAAACAGAATTGTCCCGGTAGACCGATCATGTCAGCCTGCTCCTGCCCCACGGAACTCATTTCTCATTATCTTGACTCCCTTCTCTCTCCTCTTGTCCAGTCCCTTCCCACCTACATCCGTGATTCCTCTGACACCTTATGTCACATCAACAATTTCCAGTTCCCTGGCCCCAACCACTTCCTCTTCACCATGGACATCCAATCCCTCTACACCTCCATCCCCCACCAGAATGATCTGAGGGCCCTTAGCTTCTTCCTCGAACAGAGGCCCGAACAATCCCCATCCACCACTACTCTCCTCCGTCTGGCTGAACTTGTTCTCACACTGAACAATTTCTCCTTTAACTCCTCTCACTTCCTCCAAATAAAAGGTGTGGCTATGGGTACCCACATGGGCCCCAGCTATGCCTGTCTCTTTATGGGGTATGTGGAACATTCCTTGTTCCAGTCCTACTCCGGTCCCCTTCCACAACTCTTTCTCCAGTACATCAATGATTACTTCGGTGCTGCTTCATGCTCTTGTCAGGACTTGGAAAAATTTATTAATTTTGCTTCCAATCTCCACCCCTCCATCATTTTCACATGGTCCATCTCTGACACTTCCCTTCCCTTCCTAGACCTATCTGTCTCAATTTCTGGTGATAGACTGTCCACCAATATCCATTACAAGCCTACCGACTCCCACAGCTACCTCGACTACAGCTCCTCACACCCCGCTTCCTGTAAGGGCTCCATCCCATTCTCTCAGTTCCTTTGCCTCCGTTGCATCTGTTCTGATGATGCTACCTTTTAAAACAGTTCCTCTGACATGTCCTCCTTCTTCCTTAACCGAGGTTTTCCACCCACGGTCGTTGACAGGGCCTGCAACTGTGTGCGGGCCATCTCCCACGCATCCGCCCTCATGCCTTGTCCTCCCTCCCAGAAACATGATAGGGTCCCCCTTGTCCTCACCTATCACCCCACCAGCCTCCGCATTCAAAGGATCATCCTCCGCCAACTCCAGCATGATGCCACCACCAAACACATCATCCCTTCACCCCCCCGACAGCATTCTGTAGGGATCATTCCCTCTGGGACACCCTGGTCCACTCCTCCATCACCCCCTACTCCTCAACCCCTACCTATGGCACTTCCCCATGCCCACGCAAAAGATGCAACAGCTGCCCCTTCACTTGCTCTCTCCTCACCGTCCAAGGGCCCAAACACTCCTTTCAAGTGAAGCAGCATTTCACTTGCATTTCCCCCAACTTAGTCTACTGCATTCATTGCTCCCAATGCGGTCTCCTCTATATTGGAGAGACCAAACGTAAACTGGGCGACCGCTTTGTAGAACACCTGCGGTCTGTCCGCAAGAATGACCCAAACCTCCCTGTCGCTTGCCACTTCAACACTCCATCCTGTTCTCTTGCCCACATGTCTGTCCTTGGCTTGCTGCATTGTTCCAGTGAAGCCCAACACAAACTGGAGGAACAGCACCTCATCTTCCGACTAGGCACTTTACAGCCTTCCAGACTGAATATTGAATTCAACAACTTTAGATCTTGACCTCCCTCCTCCATCTCCACCCCCTTTCCGTTTTTTCCCCCTTCCTTTTGTTTTTTCCCATAATTTATATAGATTTTCTTTTCCCACCTATTTCCATTATTTTTAAATCTTGTATGCCCTGCTAGTCTTTCCACCCCACCCCCACTAGAGCTGTACCTTGAGTGCCCTGCCATCCATTCTTAATTAGCACATTTGTTTAGATAATATCACCACCTTCAACACTTGTTTGTTCCTTTGTCTGTGACATCTTTTGATTATCTGCTCCTATCACTGCTTGCTTGTCCCTACAACCACACCACCACCCCCCAACTTCTCTCCCCCCACCCCCCACCTTAAACCAACTTATATTTCCCCCCTCTTCTAATATTCAATCAGTTCTGTGGAAGGGTCATGAGGATCCAAAATGTCAACTCTTTTCTTCTCCGCCGATGCTGCCAGACCTGCTGAGTTTTTCCAGGTAATTCTGTTTTGTTTTGGATTTCCAGCATCAGCTGCTTTTTGTTTTTACTCATATAATATCATTCCTCATTTGTAGTTCTAGTGATGTCAATGCAAATCATAGAATAGAATTATAAAATGGTTACAGCACAGAAGGAGGCCATTCAGCCTGTCGACTCAATGATGACTCTCTGCAAGAACAATTTAGTTTGTCCCCCGCCCTTTCCCTGGAGCCCTGCAATTTTAGTTCTGTTCAGGTGCTTGTCTAATTCCCTTTTGAATTCCATGATTTAATCTGCCTCCACCACACTCTCGGGCAGTGAATTCCAAACCCTAACCACTCACGGTGTGAAAAAGTTCCTCCTCATGTCAACATTGCTTATTTCGTCAGCTACCTTAAATCAGTGTCCTCAGGTTCTCGATCCTTCCACCAATACAAACAATTTCTCCCTATCTACTCTGTCCAGACCTCTCATGATTTTGAATACCTCTATCAAATCTCCCCTCAACCTTCTCTTTTCCAAGGGGAACAGTCCCAGCTTCTCCAATCTATCCATGTAACTGAAAGCCCTCTTCCCTGGAACCATTCTTGTGAATCTTTTTTACACCCTCTTTAAAGCTTTCACATCCTTCCTAAAATGCAGTTCCCAGTTTTGGACACAATAGTCCAGTTGAGGCAGAGCCAGTGTTTTATAAAGGTTCACCATAGCTTCTTTCCTTTTGTTCTATATGCTTCTATTTATAAAATTTAAGGTCCTGTATGCTTTTTTAACCAATTTCTCAACATGCCCTTGGCACGTTCAACAATTTGTGTACATTTACCGCCCAAGATCTCTCTGTTCCCACACCCCCGTTAAACTGTATCCGTAACATATTGTTGCCTCTCTTCATTCTTCCTACTATTGCATTGAATTTTGTCTGCCATGTGTCTGCCCATTCCACCAGCCTATTTACGTCCCCTTGAATTTTACCACTATCCTCTTCACAGTTCACAATGCTTCCAAGTTTTGTGTCAGCGGCAATTTTGAAGTACACCCAAGTCCAAGTCGTTAATGTATCTTATGAAAAGCAGCCTAAGTTGGAGTATTTTGTTCATTTCTGGCCCCCATATTTTAGAAAGTCTTGGAGAGGATGTGGAAAAGATTTAGTGTGGAATTTTCCGTGCACGCTGGTATCGAGCACGCTCAGCGGTTTGAGCAGACCGTACAGAGAGAAGGCCAGAAATCAGTTTTACGACATCATGAAATCAGTTTGCAATTGCTCACTCAGCCCAGCGGTGGAGCCACATTTCCCGCAATTGGACATCAGGAACTTCATTGTAATACATCGGCATATCATTACAAGACCAGCCCGCTGGAATCATCCCCCCAAGCTCGTTCGTCTGCCCCCCACCCCAGTCATGCCGACATAGACCGTAAGATATCGGAGCAGAAGTAGGCCATTTGGGCCATCAAGTCTGCTCTGTCATTCAATAAGATCATGGTTGATCTATTAATCCTCAGGTCCACTTTCCTGCCTTTCCCCATAACCCTTGATTCCCTTACTGATTAGAAATCTGTCTATCTCAGCCTTGAATATACTTAACAACCCAGCCTCTACAGCCCTCTGCGGCAAAGAATTCCACAGATTCACCAACCTCTGAGAGAAGAAATTCTTCCTCATCCCTATCTTAAATGGGTGACCCCTTACTCTGAGATTATACCCTCTGGTCCTAGGCTCTCCCACAAAGGGAAACAACTTGAAAGTGACGTGTTTCACAACAGCATATATAAGGCATGCAGTTGGTGGGCTGCAGTTTGAGGGGAACACGGAGGCTTGCATGGGTTGCTTGTTGGACTTCAAGTGGAGGCACATTGTGAGGGGGTGGGGTGCAAGGGCTGCCTTGCAGTTGAGGTGCATTGGGGGGAAAGGTGGGGAGGTGGCAAGGGCTGCCCTATGGTTGAAGGTAGTGCACAAGCATATGTGGGGTTGGGGGGTGAAAAGCGGCCACACATTAGGGAAACCTTGTATAAAGTGACTTGCAGCTGAGACAGTTCAGGTACAGCCACATTGACGTTTATACAGTGAGGTCTCCAGCTTCTCTGCGCACTCAAGCAAGGCAGAGACATGAAAGTACCTGCAAGTGCTCCAGAGGTTTTCACCCCTTGGGCACAGCCTGAAAACTAATGGGCATTTTAGTGAACTGCAGAACAATTGGACGACTACACACGTTGTACAATCTCCTTGCTAAAGCTGGCCATGGAACAGCCACTGCTGGAGGTGCTCACAGCCCCTTGCAAGGTCATCATCCTGGTTTGGACCAGTCTCCCCCATGGTTCAAGCTAACTGTGCTGCCTTGCAGTGTGGGTTAGGAGAATGCCTGTGCATGAGCTGAGAGCACAGCATGCAGTCCAGTGGGCAAAGCTGCTGCCAATTGGTCGGGTGGAGTGGGGTGGAGGTGGGTGGGGTTTCGGGCAGCTATGCAGCGCATTAAACTCTGGTCATCCAAGTGGGGGCCAGCACTGTCCGGGATGCATTAAGGGGCCTTCAAACTTAACCAAGAGAGGTTCTTAGTACACCCATGCTAAATCTCACGCCTCTCGCTTTTACCCTGCAGGAGGAGTACATCAGGAGCATAGAGCCAGGCAAACTAGCTGTACGCCTCATGGTGTACAGAGAGCGAAGACGACGGAGAAGAGAGTGATGGAGGCTCCTGGCTGGGCAGATGGAGGGGTAGCACCCTCAGGAAGAAGGGGTGACTGGGGCTCCCGCACACACTGCTGGAGAGCCACAGCAAGCTGTCACTAGTCAGTGCCTAGCTAGACCCAGCATCTATAGATACCGCCTATCATTCCTGCAGATGACCAAGAATCAGTGTCGCCAAAGACTGCGCGTGTCTATGGAACCGGTTGGTCACATCTGCCAA
Source organism: Carcharodon carcharias (assembly GCF_017639515.1). Lineage (NCBI taxonomy): Eukaryota > Metazoa > Chordata > Chondrichthyes > Lamniformes > Lamnidae > Carcharodon > Carcharodon carcharias. The sequence goes on along the minus strand of NC_054476.1, from coordinate 109,680,594 downwards.
CTGCTGCAGGATTTGGTGCCATGGGGACATGGAGGGCATCCACTGTCAGTGGCCATGAAAGTGACAGTGTGTTTAATTTCAGCACCTTTCAGGGCTCCATAGGTGACCCCCGTGGGATTTCACAAGTCTCCACCCACAAATACATCCGTGAGGTCACGGATGCTATCTTCGTGAGGGCACACAACTTTGTACATTTCGCCCGGGACCAGGACAGCCAGGATGCAACAGCGATTGGATTTGCCCAACAGAGACCAACAGAGGACAACTAAAAAAGAAATAACATGGGAGATGATTAAATATGAGGGTAAACTAGCCAGTAATATAAAAGAAGATTGCAAGAGTTTTTTAGATATATAAAGGGTAAGAGAGAAGCAAAAGTGGACATTGGGCCGCTGGAAAATGATGCTGGAGAAGTAGTAGTGGGGAACAAAAAGATGGCAGAGGAACTGAATAGGTACTTTGCGTCAGTCTTCACAGTGGAAGACATGAGTAACATCCCCAAAGTTGAAGAGAGTCGGGGGGCAGAGGTGAGTATGGTGGCCATTACCAAGGAGAAGGTGCTAGGAAAACTGAAAGGTCTGAAGGTGGATAAATCACCTGGGCAAGATGGATTACACCCCAGAGTTCTGAAGGAGATAGCTGAAGAGATAGTGGAGGTGTTAGTGGTGATCTTCCAGGAATCACTGGAGTCAGGGAGGGTCCCAGAGGACTGGAAAATCGCTAATGTAACCCCCCTGTTTAAGAAGGGAGTGAGGCAAAAGATGGGAAATTACAGGCCGATTAGCCTGACCTCAGTCGTTGGTAAGATTTTAGAGTCCGTTATTAAGGATGAGATTTCAGAATACTTAGAAGTGTATGATAAAATCGGGCAAAGTCAGCATGGTTTCATCAAGGGGAGGTCATGCCTGACAAATCTGTTAGAATTCTTTGAGCAGGTAATGAGTAGGTTAGACAAAGGAGAGCCAATGGATGTTATCTACTGGACTTTCAGAAGGCCTTTGACAAGGTGGGGAAGATGTTTCCATTAGTAGGAGAGACTAGGACCCGAGGGCACAGCCTCAGAGTAAAGGAAAGACCTTTTAGAACAGAGATGAGGAGAAACTTCTTTAGCCAGAGAGTGGTGAATCTATGGAATTCATTGACACAGAAGGCTGTGTTGGCCAGGTCATTGAGTGTATTTAAGACCGAGATAGATAGGTTCTTGATTGGTAAGGGGATCAAAGGTTACGGGGAGAAAGCAAGAGAATGGGGTTGAGAAACTTATCAGCAATGATTGAATGGTGGAGCAGACTTGATGGGCTGAATGGCCTAATTTCTGCTCCTATGTCTTATGGCCCAGATCTCGGGTTTCCCACAGGTGCAGGGTGTAAATGATTGCACTAATGTGGCACTCAGATCTCCGTCACAACAAGCGGTCAACTACATCAACCACAAGGGCTTCCATTCGGTGAACGTGCAGCTGGTGTGCGACCACCACAAACTCATCCTGCAGGTCGGCGCACTGTTTCCAGGGAGTCTGCATGATTCCTACATTCTCAGTCAGTCACAGATCCCTAACGTCTTCCAGGGTCTACAGAAGCTGCAGGGCTGACTCCTCAGGGACAAGGGTTACCCACAGAGGCCATGGCTGATGACATGTGTGGCAGCCTCAGACTGCAGCAGAGTGACGGTATAATGAAGCAATTTGCACCTTGGTGGAGCAGACCATCGGGATGCTGAAAATGAGATTCTGGTGCCTGGACCAGTCTGGTGTGCAGTACAGTCCACAGAGGGTGTCACGCATCATCGTTGCTGCTGTGCCCTTTACAACCTAGCACTCCAATGAGGAGAGAATCTAGCTGAGGAGGAGATGGAGGAGCTGGAGGTCTCCTCCGATGAGGTGGACGTCAACGGTGATGAAGGTGAGGAGGTCCTCGAAGGCGATGATGATGGTGATGAGTCCCTCGCACTGGCCAGATGAGGCAGACTCACTCAGGAGGCGCTCATAGCTGCTAGATTTGTGGAGGATGATGACAGCATGCAGTGAGGAGACCACACAGCAGGGCCTCAAATGGAGTCAGCCATCTGTGAGACCATAGATCCTCACATTGCAGCTATGAAAATTTGACTCCAGTCTGACGTATGGCAGCACACATACCCTCTGTGATAATGCTCGTCATGGAGATGCAGTGGAGGCCCTGTTAGTCACTCGACTGCAGGAGGATGATGACGACATGCAGTAAGGACACTCCATAGATCTTCACATAGCCTCTGAGAATGTCAGACTCCTGTGTGGCCAAGGGCAGCTTGCTTGTGCTCTGTGATTAGGGTCATATCGTAGAGACACAGCTGTGAAACTATAAATGCCCCTGATCTTTGTCAGCCTTCAGCACCTGAGCCCTTTAGGGGCACAGTATCACTGGTCACAGATTCTGGTGTGATGGGGGCCAGTCTCATCTTAAAGATGCTGAGAGCACACAGAGAGAATGAGAGAACTCTGTGACGTCTGCCGTGACATTCTGGCAGCAATGACCAGCACCATCGAGGTGCAGGAATCATTAATGTGTCCAGGGAGTGTAAGACCGGACCATCACTTTGGTCTGAAGGCTGCACAAAGCACAGGGAGGAGGCCTGCCTTTATCTTGTGCAGAAAGGTTTCACATCTGAGAGACACGAACACTGCTCATCAGAACAAGGATCCATAGGAGACATTGTTGAGAGTTTACTGACAATAGTGAACATTATGTACAAGTGATTAATACCCATGCCCAGGACGTGCAACTACACCTTCTTAATGGCTTGACCTAAATAGCCAAGTGGTTATGGTACTGGATTTGTAATCCTAAGATCAAGAGTTCAAATCTCACAATGGCAAACTATGAAACAATGTAACTTCATCTGAAACAGATGGAAACGGGTTTGTACTCAAAAGAGTTACACCTTCTTAACGGCTTGGCCTAAATAGTCAAGTGGTTATGGTACTGGGTTTGTAACCCCAAGATCAAGAGTTCAAATCTCACAATGGCAAACTATCAAGAGTTCAAATCTCACAATGGCAAACTATGAAACAATGTAACTTCATCTGAATAGGAACAGATGGAAACGTGTTTGTACTCGAAAGAGTTACAAGTGTTTATCCAATTTGATCAACTGGGATAAATGTTCTGGACTCCTGGTCGGTCAGTGGCAGATGGATCCCCTACCCGAGGAGCTCAGGCCTTTCACCTGGAGCAGGACCAGCCTCCTCTACCTGGGGGTCCATCTCTGCCCCGCTGAGGAATCCTGGCCGGCAAACTGGCAGGAACTGGAGACGAAAGTCACCGCTCGCCTGCGGCGCTGGACAGGACTGCTCCGAGTGCTATCTTACCGAGGTCGAGTTCTGGTCATAAACCAGCTGATCGCCGCCATGTTGTGGTATCGGCTGGTCACTTTGACCCCTCCCCCGGACTTTGTCACAAGAATCCAGAGATTGTTAGTCGACTTCTTCTGGGACAAAAGATTGCACTGGGTCGCTGCTGAGGTTCTGAGTCTCCTGCTTAGGGAGGATGGTCAGGCGCTAGTGTGCCTATGCACACAGATGGTGACTTTCCGCCTTCAGACCCTGCAGCGATACCTCTACGTCGAGCCTCCTCCTAGATGGTGTGCCCTGATGACGTATTTCTTCCGTCAGGTGCACATCCTGAATTATGACGTGCAGCTCCTGTTTATAGAACAGATGGGCCTCGGTGGCTCCTTGCAGGCGTTGCCCGTCTTTTACCAGGACCTGATCAAAGTCTGGAAAGTGGTCACCTCGCGACGCAGCTCTCCCCCGTCAGGAGTAGCGGCTATCGTCAGAGAGCCGCTGCTCAGGAATCCGCCCCTCCGTCCTTTTCAGTGGTTGGCGGAGAGGAGGGCTGTGGCTGCAGGGGTGACCAGGATCGGGGACGTGCTGGGTGGCGGAGGACTGGGCTGGATGCTCCCGCAGGAGTTGGCGCGACGCGCGTCTGTGAGTGTCCAGGTCGCAGCCGATGCCATCCAAGACCTGAGAACGGTCGTGCTTGGACCCGACGTTATTTTGGGTCTTGAGGTGGCCCAGGTGCGCGGTGGTCTTCCGTCTGAGCGTTCCCCTGTTCGGACAGAATTCCACATTGGCCCCAAGCCCCGAACCCTCCCTCGGGTGCTGGTGCCCCGCAATATGAGCCGCCTCGGGGACATGCCCTCTGTGCCTTTTGGCACGGCAAAGAGGGGCTTTTTGTATGGACTGCTGCTGCACACCTTCCATTTTCTCGCCCTTGTCCGTCGACCGGACACGCCCTGGCGTGCCTTGTTGCCGTCCGGCGGCGGAGGCCCTCGATGGGAGGCCCTCTACGGAGGTGTCCTCCCCCTTTCTATCGGGGACCTGGGTTGGAGGGTGTTGCATGCAGCAGTCCCTTATAATAAGAGGATGCATAGGTTCACGGACTCTCAGGACACATGCCCTTTTTGCGGTCTTGTGGAGTCCATGGACCATGTATACTTAGGGTGTTGTAGGCTGCACTCCCTTTTTAGTTATTTGAAAAACCTTTTATTGATGTTTTGTTTGCACTTCAGCCCCACGCTCCTGATCTATGGGCACCCGGTGCGGAAGGGGGTCGGGAAGGAGGAGGACCTCCTCGTGAACCTGCTCCTGGGCCTGGCCAAGTTGGCCATTAACAGGTCCAGGCAGCGGGCGATCGACGGGGGTGTCCCGCCCGATTGTTTGTCCCTCTTCCGCGGCTACGTTCGCTGCCGGATGTCCCTGGAGAAGGAGCACGCGGTGTCTGCTGGCACTCTCGAGGCCTTCCGTGCTCGGTGGGCACCGCGGGGACTGGGGTGTTTTGTTGACCCCTTTAATCACATTTTGATTTAAAGTTTGTAAGTTTCCTTTAAACTTTGTTCTTGGTTTTACAGCTGACCTGAATTAGGGGCTGTGCCTGATTTATCCCAATTTTGTTGATTTGGTTTTCATTTAAAAGATTATCAAGAGTTCAAATCTCACAATGGCAAACTATCAAGAGTTCAAATCTCACAATGGCAAACTATGAAACAATGTAACTTCATCTGAATAGGAACAGATGGAAACGTGTTTGTACTCGAAAGAGTTACAAGTGTTTATCCAATTTGATCAACTGGGATAAATGTTCTGGACTCCTGGTCGGTCAGTGGCAGATGGATCCCCTACCCGAGGAGCTCAGGCCTTTCACCTGGAGCAGGACCAGCCTCCTCTACCTGGGGGTCCATCTCTGCCCCGCTGAGGAATCCTGGCCGGCAAACTGGCAGGAACTGGAGACGAAAGTCACCGCTCGCCTGCGGCGCTGGACAGGACTGCTCCGAGTGCTATCTTACCGAGGTCGAGTTCTGGTCATAAACCAGCTGATCGCCGCCATGTTGTGGTATCGGCTGGTCACTTTGACCCCTCCCCCGGACTTTGTCACAAGAATCCAGAGATTGTTAGTCGACTTCTTCTGGGACAAAAGATTGCACTGGGTCGCTGCTGAGGTTCTGAGTCTCCTGCTTAGGGAGGGTGGTCAGGCGCTAGTGTGCCTATGCACACAGATGGTGACTTTCCACCTTCAGACCCTGCAGCGATACCTCTACGTCGAGCCTCCTCCTAGATGGTGTGCCCTGATGACGTATTTCTTCCGTCAGGTGCACATCCTGAATTATGACGTGCAGCTCCTGTTTATAGAACAGATGGGCCTCGGTGGCTCCTTGCAGGCGTTGCCCGTCTTTTACCAGGACCTGATCAAAGTCTGGAAAGTGGTCACCTCGCGACGCAGCTCTCCCCCGTCAGGAGTAGCGGCTATCGTCAGAGAGCCGCTGCTCAGGAATCCGCCCCTCCGTCCTTTTCAGTGGTTGGCGGAGAGGAGGGCTGTGGCCGCAGGGGTGACCAGGATCAGGGACGTGCTGGGTGGCGGAGGACTGGACTGGATGCTCCCGCAGGAGTTGGCGCGACGCGCGTCTGTGAGTGTCCAGGTCGCAGCCGATGCCATCCAAGACCTGAGAACGGTCGTGCTCGGATCCGACGTTATTTTGGGTCTTGAGGTGGCCCAGGTGCGCGGTGGTCTTCCGTCTGAGCGTTCCCCTGTTCGGACAGAATTCCACATTGGCCCCAAGCCCCGAACCCTCCCTCGGGTGCTGGTGCCCCGCAATATGAGCCACCTCGGGGACATGCCCTCTGTGCCTTTTGGCACGGCAAAGAGGGGCTTTTTGTACGGACTGCTGCTGCACACCTTCCATTTTCTCGCCCTTGTCCGTCGACCGGACACGCCCTGGCGTGCCTTGTTGCCGTCCGGCGGTGGAGGCCCCCGATGGGAGGCCCTCTATGGAGGTGTCCTCCCCCTTTCTATCGGGGACCTGGGTTGGAGGGTGTTGCATGCAGCAGTCCCTTATAATAAGAGGATGCATAGGTTCACGGACTCTCAGGACACGTGCCCTTTTTGCGGTCTTGTGGAGTCCGTGGACCATGTATACATAGGGTGTTGTAGGTTGCACTCCCTTTTTAGTTATTTGAAAAACCTTTTATTGATGTTTTGTTTGCACTTCAGCCCCACGCTCCTGATCTATGGGCACCCGGTGCGGAAGGGGGTCGGGAAGGAGGAGGACCTCCTCGTGAACCTGCTCCTGGGCCTGGCCAAGTTGGCCATTAACAGGTCCAGGCAGCGGGCGATCGATGGGGGAGTCCCGCCCAATTGTCCCTCTTCCGCAGCTACGTTCGCTGCCGGATGTCCCTGGAGAGGGAGCACGCGGTGTCTGCTGACACGCTCGAGGCCTTCCGTGCTCGGTGGGCACCGCGGGGACTGGGGTGTTTTGTTGACCCCTTTAATCACATTTTGATTTATAGTTTGTAAGGTTCCTTTAAACTTTGTCCTTGGTTTTACAGCTGACCTGAATTAGGGGTTGTGCCTGATTTATCCCAATTTTGTTGATTTAGTTTAACTGTTTTCATTTTAAAAGATTATCAAGAGTTCAAATCTCACAATGGTAAAACTATGAAACAATGTAACTTCATCTGAAACAGATGGAAACGGGTTTGTACTCGAAGGAGTTACACCTTCTTAACCTTCCTAACCCTGCTGCTAGGTCTTGGTGCTCCCCCGACATCCACAGTGGAGGTGGAAGCAGCCTGCTGACTGCTGTGCCCGGCTGTGATGACCTTGGCGGGTGTCCACAGGAGGGCCCAGACTTGGAGGGCCCTGGTCTACTTTCAGGGTCCTTCTGTGTGACAGTGGCATCCTTTTCAGCCTGTCAAGCTGGAGCTGTTGAGGTCACAGGAAGAGGGGCCTCGGATGGGCCGGACATTCCCAGAGTCACCTGGATGGAAGGCCCTGGGGGGCACACCTGCTGATCCTCCTCTGTATGGGTGCCCAAGGGCCCCTGGCTGACTCCTTGAGGAGAAGGGGAAGTTGGAGTGAGATCGAGCTGCCCAGCACCTCTCTCAAATACACAGAGGACGGCTATGGCGTTAGCGATGGAGTTCAGCATTGTAGAAGCTATGTCCTGGACCAAGGCTGCCACCATCCTGCCAGTGTTGACTTCAGTTCATTGCAATGCCGGCACTATCACCTCAGCCTGAAGCTGGACAGACTCCTCTGTCGTGCCTTGCAATCTGAGGAGTGCAATGGACATCGCTTCCTGATGTTCCCGGGCCTGCCTTTGCAGCTCCAGCAGCTGAGACATGACAAAGTCCAGAGACTCATCATCTGACTCGAACTCAGCAAATTTCTGCCCTCCAGTGCTGGACACCTGGGAAGTCCCTGCCACTGCCTGCTGTGGATCAGAAAGTGCGATGTGCTCACCAGATTGTGATCCCAATGCTACTCTAAAGCTAGGTCCCCTCGAGGTGTGTGTCTTTGCGCTGATGAAGGATGTGGGTGACGCTGTGATGGGACTTCAAGGAGGGTGCCTCTAGATTCCTCTTCAGAGGTTTCTTCGGGGCTTGTTTCGAGGCTCTGGGTCGTGGACTCTGTCAGCTGTTTGGCAGATGTTCCTGTGAAAGCAAGGAGAGATAATTAGTGTATGGCAGTGGCCTGTGAAAGAGGACACATCACTCACAGCATGGTTGTCTGATGGATGTTGTATTGCCGGATCCTCACTTGTTAGAGCAGTGCTGACCTCACTGTCAGCACAGGACCGGTCCAGATCCTCACTGGCCTGGTTTCTGTTTTCAAAGTCCATGAGGATCTTGATTTCAGGCATCCTTCCACCTGTCTGAGGCCTCTCCTTCCTGTTGTATGCCAGCTGGTCCTGCATGAATACAGATGGGGAAAGTGTATCAGGATGCCTGCCAGACCAGATGATAAGTATTCATCCCACCCCACCCCCACTAGGGTTATCTGTACCTTGCTTGTCCTGCTTTCTACCCTTAATTAGCACATTCCTTTGGATAATATCACCACCTTCAACACCTCTTTGTCCTTTTGTCTGTGACATCTTTTGGCTATCTGCACCTATCACTGGCCCTCTATTTAGCTCTTCTCGTCCCACCCCCCCTTAAACCAGCTTATATTTCACCCCTTTTCGATTTTTACTTAGTTCGGTTGAAGAGTCATACAGACTCGAAATGTTAACTGTGCTCCTCTCCGCAGATGCTGCCAGACCTGCTGAGTTTTTCCAGGTATTTTTGTTTTTGTTTTGGATTTCCAGCATCTGCAGTTTTTTGCTTTTATTTTGATAAGTATGCCTGGCGTGTGTGGGTGGTGAGTGGTCCCATGGATGGGATGAGGACAATGTGGTGTGTGTGAAAGAGTGAATGGTGATGTCCCTTGCACTGGCAGTGAGTGAGGGCCCTGTGAATGTGTGATGGGTTTGTGAATGTGTGAGTTGAGAGTGATGAGAAGAGTGACTTACCCTGGCAGAGCGAAGGAGATCACTCACCCTCTTGCGGCACTGGGTGGTTGTCCTCCTGCAGGGCGTTTGTGCTGACCACTGCCGCCACTGCCTCCCAAGCCAATGTTGCTGCCCCTCCTGCAGCCAGAGCGGGGGCAGAGGACATCACAGCGAGTCTCCACTGCATCCAAAAGGCACTCGGGGGGCGCGTCATTGAACCTGGGAGCTGCAATCTTTTTGCCTTTTGAACCATGTCTTCCATGCAGCAGTCCTGGGCTGGAAACACTGAGATGTGTGCATGTGGCTGCACTTAAAATGTGGTGTCTGGCGTGATGAGGTGGTGAGGTGAAGGGCGAATGAGAGCCCACCTGCCATGGAAACAGTGTGTTTCCCAGGAATGCATAATTATTGTGACAGGTTTGGGACAATACGGAGTGAGAAGCCACCATTGTGGCCAACAAGTAAATCATCATTTTCTCCATCCGCTACCGCACTTAATGCAAATCTGGGACAATTCCGCCCTTAATATAGTTGTACCAAGGAAACAGAGCTTACAATGCTGAGACTGTTGATGCTGAAATTGTTCTCCATTAAACAGAGGAGATTTAATTGAGGTGCTTACCAAACAGCAACCCTCTCACCCCCTGCAAAATGCCTTGCATAAGATATACCCCTGACAACTCTGGAGCTACAAAAATGTGATATAAGTCACATCACAGAATACCTCATTCAAGGTTTTCGAACTGCACATTTTTCCTGTCTACAAAACTTTATTTCTTGTTGTTACTCATTTTGCCACACTTCTGTGTCAATTCTTTTAGGTTAAATATTCCTATATCCAGGTTTATAATGGAAACTATGAATGTAAACAAACCACCCTGCAATTGCACCCTCTATTCGCCAGATCCTCTTGAGACTTGGACATATTTTGGAGTGAGGTAGGAATTCAGGGAGGTGGGATTAGAGTGAGACAATGATGGAGTGAACTGAGATGGGAATGGAATGAGGAAGGAGCAATGATGTGTCATTCCTACCTGTGGAATTTTTGAACACCAGGTGTTGGTTCAGGATAGCTTGTTAGTGGGGAGTGTCTCCAACTCACACTGCTCGAGGTTATGATCTTAGAACCTATAAATGAGATCCTGGCCCTGTCCTACATGCTGCTTCTCAGAAATGTCACAGTCAGGGCCAAGTTCCACATGTATACCAATGACACCCATCTCCATCCCTTCATTCACCCCCCTCATCCTACCTCTCCAACATCTCTCTCCACCCCCTCCTCCACCCTCCATTTCCCTGCGTTTTTAAACTGCTCATCTCACGTCTAATCTTAATTTCTTCCATCGAAACTTTGGGAAGGCCAAAGCCAGGCTGCTGCCAAGTTTTTTGATTGTTTCATTGTTCGCTGTGTATTGCACAAACTCGCAAACGGGCCAAAGGCCACCACTTGCAGACCAGAAAAGTGCCTGGTCTACCTCAAATTAACCTGGAATGAAAGTATCTCAAAAATTTGAACAACAAATTAAGCAAACTGTTTCACGCTGCTGCTATGCAGTGGCTACGCGAGTGGTATTTTCCACAAAGAGGATACTGCTGTCAGTCTAAAAATACACCCTGCCTACCACATAATTGATCAATGTCATGTATGAATTTCACTATTGGTGTGATGATAGATACATAAGCCGAAAGTCCTAATGATTGGCTGATTGATTGAATCAAAACACCTTCAGTTGTTTATAATAGGCAGAGTGCAGGCCGTACTCAACCAACCAAAACAACATATCTATTGTTAGATGTAATTCTGTTATTGGGCAGCATTTACTGAACAATCCTGAGTGCACTAATAACTACACTAACAAACATTGTGGATAAAAACAAAAATACCTGGAAAAACTCAGCAGGTCTGACAGCATCTGCAAAGACGAACACAGTTAACGTTTCGAGTCTGTATGACTCTTCAACAGAACTAAGGAAAAATAGAAAAGAAGTGAAATATAAGCTGTTTTAAGGAGGGGAGGGGGGTGGTGGGGGTGCGGTGGGGTGGGTGGGACAGGTAGAGCTAGATAGAGGGCAAGTGATAGGTGGAGATAACCAAGAAGTGTCATAGCCAAAAGGAAAAAGAGGTGCTGAAGTTGATGATATTATCTAAGGAATGTGATAATAAAGGTACAGATAGCCCTAGTGGGGGTGGGGTGGGGGGAAGAGATCGAAAAAGGCTAAAAGTCAGAGATGAAACAATGGATGGAAATACGTTTAAAAATAATGGAAATAGGTGGGAAAAGAAAAATCTATATAAATTATTGGCAAAAAGGGGAATTGGAAAGGGAGTGGGGATAGAGGAGAGAGTTCATGATCTAAAATTGTTGAACTCAATATTCAGTCCAGAAGGCTGTAAAGTGCCTAGTCGGAAGATGAGGTGCTGTTCCTCCAGTTTGCGTTGAGCTTCACTGGAACAATACAGCAGGTCGAGGATGGACATGTGGGCATGAGAGCAGGGTGGAGTGTTGAAATGGCAAGTGACAGGGAGGTCTGGGTCATGCTTGCGGACAGACTGAAGGTGTTCCCTCCGGGACACCCTGATCCACTCCTCCATCACCCCCTACTCCTCAACCCCCTCCCACGGCACCTTCCCATGCAACCGCAGAAGGTGCAACACCTGCCCCTTTACTTCCCCTCTCCTCACCGTCCTAGGGCCCAAACACTCCTTTCAAGTGAAGCAGCATTTCACTTGCACTTCCCTCAATTTAGTCTACTGCATTCGCTGCTCCCAATGTGGTTTCCTCTACATTGAAGAGACCAAACGCAGACTGAATGACCGCTTTGCTGAGTACTGAAAGTTCAGCATCAGAGAGAGGAAGGTCAGGGGATATGGTGAATATACGGCACGGGCTGGGATTAGAAGGAGGGATGGGGTCAGAGGGACGGGAAGGGGTGGAGGGTCCTGGATGAGCTTTAGTATAAATAAGTTGTCAGAGCTTTTGTTCCCTAGTGCCTGAAAGGAAGAGACAAAGTTTCTTGTTAAAGCGTCGGATGAGACGAAGAACAAAATAAAACTGGGGAAAAGGGCAGCTTAGAGAAAGGGTGCGTCAGTGCTGCTGAAGAGAGAGGTCGAGTGTGTTCATATGGCGGCGCATGGCATAGTGTGGATCTCAGGATGTGACGAGAACAGCAGTTTGAAGAACATTGCATGTCCCGGAGATACCTGCGATCCTGGATGGATTCGAAACATGAGGGATGGAACTTCAATTAGAATCTACGTGGGGTAAGTCAGAGATGGAGACAATCACTGAGGAAGGAAATATGGCTGTGAAAGAGAGTTTTGGTGAACATCTTGTCAAGGAGGGAAATAGAAAGCAATGAAGGTGAACAAGGCGAAAGAGACAAACGGAAATCCCATCGGAGAAAAGAACAGTGCTTCTTCAAGGGAGGCATTCCTGGAAGAGAAGTGGCAGTGAATCAAACTCTAAGATAAAAGCAAAATATGGGGATGCTGGAAATCTGAAATAAAAACGGAAAATGCTGGAAAAAGCGGGACTAACAGCATCTGTGGAGAGAAAAACAGAGTTAACATTTCGAGATATTATCACATTCTGCTTTCTTTCCTTAATACCACTACCTAAGCCAGTACCACTACCATTAACACTCCCTTTGTCCTTTTGGCCATGACATCTTTGTCAATCTCTCCTTTGCCTCCACCTATCGCTGACCTTCTGTCCAGCTTCACCTGCTCCATCCCTCCCTTATACAATATAAATTTCATCACAGTTCTACTTCTCTTTAGCTCTGAAGAGTCATACAGATTTGAAATACAGACCTGCTGAGTTTTTCAAGCATTTTCTGTTTTTGTCTATCTGAGCCAACCTGCATCTCCACCCACCCAATGATCACACTCTGATGCAGCACCTGTACCTGTCCAACATGAGGCTCCGCTCACTTTTGATTTGCACAGCAAGGTAGTCATTAAGTTTTTGATTAGCTCCCCATCCATTCCCCTCCCCCAGTCACCTTGTCCCCATCACAATCTAGCCCCTTGGCATCACCTCCCCCACCCCACCCCCCCAATCGTTACCCTACAGGCGAACTCTTGTCATTCCAGGGTTCTAGGTGAATGTGCATGTTGCCTACCTTCCTGAGAATCCCACCCTCATCCACACTGACCTTCCTGACCACCTCCTTCCCACTCCCAGGGTCCGTGTTTGCCTCCGAGTCCCCACCAACCACCTTCGCTGCCCCTTCTACCACTACCACGCATCCTCACACTCCCACCTTACCAGCTCCCTCTGCCCTCTCTCACACTCACCATTCCCTCCTACCATGTCCACCCTCAGTTTGCTCCCCAGGAGGCAGTCATTGACCCCACAGACTCCTCCCTTACACGTTCACCTGGACATTTCACCCTCCCTCTTACTCCTTCCTCCACTCTTACTCCCTCTGCCCCCTGGACATTTTCCCCCTGAACTCTCTCCTTCCCCCAGACACCATCCCCCCTCTGAAATCCCTCCCTTACACCTTTCTCCCCATCACACCTACCTTCCCACTTGCAGCATTCTCTCCTGTTACACCCTCCTTCCCCCATACTTCCACCAGACACACTTCCTCTGCCTCTCAACTTAACCGCCTCCCTATCAGACAACTTCGGCCTTCCTCCCAATCAACACCGCCAACACCTTTGTTCCCCCCCTCCCAAACTTACACCCCAGAACCTAGGGGACAATTCCAGTCGGGCCTTACTTTTCACCCCATTGGCGGGATGCAAATTAGGTTCTCGTCAGCCTCCAGCGGGATTGGCGTTCTGCCATGCTGGACACCATCGGATGATCCCACTGTGCTTTCACACCGGCATGAAGCCAATTTCTGCCCCTCCTGCCAAATTCTACCTCCCCCCCACCACCCAAACCCCGCTCACCAATACACCAGCTACCGACAGGGGCAGATGATTCTGGCTGATGTCTTTTAACTGTGAGGGTGCAGCACATTTACTTCCTGCAATATAATTGTGTTTCTTATTTTCATTTATATCTTACTGTTTAATAACATAAAAAGAACTATGCATCTGCTACTTTCTAATATTTCTCACTGTCATTTACTATTGTCATGGGTGTCTCTGCTACATATTTTATTTTACATTATTACAGCATTGTAATAATGTTAAATAATGTTAAGATTTGATTGAGTTACCAAACTGCCTCCACCTCAGTAAATGAGGAATAATATTTGATTCACAGGAGATTACATTAAGGGAATTATGCAGCAGTTTTGAAGTAAAATTATAGAGAATTGTAAGCCTGACCTGCAGCATTGCATCCATTCCTCCTCTGATCTGCTCAAGGTGGATCCTAATTCTCCATCAGTTTCTCTCTCCTCGTAAAGAAAGGCACCTGGACTGGATATAATATCCTAACTGCAGCTTGATTAATGATTTGTCCAGGGTTAGCATTACCTCTCTGCTCTTGTATGCTACATCTTTGTCTATGCAGCCTAGATCTCATGTCATAAGAACAGAAAATGCTGGGAAAACTCAGATGGCAGCATCTGTGGAGAGAGAAACAGAGTTAACGTTTCGAATCCATATGACTCTGAAGAAGAACCATCTGCCTCGGACGCAGCATGGTCCTGGTCTCCAGCTATGCTCTAACTGTCAGCTCCCTGGGACCTCTCTGCCTCTGCCAGCTCCTCTTGAGAGTGTGATGTGCCCACACCACTGTGCATTACCCATGGAGCTGAATACCTGATGCCCAGCGATGTGAGAGTATCTGTGTTGGTGCCTGGTTCAGAGAGACGGTGTGACGCTGGTGCGGGTCTGCTAATTTCCTTGGAGCTCAATGGGGTTCCTCAGGGTCTCCGGCCGAGCCTGTGGATGGTGCATCTGCAGGATGAAGACAAAAGTTCAATACATCCAATCATTATTGTCACTATGCATGCTGGGCGGGCTGAGGAGACAGTGGAGACCTGCTGCATGGTGCCATCTGCATTGGAGCTTCAATGGGCTCTCTGGCTATGACAGCTCAGTTTCTGATGAGAGGAGCCCGTTATGTTTCCGTACCCATCGCACACACATCTGTCACCTGCACTCTTACCTTCATCCGAGACCCCCACCTTACTATGACCAGAGGAGCAAGCTGACCAGTGGCATTCCAGCCCCAGTGCATCGCTCTCATGCTTCATGAGGATGCACAGATTTGGCCCCTCCACCTGTTCTGTGGCGGTCTGACTGCTCTTCTCCTGACAGGGAAAAATTGCCTCATTATTGCTTTGTCTCTCTGAAGGTCCTTTCCTGATTCCCACCCACCCTCCCACTTGGGCATCAGGCGGGCCGTGTCACTGTGGCACATCTCACCCTGCAATGCACTGAGACCAGTCCTGCTGACATCCTAGTCTTGGCAAGACAGGCTTCAGTGCCATTTGGCATAGACATTCTTAGACCCCTGAACTTTCCGAGCAACTGGCACGGGTCCATGCCATCTCTGCACTTACTCTTGCTGGCCGCAGCAAATTTTTGAATCTTTTGCGGCACTGAAGCCACGTGTGGTGCACCATATTGTGCCCACTGACCTGGGCGGCGACCTCTGTCCAGGCCTTGGTCAGGTGGGGCAGCCTTCTCTTGCCATCCCTGGGCATTAGGATATGCCGCCTGGCACTGAACTCCTTGACCAGCACTCCCAGGCACTCATCTGAGAAACGGGGGGACAGAATGCCTACCCAACTTGCCCTCCCGGCCTCCAAGGCCACCAGGTGGTAAGGCCATGACTGCACACCAGGACACTACTTGAATAGCTTTCAAACAGTTCCCTCATCCTCCCCACAACTCCTGGCAGTCTTCAGGGAGCTGCCTCTTCTGTTATTGAACACCCCGCTGGGTCCCCATTGGACCCGGCACCGGATGCATTCCCGTCTCCGTGCATGAAAAACGCATCCGGCGGTTGCGTTTCACACTGGGCGTGCCTTAATTAGCCACCCAGTGTAAGATCGTGTTCACAGAGCAATCTCGGCCAGAAGCGGGTTTTATATCTGGCTGCACCGACTTCGGGAGCACCCCAAGGGTAAAATTCAGGCCCACGTGTTGGTTAACAGCTTCATCAAGCTTCTCCAACTTCTGCTAGTTCGTGTATCTGAACCTCTCACTTGCTCTAAAAACAAAAAACTGCGGATGCTGGAAATCCAAAACAAAAACAGAATTACCTGGAAAAACTCAGCAGGTCTGGCAGCATCGGCGGAGAAGAAAAGAGTTGACGTTTCGAGTCCTCTGTTGAAGGGTCATGAGGACTCAAAACGTCAACTCTTCTTCTCCACCGATGCTGCCAGACCTGCTGAGTTTTTCCAGGTAATTCTGTTCTTGTTCTCTCACTTGCTCTGCTTCTCAATTCCATTTACTGTACATTTCTGCTTTTTCTACTTTGTCCCAAAATTCATATTTCTTCATCATTAATTCCCCTACCTGTCCAGTTTATTATTTTGCCCTGGTCTTGCTGAAGTCATGTTCAGTCTTTTGGCCAGCTAACCACATTCCCCCCATCTGAAAGCTGCAAATTCTTACCCCATACCCAAGCTCAGACCAATTTATATATATGGAGCAGATCAATGATCCCAACACTGACCCTGGGAGATACCACATTTACCTTGCTGCAGTGAAAAATACAACCATCACCCATAACTTTACCATCCAATGGACAATACTAGACTTTCTTTAATGCCGGGTGCCTTAATTTTATCAACAAGTTTATTATTTGAACATTTTTATGATCTCGAGGGAGATCATTAAACTTTAAAAAGAAATCCAAACTCCCAGTTATTAACTGAAAGAGCTACACCACAAAGTTGCACGTTTTAAACGAACTATACAAGACTTAAACAAAGCAAGCACTACTAACTTACCACTATATTTTGTTAACACTTATTCTTTGTGCCCAGAAATCTTAGCAGGATAATTCCCGTTCTGTTTTTATTTCCATCCAGGAATTCCCCTATACTTTACAGAATCTTAAGGATTTTTTCACTTCTCTTGAGACCAAACCAAGGTGCACCACAGCTCTCAGGAATTCACTTTGATTCACCTTTGTGTTCCTGCTATTCTCTGAGGTGTGAAATTTCTGGGGGTCCTTCCACTGCATTCATCCAGGCGACTCTCCAACTCTCCTTAAGCAACTCACGATTGTGGACTCCCTAGCTCAAACATGGGTTTCACTGCATTCTTGCTTAACGATCTACAGGTCCTGGCAGAATTCTCACTCTGCTTGTCTCAAAGCTGCTTCCAGGCTCCAATTGACAGCTTCTGTTAGAAAACACACAAATAAACCCAAAACAAAAGACTGCCTCTCAGCCATCCATCCCCATGCAAATGTGGCACCTTGGTTGTTCCCGATAGAGATTTCAAATAATTAACTTCAACTCCCAAACCTGTCCTTTGATCTGAAAAGTACATGGATACTTTAAGGTCTTCCCTTGTTTATCTGTTGATTTTCCACTCTTCTTTGATCTGGGGAATTACATGAATAATTCACATCTCTAATGAAGACAGGGAAATTCTCCTCAGACATCCTATGCTCAGTTGCCCAACTAAACGGGCACACCTGCATTTTTATGTTTCTCACCCTTTTATCTCAACTCAAAACTTGGCATCCATGAGGCACTGTGGGCCATCAGCAGCAGCAGAATTGTACTCGACCAGGGGATCAACCCTGGTTCAATGAAGGGTGCAAGAGGGCATGCCAGAAGCAGCACCAGGCATACCTAAAAATAAGGTGTCAATCTGGTGAAGTTACAACATGCAGCATGCAACAGGGTTAAGTGATCCCACAACAAATGGATCAGATCTAAGCTCTGCAGTCCTGTCACATCCAGTTGTGAATGGTGGTAGATAATTAAACAACTAACTCCAGGAAAGCCTCCACAAATAACCCCATTATCAATGATAGGGGAGCCCAGCACATCAATGCAAAAGATAAGGCTAAAGTGTGGAGTGGATGATCCATCTCGGCGTCCCCTAGAGGTCCTCAGCATCACAGATGCCAGTCTTCAATGAGTTCAATTCACTTCACGTGATATCAAATAACCATAAGACCATAAGATGTCGGGGCAGAAATAGGCCATTCGGCCCATTGAGTCTGCTCTGCCATTCAGTGAGATCATGGCTGATCTGATAATCCTCAACTCCACTTTCCTGCCTTGTCCCCATAACCCTTGATTCCCTTACTGATTAAAAATCTATCTATCTCAGCCTTGAATATACTTAATGACCCAGCTTTTGTGGTAAAGAATTCCACAGATTGACTACCCTCAGAGAAGAAATTCCTCCTCATCTCTGTTTTAAATGGGCACCCCCTCAATCAGAGATTATGCCCTCTGGTCTGAGACTCCCACAAGGGGAAACAACCTCTCAGCATCTACCCTATCAAGCCCCCTAAGAATCTTATATGTTTCAATAAGGTCACCTCTCATTTTTCTAAACTCCAATGCATATTGGCTCAACCTACTCAACCTCTCCTCATAAGAAAATCCCTCCATATCCGGGATCAACCTAGTGAACCTTCTCTGGACTGCCTCCTATGCCAGTGTATTTTTCCTTAGGGGACCAAAACTATTCACAGTATTCTAGGTGTGGTCTAACTAGTGCCTTGTATGGTTTTAGCAAGACTTCCCTATTTTTATACTCCACTCCCTTTGAAATAAAGGCCAACATTCCATTTGCCTTACCTATTACCTGTTGAACTTGTATGTTAGCTTTTTGGGATTCGTGCACAAGGACTCCCAAATCCCTCCCAAAGTCTGCCTTCTGCAGTCTTTCTCCATTTAAATAATATTCAGCTCCTCTATTCTTCCTGCCAAAGTGCATAACCTCACATTTTCCCACATATTCCATCTGCCAAGTTTCTGCCCATTCACTTAACCTGTCTATATCCCTCTGTAGACTCCTTGTGTCATCCTCACCACTTGTCTTCCCACCTATTTTTGTGTCATCCACAAACTTGGCGAGAGTACTTTCACTTCCCTCATCTAAATCATTAATATATATTGTAAATAATTGAGGCCCCAGCACTGATCCCTGTGGCACTCCACTAGTTATAGGTTGCCATCCTGAAAATGCTCCCCTTATCCCAACTCAGCTGAAGGCACTGGACACTGCAAAGGCTATGAGCCCAGACAACATCCCTGCAATAGCAGTGAAGACTTGTGCTCCAGAACTAGCTGTGCCGCTAGCCAAGCTGTTTCTGCACAGCTACATCAGTCGCCTCTTGATCATTAGTAAAGTGATGGAAGAGGTCATCAACAGTGCGATCAAGAAGCACTTGTTTAGTGATAACCTGCTCATTGATGCTCAGCTTTGGTTCAGTCAGGGCCATTCAGCTCCTGACCCCATTACAACCTCGGTTCAAACATGGACAAAAGAACTGAACTCCCGAGATGAGGTGAGAGTGACTGCCCTTAAA
Organism: Carcharodon carcharias; assembly: GCF_017639515.1. NCBI lineage: Eukaryota > Metazoa > Chordata > Chondrichthyes > Lamniformes > Lamnidae > Carcharodon > Carcharodon carcharias. Next base: position 109,661,365 of record NC_054476.1, on the reverse strand, counting down.
ATCAAAGTAGCATTTGACCGAGTGTGGCATCAAGGAGCCCTAGCAAAACTGGAGTAAATGGGAATTGAGAGGAAAACTCTTTGCTGGTTGGAGTCATACCTAGCACAAAGGAAGATGGTTGTGGTTGTTGGAGGTCAGTCATCTCAGTCCCAGGACATCACTGCAGGAGTTCCTCAGGGTAGTGTCCTCGGCCCAACCATCTTCAGTTGCTTCATCAATGGCCTTCCTTTCATCATAAGGTCAGAAGTGGGGATGTTCGCTGATGATTGCACAATGTTCAGCACCACTGGTGACTCCTCAGATACTGAAGCAGTCCATGTCAATATGCAGCAAGACCTGAACAACGGACATGCTTGGGCTGATAAGTGGCAAGTAACATTCATGCCACACAGTTGCCAGGCAATGATCATCTCAAACAAGAGAGAATCTAACCACCTCTCCTTGACATTCAATGGCATTACCATCACTGAATCACCCACTATCAACATCCTGGGTGTTACTATTGGCCAGAACTGAACTGGACTAGCCATAAGTTACAAGAATAGGTCAGAGGCTAGGAATCTTGTGGTGAGTAACTAACCTGACTCCGCAAAGCCCTGTCCACTAACTACATGGCACGATTCAGGAGTGTGATGGAATACTCCCCACTTGCCTGGATGAGTGCAGCTCCAATAACACTCAAGAAGCTCGACACTGGCCAGGACAAAGCAGCCCACTGATTGGCACCCCATCCATAAACATTCACTCCCTCCACCACCGACGCACAGTAGCAGCAGTGTGTGCCACTAACAAGATGCACTGCAGGAATTCACCAGCACCTTCAACAGCACCTTGCAAACCCACAACCACTGCCATCTAGGACAAGGGCAGCAGATGCAGATGCAGCAGATCCAGATGCACACACCTCCTGCAGCAATGCTGGGGAACTATCAGGATGAACACCTGGATGATCTTTCTCCTCCCTGCATGAGAACACTGAGGCCAATAATAGCCTTGATTTCTAACCTGGTTCAGATCAGGTAACTCAGCACAAGCTAAAAGTTCTTGTCTTGTGTTATGGGGAGGGAAATGATGAGCAAAGCAGAGTTATGGGCACAAAAATGGAAAACCCACAGTTATTTATTGCAGATAGAGGTTTTTTGTTTGAAGATCATTGATTTTTCCAATGTACTTGCAATATGATCGATCTAATTATATCCAAAAAATCACTTGCAGTGGTTTCTCTTCCTGCTCCCTCACTGTTGCCTTTTGCATTCCCCGAGGATCAATCCTTGGCCCCCTCCTATTTCTCACTTACACGCTGCTCCTTATTGACATCATATGAAGGTGCACCATTAGTGTTCATGTACAAACATACGAATTAGGAGCAGGAGTAGGCCATTCGGCCCCTTGAGCCTGCTCCGCCATTCAGTTCATGTCTGATCTGACTCTGGCCTCAACTCTACATTTCACCACCCCGATGACTTTTGACTCTATTGTTAGTCATGAATATCTCTCCACTTCTGCCTTAAAAATATTCAATGACCACATTAAAAGCTGATGACACCTAGCTCTGACTCACCATCGCCTCTCCCTATTCCTTCACTGTTGTGAAATTATTAGACTGCTTATCCAACATCCAATATTGGATGAGCAGAAATTTCTTCCAATTATATATTGGGAAGACAAAAACCGTCATTTTTGGTCCTATTCCAAACTCCATTCCTTAGGTAACAACTTCATCCCTCTCCCGGGCAATAATCTGATATTAAGTCAGTCTGTTCACAAACTTGGTGTCACGTTTGACACTGAGATTAAGCATTTAACCTTATATTCACACTGTTACAAATATGAGGTTTTATAAGATTTTGAGACTGTGGGTTGAATTTTCCGTGCCCATTGGCGGCAGGCATGTTTGGTGGTGTTAGCAGACAATATGAAGGCCAAAGTGAGAAGGCCAAAAATTGGTTTCACGATGTTGTGAAATCAGTTTGCAATCATCCGCTTGGCCCATCAATGGTAGGCGTGTTTCCCACTGTCAGAGATGTCAGGAAGTTCATTGTAATACATCTGCAGATACATCTACATAAGCCCAGCTTGCCGGAATTACCACCCCCTGCCCCCGCCACTACGCTGGATCATTGGAACACGTCAGCATGATTCTTAGCATCGTGTTCCACAAAAGCATTTATAAGGTTTGCACCTGGTGAGCTGCACTCTGAGGGGAACTCGGAGGTGAGTGCACAGTAACATTGCGCAGCACTTGCGAGGGTCGCAATGTTGGACTTCAAGGTTGAGGCACCGCCACTCAGGCGAGAGCACAGGCAAGTCGCTTTTTCCCGGCTGGCTGACGGTGCAGTGCCAGGGCAAGGACCGCACTGAGGTTGATGGTACTGCACAAGCACGTGCCGGGTCATTGGGAGGGAAGCGGACACGCATTAGGGAAACCTTGTACAAAGTGGTACCATTCTTCTGTAATTGAGACAGTTCAGGTGTAGCCACATTGACAGGTGTGGAGTTGGGTCTCTAGCTTATCTGCCCACTCAAGCAATGTAGAGGCATCAAAGTGTCACCAAGTGCTCCAGAGCTTTACGCCCCTCGGGCACAGACTGCAAACTAATGAACATTTCAGTGGATGGCAGTACAGGTGGACGACTGGGCACGTTGTACAATCTCCTCACTAAACCTGGCCATGGAGCAGTCACTGTTAGAGGTGCTCGCAGCCCCTTGCAATGTCATCATCCCGGTTTGGACCAGTCTCCCCCATGGATCAAGCTAACAGGGCAGCCTTGCAACGCGGTTTGGGAGAATGCCTGTGCTTCAGCTGAGAGCACAGCATGCAGTCCAATGGGCAAGGCTGCTGCCAATCAGTCAGGTGGAATGGGGCACAGGAGGCTAGGGTCTTGGGCAGGCACACAGTGCACTAATCTCTGGCCATCCAAGTGGTGGCCAGCACTCTCCAGGATGTGTTAAGGGGCCTTCAGAATACACCCATGCTAACCATGTGTCTCTCACTCTTTCATCTTGTAGAAGGAGTACATCAGGATAATGGAGCCTGGGAACTAGCTGTATGCCTCATGGCTTACATAGAGCAGAGATGATGGAGAGTGATTGTGGCTCCTGGCTGGGCAGAGGGAGGAGCAGCACGCTCTCCCGCATACGCTGCTGAAGAGCCACAGCGAGTTGTCACTGGTCAGCACCGAATGACATCCAGGGTCTATAGACGCCGCCTTTCATTCCTGCAGATGACC